>NC_056727.1:183397100-183747100 GCF_019279795.1 Protopterus annectens
ACAGTGCATTGGTGTATGATTCAGCGGTCATGCAACGATTCTGCATTTGCATGGGTGCCGTGAAGTTAGCCACCTCTGTTTTTAGGGGCTCAAAGTTAGCTTTAGAGAAGTTTTTTATAGTGGTTACCTTGGGGGTGGTGTGTGGATTTCCAAGGTGATTAGTTTGTGGCCGGATCTAACCAGGGAGGAGTTGACTACTGGTGTAGAACAACTGTCACCCTTGTTAGTATGACCTGGTCAAGGATGTTGATACCTCTAGTGGGGGTAAGAACAAGGTGGTCCAGGGCATTGGAATTAATGAATTTCAGGAAACGTTGGGCAAGTGTATTGGTAAATAAGTCATTTTTTCAGTTAATGGAGGGGTAGTTGAAGTCACCCAGTATGAGAATGCTGGTTGTACCCTAATATTCTCCAGGGTGCTTAGGAACATGGAGTATGAGTCTTGGGACATGGTTGGGGACCTATAGCAGGCTACGACCTGAATCGCTGTCTTACCCAATGTTAGCTGCACCTGAAGTATCTCAGATGCGTTATGGTGGGCTGCCAGTCTAGAGGTGTGTGCATCCTTTATGAATAACGAAACATCACCACCTTTGGAGCTTCAGTCCAAGTTCTGGGACCAAAAGTTGTGGAATGAGTTATAGCCTGGTAGTGCAGGGATGCTTTCTTCTGCCTTGAACCAGGTCTCTATTACAGCACAAATGTTAATGTTCTCCATTTTAATGATTGCTTCGAGTGAGTGCATTTTGTGATTTAGACTTTAGCGTTGAGCAGCATGACCCTCATATTGCATTTGTTTGTAGCTGTTAAGCTGGTAATTTTGTCTTTGAAACACTGCCTAAAAAGCCACTATAGGGGTGGCAAGAGCCTTGTTCAGTATCCAGAAGCCCAGGGGTGACAGATGCAAGCCATCCCTGGCAAATCATCGAGGTCTGTCAATCATGTCATCTCAGGCAGATACTGGATCTCCTTAGAATGACACCAGAAACTTAGCCAATTGTTGAAATCAATCATTTTCTGCTTGTACTGTGGTATAATTCTGGGTGATGGCAGGATGTTGCTCAGGGCTTGGGTCATACCCGCCTGGGCCACATATTCTGATAGCTCCTTCATGTCTCTTTTCATGTAGTCTAGGGAGGTACATCTCAGGTCACTCACACCTGCATGTACAATGACAGAGTCAAATTTGTACCTGTTGTTGAGAGACCTGAGTGCATGCATTATGTGGTGGATCCTGGTGCCTGACAGGCAGCTGATTGTTACTTTCTCCTTATTCAACCTAGTGAGTGGGACAGCAGTGTGCCTCACTATCGCTTCACCTATGACTAGTGTGTTGGGCATGCTGTTTTGCTTAAGGGGCTTTGATTGAGTGGCACACTGTTTAGGAGAGTTATGTGTCTTGTGATTAGTGTTGTGTTGTGGTGGTCAAGTGCGTTTCTGCCTTGGAGGGCTCTACTGTTTGGGTAGATTTTTATTGAGAGCCTCCACGCAGGTGGGTGTGTGGTTTGTGTTTTTATGTGAAGGCATTGGTGGTGTGGGTTCTGGAGGGCTATGTGTTCCATGTGGTGTGGTGCAAGTGTTGACCTTCTCCTCTTGACCAGCTATTCCGGTCTTGGTTGGAGAGTGTGTGGCTTCCAATTTGGATATATAAGTGCATCTCTTGCAAGTCTGAGTGTTGGGAGGTAACAGGTAAGGGTTGTCAGTGTACATGAGGCAGTTGCTACATTGCCTCAGGATGCCCAAGTAGACCAGGTTAATAGGAGAAAGCACAAGGAACTGACCTTTAGACATGGCTGGAGGGGTGGGCATTAATAATAAGTACTGGAGCTGTTTACTTGCAGAACATTTTGTGCTGGTAGCACTTTTGTGTGCTGCAATAATTGCTGCAAGAAGTCTGGTAAAGTGCTAAACTAATAAGCTAGTAAAAGTGTAGGAGAGGAGAGAACTAGCAGATCTAAGGGAAAATTTGAAGAGCAGACTTTGGCACCACTCAGAAGCTTAAAAACAGTCCTGGATACAGCAAATCTGTATCTGGACTAGACTAGTTACAGCAAAGGAGGGAAACAAGCGTAAATGTGGACTTTTAAACCAGAATGTTGAAAGAGGTGGCAAAACTGCCCAAACGGCCAATAATGTACAATTCCTGGGACAGAAACCACTCCTCTTTCGGTAGATAGGCTACCTAGTGCTTACCATTCCCACTGATAAGCTAGAAGGCTTCCCTCCAACACAGAAAGGCTTGGGGGGGCTCAGAAGCTTAATATATATATATATATATATATATATATATATATATATATATATATATACACACACACACACACACACACACACATATATAAATTTATATATATATATATATATATATATATATGCTTATGTATTCATATTCATAGATCCAAAGATCTGAAAGATTTCATTTTGTCAAGATAGTACCTGAGTTGTCTGTATACATCCAAGGTATGAAGTATCCTTTCTCCTTCACTTTTAGGTTCAGGAACAGAAATGGGAGATAGATAGTTTGGCATGAAGTAAACTCAGATATCAGTTAAGACATAAGAAAAAGGTTTAGTTTTTATGATGTTTGGACCAACTTGAATCCTTTTCCATTTTTTTAAAGGACAACAGTGGGTTTCTATTATTAAATTCTCAACTTCTCTGTTCTTTTTCTCCCTATGTACAGTCCCTGCTATGAATAAACAACAATACAGGGTTTAAAATATTTTAAGTCAACTACTTCTGTCCACTAGAACAGTACCTTACTGTACTGTAGTGGTTTTACTTTCAGAAAACTTTTATCCCACCCTGTAAAAGCTTGCTCCAGTCTACAATTCATTGATGTCATCAAGGCCAATGAATACAGGTAGTTTTCTGGCCAATTCCCGACCCCAAGCTGACATCACCACAACTGTCCTAAAAACCCACCCACTCTGTGATGTCACAGCTCCCGAGTCCTTCCCCTACCCATACAGAAAGTAAAGACTAGAACAAGGAAACAGTACATGAGTCAAGTCTCCTGCTGTGAGCTATCAATCACAGCAGGTAATAGCTCAAATTACCCTTAGCACTTTAACGGCTAGGGAAGTTGGGTGTGAAGGGGGAATGGGAGATGAGTCAAAGTAGTACAATTCAGGCTTTACAAAAGACTGCAGTTTAGCCATTCTAAAACGTAGCAGCAGTAAAATAATGCTTTGAATGTCTGTTTTGGGGAGATTTGCACAGTTCATGTTTTAAGTAGTCATTGAACAGCATGAAATATTACTTAAAACTAAATGAAGGATAGCAGTATATGTATGTAAAATCAATGCATTGACAGGAGCTTTAGGAAGAAAGAGGCTGCGTGATGTAATTTTTTTACAGACAAGCTCTGCATTGTAGGATACCTAGAGTTATCAGGATCACTTCAAAATGCAAGCCTCCATGAGGTCAGACTCAGAAATTATGTATAAAAATATTTAAAAACATGTAAATAGTCCCAGATTGGTGTTAAAATACAAGAAATACCAAACCATAATGAAGTAAACATGTTTTTTTTTTAGTCTGTGGGTATGGTTCTCCTTTAAATATGATTTTTAATAGCAGGCTTTTCTGGCTCAGTTAGTACATGCATGTCCTCAGTAAATAGGTGATTAAAAGGAATTGAAACCCTATCATCCAGGCAATCAATTTAAGTTGATTGATGTCAAGGTGTATCAAACACCCCTCTTCTTGTCTGTGTAGATACAGTATGTGTGAAAGCTTGTAATTGCCCCTGGCCATTTACAAAAAAAAAGGGATATCCATGGTTGCCTGGGCAAGAAGAGTGTCACCACCATGATCTTTGTGGATTCCTTCTGAATCTTCAGAAGTACGCTGAGTATAAGTGGAAAAGGTGGAAAACCATTTAGCAACATTCCTGTCCAAGGTAAAGAAAATACATCTGTTTTCCAGGCCTTCATGCATGGAGTTCTTAAACAAAATGTTGCCAGTTGATTGCTCAGACAGGAGGCAAAGAGGTCTACTTGAGGAACTCCCTGCAGATGGATCAAATCTTGGAAGGCCCACTGATCTATTTTCCATTCGTGAGGGTCTGCCCTGGTCCTGCTTAGCTTGTCTGCCACACAGTTTTACTCTGATAGAATGTAGGAGGCATGTAGAGTGAGACTGTGCTTTGAAGCTATATCCCAAGCCAGCAAGGCTAGTCCCTGAAAGGTGTATAACCTGGTTCTCCCTTGATTGCTGATGTATCAAATGACTGTGGTATTGTCTGTAACCACTTGACGAGGTTCCAGGAAACAAAGATGGTTCAGATTATTCTCAAAGAAACCCTACCCTTATGGAAAATGAGGTAGTGTAGAGTCACCATAAGAGCTTATGACAAAGATATTCTCCTATCAGATGTCACAGCAATGAGTCTTTCATGCTAAGAACCTCAAAACAGCCTAAGAGCTGGTTCAAGTAGAGACTCGATAAGCATTTCAAGCACAAAATTAAGATCACAGGGAGGGTATCACCTTCTTTCTTGATGGCAGAGTATGTAAAACCCCTCTCCAAAACTGTTTAACTTGGGCATTATTAGAAAGGGGACAATATAAAGGTAGACAAATAGACATAAAAATGGCTGACAAATGTACCTTGAAAAAGAATGCAACAGGCCACTGAGCAGTAACCTACAATTATAATCAGGAAACAGAGGTAGTCAGGCCTGATGAGGATCCTGGTTCTTTGACTGGCGCAAACTATAAAATATTTTCCACTTACCCAAATATAATTTTCTGGAAGCAGCTTTTCTTGCCTCCTTAAATATCTGTTGCACATCCTCAGAAAAAAATTGTATCATCCAGGCAGTTAAAGAGTTTCTATACTGGAGTTCAAACTCCCCCATCTTGTGTGAGTAATTTCAGTCTGTGGGGAAGCTTGTGGTAAATGACTTGGCCAAATTAAAAACCAGGAAGAAACAAAAGTTCTGTACTTACCCTAACAATGCATCTGTGTTGTCTGTTTTAGTCCTTCTTCATCCATTGGTTTTCAGATCAGACCTCGGCTTTGACTTCAGCTACCGTAGCTCAAGCTCCTCCCCTTACCCACATTCCTTTCTCTAGCCCTTATTAACTCAGATTGAGTTTGCCCCCCGATATCAAAAGTACAGAAAGGAAAAGGACTGGCAAAAAATTTAGGAAAAATACTGAAGGCATGTGATAGTAAAGGTATCTAGAGCTCAGAGAAAGGAATAAGACCAAGTGATTACATCTCCAGGTCATTCCAGAAAAAGAAGGATGAAAACACACAACACAGATGCATTGTTTTATACCTGATGTTGTATTTTTCATCAACTCCTCAACCATTGGGACAGAGTCCCCAGCTAGTATAACCCAAGGGCGGTCTCATGGAAGGATATCCAATAGTACTCCAGAACCAAAGGCTGCTCTGCTCCTGCGCAGGATATCCAGTTTGTAATGAGTTATAATAGTATGAGCATTGTACAAAGAAGAAAAGAAGAAGCAGCACAAATGCCATCTATAGAACTTCTGGATAGAAAGGCAGTTGAACTTAAAACTGACCTCATGGGTTGAGCTTGTGGTGGTGTTGGTAAGGTCATACACTTTTGTTTATAAACATAAAAAAATGCAATCAGTGAGCCATCATGCTAATGTAGCCTTTGACACAGGTTTTCCCAACTTAGTTTTTGAAAAGAGATAAATAACATCTGATTTCTTGAAAGGTTTCATTCTATGGAGGTAAAATCTCAACTGTCTCTGTACATACAACAAATGAATCATATATTCCCCTTTATTAAAAACTTTGGGGAAGAAACCTGGTAAATTCAGAAGCCAGCTTTGGAAGAAATGGGTTTGTGTAAAGAGAAACCCTGTCTTTATGAAAAATAATATAAGGTGGGTAGCAGGACAAAGCTTGGAGTTCAGACACTCATCTACCAGATGCAATAGCAACTAGAAAAATGGTCTTCCAGGAGAAGAAAATTTTAAGTCAACATTTGCTTTTGGTTCAGAAGGAGATTTAATTAGAGCCCAGAGAAGAATTGTCAAATCGTATAGTGCGGTAGGATCCTTGATAGTTGGTCTGAGTAAAAATGTACCTTTCAGAAAGGCTTTGCATAGTTTAAGGAAGGTCAATGACAAATGATCCTTATCTATGTGAGAATTAGAGATTGTAGCCAGTTGTGCCTTGAATGTGGAGTAACTTGTGTCATCACGGAAAATGGAATCTTGAAAATCGAACACCTCTGTAATGGGTGCTGAAAAAGGGGTCTAGGTCCCTTTCATTGGCCAAAGTAGAAATCTTTTCCATTTGCTCTCGTGTATCTTTCTAGTGGAGTCCTTTTGGAAAGAAGTAAGGATATGTAATACTTGTGACAAGAGCCTGGATTATCTAGCCATCAAAAGAAGTGGAAAAAAACTTGTGGTTAACTTGATGGCTTGAATGTCTGGATGAGGTAGTCTGGATAGGTGAGACAGTAGATCGGGGAGGAATCCAGAACCCAAGGAGGGTATATCACATGAGGCCAAAGGATAGGGAATCACACTTGGAGAGGCCAAAATGGAACAATGAGGATCATCCTGCTCTTCCACTGATATACTTTCTGAAGAAATTTTAGCATGAAGAGTATCGAAGGATAAGCATATAGGAGACTAGGGGGCTAAATTTAAATCAGTATTTCTCAGTGACTCCCTCTCTGGGTGCATTAGGGCAAAATACCTGCTGTATTTGAAATTGTGGAGAAAAGCAAAGTGATCTCAGTATGGTTGGCCCCATTGGCAGAAAATCCATTCTACCACTGAAGGATTGAGAGACCACTTGAGAGGCAGGAGAATAGAACTGCCCAGTCTGTCTGCTAGAATGCTAGACTTCCCTGGGGTAAATATTACCAAAAGAAAGTGGTTGGAAGGGATCGCCTACTGCCACACTTTCAGTGCCTCCCAACACAATGGATGAGTGAGTTCCCCCTGTTTGTTGCTATATCAGACCACTGACATGTCTGTCTGCATGGCAATTGCTCCTTGATGGAGTATGTTTTGAAACACCAGCAATGCTGGGAGAACCACCCTGATTTCTGGGACATTGATATGAAGATTCACCTTTAAGGGGGACCACATCCCTTGGCCTTTCTATCCAAGGTAATGCCCACCCCCAACTAGGAAGTGTCTGTGGTCACTGTGGCCTTGGGCAAAGGTAGAGAAAAAGGTCAGCCCTGGAAGACAAGGCATGTGAATCCACCAAGGGACATACTGTTTGCAAACCTTTGCTATTCTATTAGGCAAGGTTATGAGATGTTGATTAATAGACCACTGCACTGATGGGGCCGACTATAGTACTCTCATATGTAATCTTGCTAAAGGCAGAAGGGTTTTAGATGCCACCATTGACCCCAGAAGCTGAAGGACTAACCTGGCTGGTGGTGACTGATGAGACAATAGGAGTGTGGCTTGATGTTGCTACTTGAATAGTCTGGATTGATGGAGTTGAGCCACTTGAGAAATCATATCCAGATGATCACCTATGAACTCCAAAATCTGACTGGGAGAGAGATGAGACTTTGTGTGATACCCAGTAAAAGACATAAATGGAACAGGTAGTCCCTGGCACATATCAACAGATGTCTGGTGAGATCCGTGAGGAGCCAGTTGTCGAGGTATGGAAACACATGGAATCCCAGCAATCTCAAGTGAGCTGCAATCACTGCCATTACACTTTGTTAACACACAGGGAGCTATGGTGAGACCAAAGGGCAGGGCTCTGAACTAAAAACAACTGCCTCCCAGCTGACAGAGTAGGAATCTCCTGATCATCTGTCTATGTTTATGTGATAGCATGCATCCTGAAGAACTGTTGAGCACATCCAATCATCCTTCCTTATAAGAAGGAAAAAGGGCTGAACCATGACTGTTAGGAACTTTGAGTGTCTGACAAATTGGTTCAAGTGGCATAGGTCCAATATAGGCCAGAGGTCCCTGGTTTTCTTTGGCACCAAAAAGAACCTCAAGTAGGTTCTTAAGTCTTGTTAGTCTGCTGGGACCTTTTGGATGGCTCTTTTTTCTAGCATGTTGTTTTTATTTCTAAAGCTGCTTCTTTCCTCTTACTGAGTTGTACATCATTAATGTTTGTGGAATGAGTGGAAGGAAAAAGATACAGAAAGGCCTCTGGTAATTATATTCTACATCCAGACATCTTTGGTAATGGATTCCCAGGCCTCCAGGTGCAGAGATAAACTTTCATCTGTTCAGGAACACCGAAAAGGCTTCTCAGAAAAGAGACCTCTGAAGACTTGGGTTGCGGGCCCCTCTGCCATGTGGGTGACATCTGCCATTAGAATTCACTCCTCTGCCACAGGGGGGTGTCTGTCTCCATAGGAGTCCTGGGAAACCATTGCAATTTCCTAGACCACACCTTTCTACCCCCTTTCTGGTTTCTTGAAAAGATCCTTTGAGGGGTAGGAAAACATATCCCTACAGCAGACAGAGCTTTTTCATATTGTTCACTCCTGGAGAGAGAGAGAGTCTCTTTAATTCTGGGTCCAAATAAAGTAGGGTAGATCTATCTATGGGTGCATTAAGAAAAGACATTTTGTAGAGCTCCAAAAAGGCACATCCAGGCATGCCTTCTAATGGCAATGCCTGAACCAGCCTTCAGTGGCATGTGAAATCAGACATATTGAAGCATTTCACATGGATTGTAGGGTAGCCAGTTGCAAAGAAAGAGTCTTGTTATGCTCCACTGACATGGATCCTGAGAGGGATTTGAAAAGCTCCTTTGCAAAGCCCCTCTGAACTCTTTTTAAAATGTGCCATGTAATTCAGTGACAATACAGCAAAGGTCACTTGAGGCAAAAATTTGCTTTCTGAATCAGTCCAGGGCCCTAGACTTACTGTTAGGAGGATGGACAGAAGGACTTTCTTTGGCATGTTCCTCTTTGCTGGCTGCTGCTGCCACCATGGCATCAAATGGGGGATCTGCTCCAATGGGTGTAGGCCTTGTCTGCAATTAGGTACTTATCTGGCTTCTTTGGAATAGGTTTTATTCCACCATGGGCACCACTGCTGGGACAGTTCTGAAGGTCTCAAGATATACAGACTCCTTCTGTGAAGGTGTTTTGGAAGATCAAACATGTTTCTGCCTCAGAAGCTCAAGAATTACTCCGAATGAGATATCCTCAAGGGGTGACCTGGTGAATCCTCCCCTTCATCAAAGCCTGTGCCCTCTGTTAAAGATTCATGTGGGAAATCAATGTGCCTCCTCTTGTACTTACACTTGCAGGGAACATCCTCATGGGGGTGGTCTGAGGAAGAACCAGAAGTGTGAGGGGAGCCCTGCAAAAGGACTGTCTCAAGGCTTGAATAGACTGGCTACCCCGATGGGACAGAATGAGCTGATCAGGACACAGGACAGACAGCTGTGGAGGGGGAGGACTTGAGGGAGTAAAGATGTCCTCTCTCCAGTCATACGGAGAGCTCTCTCCCCTGCATCCAGATGCTGATGGAGATCCCAGGACTGCCCCAGCAGGGGCTGAAGCCACATGGCTGGAGAAATCCAAGATTTTCCCATGACCCTGCCTCGATGCAGACATCAGAGCTAAACTGTCTAGTGCCAAGGCTGTGAGAGGAAGGGACAGCTCTGAAAACATCTGAGCTCAACCCCTACCCCAGGATCCAGTGCCAAAGGTACTCCCTTAGGGTCTGACAAGGTCTGTGCCAGCTGTATCAGACAAGATGTCAGATTCGATCAAGGCCAAGTCTTTTTTATCCTTTCTAGACAATTCCAGGATTCTTGGATCCTGAGACTCTGAAGTTGAAGGATGGATCAGAGTAGGAGCCAATAGATGAGTTTTGGCTGGTCCAAAGCTCATAGATCCAATAGGAGATGGAGATGGAAGGACTCTAAACTAAATTTGGCTCCTAAGAAATTTTCTCATCATCCTGTCCACATCTGCTTCAGAGAGGCTCCTGGTAGATCTGAGGATGAGGAGGTAAACAGGGTTCTAGAAACTCTGCAGGGAGTTTCTTGTAGAAATGGACATTGCAGCCCTTGGTTCAGGAGAGAACAGAGGCTGTTTATGGGAAGGAGGCTTATCTGAAGGTAGCATTGGATCCAAATTGGTGTACGGATCTGAAAGTTTAGCTATTTTTTTCAGTGAAGAGGATGCCAAGTGAGGAGAGCTGTCAGAGGAGCACTATCTCAACTGTTTAGGCTTTCCTTTTTCTTTGGGTGTTTCTTTGGACTTGTTCTCTTTCTTCCCCTGAGATTTTCCACCAGTTTATTTGCAGGGTGGGGGGGGGGTTCCAGATACTGAGGAAAAAGAAGGTAGTAATCCTTTAAGTATCAGCTTGTTCCTGTGTTCAACCAAGGCTTTGTGGTGGAAGCTGGAACAAATTTCATACTTGACCTCAAGATGACCTGCCCCAAAAGAGTAAACACATTCCGAGTGGGCATCAGAGTTAGGTATTTTGTGCCCGCACATTGAATATTTTTTAAAACCCATAGGCTTGCCTGACATTATGCAAGCAATGCAAATCTAATCCTGAAAACAAAGTCTAAGACAGAAAAGGTTACACAACAAGAACAGGTAATCTACTAGCAACAATACCACTGAATTCACAATTAAACTGGGAAAGAAAATACCAACAATGGTACCAAGATGACATACAAGATGGCTGCACTTTGAGTAACAGCTTAATTTCTACTCTCCCAGTGTGAAAACAGAAACTTGTGAAATGTACTCAGAGCTGATTAAAATAAAGCACTGATGGAGTCTATCAACTCAAATAACAAAAGGCTGGATAAAATGGAAGAAACTTTAAACAAACATACAGATGAGGTGATAAAACTGCAAAAATCAGAGGTCAAAATGAAGAAAAGTCTGGCTGAATATCAGACTGCTCAAGAAGAGATATTTAAAAAAATAACAGAATTAGAGGACAGAGGACATGGAAAACTTGAGATTTTCTGCTGTACCAGAGAAGCTGGAAGGACTGTATTAATTTTATGAAAGCACAAATAAGCAACTGGACTGGTATTCCACACCAGGAGTTGTTAACTGAAAGGGCACATCGTGCGTATGCTCCAAACCTGGCCATAAGAAAGCAACCTAGACCTTTAATAGTAAAGATGCAATCCAACCAGTAGGAGTTGAGTGTGACAAAACTGTCAGGAGGATAAAGTACTAAAAGTTGGAGGAAGCAGAGTGTTTCTGGACAATTATTACTCACTGTACACCAGACAGAAGCAGATGTGAAATTCAAACTGCTGTATCCAGCTATTTTCAGAATATTCTTTCCTGGAGGGACAAAATCATTTTTTGATGCAGAACATGCTAAGGAGGTGATACAAAAGTTTGTCCAACAAAACGTGAGCTGTGTAACAGAAGGAGAGTCTGCTGCTTGTTTGTCTTGTAATAGAGACCACAGAGAGACTGTGGCAATGAAACCTTTTCCAGTGTTTCAACAGAAAATGATTGAGAGACAGAAAAAGGCACAAAAGTTAACTAGAAGAACTGAGAGTACGTTGGAAAGGGAGCAGAGATTTGATTTGTGAGATGGAAATAAACAGGAATAATACCAGAAACATGGAAATTGACAAATAAACGTGGGATTATAAAATATTAATAATATTTGTAAAACATGACAGAAAAAGAAAACCTGGAAATATTCAACTTTTTGAGTTTGTTAAACCTGTAGGGGACACTACAACATATGCCCTACTTCATGTCATTAATGTTTGGAGGAACACTTAGAGCGGAAGAGGAAGGGAAGGAAAGAGTTAAAAGTTAGTAAAACAAACTTTTGTTCTTAACAGTAATATTTATATAGTGCATGATATCTGCATACTATAAAGTTTCTCAGTTGTAATGGGGATACTAAAGTAAACAGGTGCTCTGTTTTTCCCTTTTTTTCTCCTTCTCCTTGTTCAGTTTAAAGAAATGTAAGCACTGCAATATAAAAACATTTAAAAAAGAAGGAAAAAAGTCTGTTCAAAAGAGTATGATATAAGAAAAACTGATGTGCTTTTTCTCATTCTTGAACAGGGGAATGACTGGATGAAGGTTATTGGCTTTATCTAGTAACAAGTTTTAAGAGAAAGCAAATAAATAAAGAACATTGAACATAATAAAGCTCTCCTCTAGCCAATAAATAAACAAATACTTGTAGAAGCAACTTTGTACTTTGTTCTCATGTATCCATGGAGAGACAATCTGATAAAGAGTAATAAAAGCAGAATACGTCTTTCTTGTAATGGCATTCTTTCAATGGCAAGGAGAAAATGTTCTCTGAAAGCATCCAAGTGTTTTCTCATTTGGGGAGAGCAAAAAAGATAAGACAAAACCAGACAGCACTTAGTAGAAGCACAGGCTGTACCATGCATCTTAGCATGGATAACCTTCCTTTTACGTTAACCTAAGTTTGTGATTGTGACTGTCATTTTGGACAATTATTCCAATCAGGAAGGCAAAACTTCAATATTTGAAGATGTAAATAGTTTTGTATGTTATTATTAATTTAATAGGTTTTTTGGGTGTGTCTGTTTTATTTTTGAGGGCGTTCAATAAAACAAAAGTTTTGTAAGATTTGACATAGGCTCAAATGGATATGACAAGAAACAACTGTATAAAAGGTCAACCTGCCAAACATTAATGTGTGCAAGTAACACAACAGCTGGAACTAGATACTTAACAAAAAATGCTGTTAATGTTCTCACAGACATATACAAAAATAAAGAGTAATGAACTATATTAAAATGTACAGTGCGAATAGCTATGTTACATGATACACATTTAGAAAGAACTTAACATGTGAATTTGATAAAGAAAGGTTTTCAGGACATTTTTGTTAGGGGAATAGCTGGGACAAAGGAAAAGAGGAGTACTTATATTAATTGCAAGTGGAGCTCCACTAGTGATAGAAGAAGATTAAAAAAGATATGTAGTACTAAGGGGCTATTGGCAAAGGAAGAGGATTACACTGCCATGTATTTATTTTCAACTAAAACTGCTATGATGGAGCTTAAGAAAATTCTGGGAGAAATAATCAGCTTTCAGCAGGGAATAATACTTATACGTGGGGAGTGGAATTTGATTTGCAACAGGGAAGATGTGTCTGGGGGGCCCCAGAAGGGAAAATATAACAAGGGAGGGTAGATGTTTGAAGAAATTTATGAGAATATTTGGCATGGAAGATGTGAATTTAGTAATGGGAATTCAGAGTGAATTTATACATTATTTCCCAAGATACAAAAAGTGGGCTAGGCTAGACAGAACTTACATTTCACAGGAACATGTACATTTAATTGAAAGTTTCGATACATATCCAATAATTTCATATCATGTGCCTTTAATAACTAAAATAAAAATGCAGGGTAATGAAATAGAAATGAGACACTGGCCCTTTCCCACTTATCTGTTGAAAAGAGAAGAATTTAAGGAATGGGCAGTGGAAATTATTTGGGAGTTACTAGAGATGACAGAAAATTCTCCTGAAAATATAGCTAGAGAGTGGGATAAAATTAAAGTGGAGTTTAAAAATAGGGTGGAAATAAAAGAAAGAGAGCTATGGTTAAGAAGCAGAATTATTTAGAGTGACTTCCAAATGTTAAAGTATTGTAGAATATGGGGAATCTCACAGAACAAGAAGAGGAGCAATTGCAGCATGCTAAGCAGAAAATAAAGGATCACCTCGATAATATGCATGCGTTTAGAAAGATTGCTTATGGGTGTCATGGCATCTATAATTCTCCTGCTACCTCTGGCATGACTCCACATCAGAAAGATACAATATCAGATGTTACTCTGGTCCCAGCAGCAACATCCATTATCTTTACAGATTCCAGATGTTCATCGTGTTTCACTGTTGCAGTCATAACTGTAGGGTGCTCCTGCCGGCAGGCAGCCCGAGGTCGGCCAGAATCCTAATGTCTGGGTCCGGCGTCGGCTGTACAAGGCAGTACCCTGACGTCAGTACGCTCTGGTACATAGCCCTCAGCCGACGCCATCTTCTCCAGTCTTTCTTGCCGTGCGGTGGAAAGCAGCTCGCAAGTCGTTGGTTGGCAATTTTCGAACAGCGTTTTTGGTTGTTGTCGGTCCGAAGTTCTTACTTCTCTTTCAAAGCTAAGTACCCCGTTGGGGAATCTTTTTCTTGTTCCTCCGATGTCAGAAAAAGTTATTAAAAAGATGGAAGAAAAGGCAAAATCTATGCAAACTGTGAAAGATTTCTTGCAAGTTCAGCCTCCTAGATTTTCCAGGAATTGGCCCTCCAAAAATTGGTCCTTTCCTACATCTGACAGGCCTCAAAGGGGAAGGTATAGACGCTCCAGAGGTCGTGGCCAAGCTCAGGCCTCCTACAGGTCGAGACAATGGACTACTTCTTCACCTAGAAGGGGAGAAGATAGATCCCTATCTCAACGGAAGCAAACTCAATGACTCTCTCGGTTGGGCTACAGGACCTCTTTACCTGGATGCCCCTCTTGGAGGAAAACTTTCTCTTTTTTACAGAAATTGGACTCATATTACCCAGGACAAATGGGTATTGGACGTGATTTTAAAAGGCTACAAATTCCACTTTCATACCTTGCCAAGGGCTTTCGGTTGGCCAGATCTGCCAAAACATCAATGGTCAGAGGCCTTAAATCAAGTGGATGCTCTTCTGGCCATGAGAGCCATAGAGCCTGTTCCACTCTTAGAGATGGGAAAAGGTTTTTATTCAAGACTGTTTCTGGTTACAAGAAAGCAAAGCTCATGGAGACCTATTCTGGACCTTTCTGTGTTGAACACCTTTTTGGAAATTCCAAAATTCAAGATGCTTACTCTGCAGCAGCTGATTCCAATGCTCTCTCAGGACACTTGGATGGTGACATTGGATCTAAAGGAAGCTTATTTACACATTCCCATCAGGCAGGAACGCAGAAAATTCCTCAGGTTCAAGGCAGGTTCGAGACACTTTCAATTCTCTGTACTGCCCTTTGGTTTATCTACTGTGCCCAGAGTCTTTACCAAGTGCCTGGCACCAGTAGTGGCTTATTGCAGACTCCAGGGGATTCAGATTTACCCCTATTTGGACTACTGCCTTATTCAGGCAGACAGCAAGGATCTTTTACTCCAACATCTGGATTTTGTTCAACGTCTTCTCCTCCTACTGGGATTTTCAGTGAACACAAGAAAGTCACATTTGATCCCTTCTCAACAAATGGTATTTCTGGGAGCCCTCTTAAATACAACCTTAAAAAGGGCCTTCCTCACTACAGAAAAACAAATACAGCTGGCTTCAATTTTCAAGACTTTGGCAACTCTACCTCAGCTCACTGCAAGGAAATTTCTGCAGGCACTGGGCTACATGGCTTCCTGCATTCTGTTGATTCCAAATGCAAGGCTTCATATGAGAAAGCTTCAATGGTATCTGAAAAGTGTATGGTCGCAGCATTACCACGATCTGGACACTCTGATTCCTCTGATCCCCTGCCTCCAGAAGGAGTTCCTTTGGTGGTCCAGGGTGTGTGCGTTAAACGAAGGAAAGCCTTTCCGTCTTCCTCTACCTTCTCAAATCATAACCACGGACGCCTCGGATTATGCTTGGGGAGCACATTTTCTAGGCAATTGCCAGCAGGGAACCTGGACAAAGGATCATCTTCACTGGCACATCAATCTGAAGGAAATGTTGGCAGTTCAAAATGCTCTTTTAGCCTTCAAGAACCTTTTGCATCCAGGACCTCTTTTGATTCACACAGACAACACCACAGTCATGTGGTACATAAACAAGCAGGGGGATTCTCATTCGTATCCCCTTTGCAGACTAGCTATGGCTTTATGGGACACAGCTCTAAATCTGAATCTACATCTCCAGGCCCAATTCATACCAGGAGAACAGAATCTCTTAGCAGACAGCCTGAGCAGGAACATTTTAGATCCTCACGAATGGATGCTAGACACCAACTTGTTCAACAGGATTACTGCAGTTTGGGGATGCCCCCAGATAGATCTGTTTGCATCCCTTCTCAATCATCAGCTGCCTCTCTTTTGCACCAGGTCATTCCACAAAGCAGCTTGGAAAGTGGATGCCCTGTCCTTCAGCTGGAGAAACCTTTCGGGATATGCCTTCCCTCCTCTTCCTCTTCTTCCTCGGATTTTACTAAAGATAAAACAGGACAAGCCCAAGTTCCTCATCTTGATTGCTCCAAATTGGCCTCGACAGTTTTGGTATCCAACTTTAAAGCACCTGTTCTTGGAGCCTCCTTGGATTCTCCCTCTGAACCCTTCTCTTCTGTCCCAGCATCAGGGTCAGTTTCTACATTCCAATCTCAAGACCCTTTGTCTGGCAGCTTGGCTCTTCAAAGGAATTTGATCTCTTCTAGTCTTCCCAAACAAGTTTTGGATGTTCTTTTGGAAGCTAGATGACCTAGCACTAGGAAATCCTATGCCTCTAAATGGAAGAGATTTTGCATTTGGATGCAGGACCGAGGCTTGGTCCCTCTGGTACCTGATCTCTCTTCTATTTTGCTTTACCTTCCGGATCTTTTGTCTAATGGACTTTCCTTTTCTTCCATTAAGATTCATGCTTCTGCTATTTCTGCTCATTTCAATACTGATCCCCCTGTTTTTTCTCATCCTTTGGTGAGACAATTCTTGAGAGGGGCTAAGAATTTAAGGCCTCCCAGATCCCCTCCTGTTCCTGCTTGGGATCTTAATTATGTTTTAGAAAAACTTACTTTGCCTCCTTTTGAGCCTGCTGCATCTTCAGATATTAAGTTTTTATCTTGGAAGACAGTTCTTTTGTTAGCTTTGACTTCTGCCAGAAGGGTCTCAGAGTTGCAAGCTCTCATGGCTGTGGAACCATACCTTATTTTCCACCAGGACAGAGTATCCTTGTGGACCAATCCTACTTTCATGCCTAAGGTGATTTCTAAAGTGGCTTTGAATCAAACAATTCACCTTCCTACCTTCTTTCCTAATCCTCAGAATAAAGGGGAAAGGATTTTGCATTCCTTGGATGTGCACAGACAGTTATGATTTTATTTGGACAAGACTAAAGAGTTCAGAAAATCTAACCAATTGTTTGTTTCTTTTGCCTCCAGTTCTCTTGGAAAGGCTATTTCCAAACAAACTATTTCCAAATGGATTTCTTATGGAATAAGATTTTGTTACACTCATCATGGGAAACAATTTACAGGCACTGTGAGAAGTCATTCTACTAGAGCAGCTGCTACTTCTACAGCTTTTCTCAGGGGAGTTCCTACCAAGGATATCTTGGAAGCTGCCAATTGGAGTTCTGTGCATACTTTTTCCAAGCACTACAATCTCCCTTTGTATTCTAAGACCAGGGCGGGCTTTGCCTCTGCTGTTTTGCAGGGTCTTCTTACTGCCCCTTCTTCTGTCTAAACCTCCCCCCTTTTTTCACTGCTTTGGGATTCCACCCTACAGTTATGACTGCAACAGTGAAACACGATGAACATAGTACAGTTGTGTACACCTACCATAAATGTAGATGTTCGAGTGTCTTCACTGTTGCAGTCGATGTTTCCCTCCCTCCTATCCCCTCTTTTTCTCTTTTTTGTGGTGTATTTGTGTTTCCTAGTGGGATTCATTTATGATTTATGAGGGACTTCTGACATCTAGGGCAAGAAAGGCTGGAGAAGATGGCGTCGGCTGAGGGCTATGTACCAGAGCGTACTGACGTCAGGGTACTGCCTTGTACAGCCGACGCCGGACCCAGACTTTGGGATTCTGGCCGACCTCGGGCTGCCTGCCGGCAGGAGCACCCTACAGTTATGACTGCAACAGTGAAGACACTCGAACATCTACATTTATGGTAGGTGTACACAACTGTACTTTCTGGGATTTGTGAGAATAGAACTCACATGGTGGTGACATCAAATATCCCTGAATCCACGTCTCCCTTACTTCCTTCTGCTCCAAAGCAGTATGTCCCCACAGATGCCTCAGACTTTGCTTGATGAGCAGTGTCACAGGGGATAAAAGTGCAGAGTATCTGTAAAGACAAACAGAAGCACATAACTATAAAAGAGATGCTTGCCTCTATCAATGCACTCAAGCCTCTGAATCACTTCTGGTTCCCAGGACCACTTAAAGTTGTTACAGACAGCACCACAGAGATGTAGTACATAAGCAAGGGGAACCAGATCTTACCCCCTATGCAGACTAGCCATGTTAGCCTGGGATGTAGCTTTACAACACAATTTCACTCTACAGGCATCCTACATTCTGTGTAGCAGACAAGCTGAGGAGAACAAAGGCAGACCCTCAAAAATGGAAAGTAGATATGGGGAGGGGGTCTTCCACGACTTAATCTGTCTGTGGGGTGTTCCACCCCACAGACCTTTTTGCCTCCTCTTTGAACAATCATCTTGCAAAATTCTGCTCCAGGATTCCATGTAGGAAGGCCTGGAAGACAGATGCCTTTTTCTTTTCCTTGGACAGGAATGCTTTTGCATGCTTTTCCAGCCTTTCCACTGAAAAGGAAGGGAATCCTGAAGATTCAGAAGGATTCCCCAAAATAATTGCAGTGACAGCCATCTAGCCCAAGCAACAGTGGTTCTCTCCTTATTTGGAATTGGCCAGGGGCAATTACCACAAGCTTCCTCTCAGACTAGATCTACTCCCAGAAGAACAGGGGTGTTTGATACATCCTGTCCACAAACAATTTCAACTGACTGCCTGGAGATGGGGGGCATTTTGTAGAAAAACATGCTTGTATCTATGACCTTTACAGATTACCAGATTTTTTTTAGGCTGTACCATGTGTGTAATCTAAGCATCTTGCAAATAATTGGCCTTAGCACCAATGTTGTTAATCCTTGCTATTTTCTAGAGGTGTTTGTAAGAGTCTGTGGGGGCAGGCTTTATGCCTCCTACACTCTATACCTAAGCCTTAGAAGTTGCTGGAGCTCATTTGTCAGCCATGAAGTAATGAAGGCTTTCATTCTCTGTTCTTGACTGGCTATAGCCTGTTTTGTGTAGGTAATATTAGGTTATAAAACCAGGGAAATACAGTGGTTGGGTCTATGTATTCTTAGACAGGGATCCAGTCTGCAAGTTGTAATTTAAACATTAAAATACTTTTTGAGGATTTTGGAATGGATCTTGAATATATAATGGTAGGGTGGAAATTTCTGATTATTGTATGATCAGGACGAAATTATTGGATTAGGGTCACTTATTTCGTTAGGAATAATTTGTAAATTGTACATTTTGTCTGGAATGTTTGTTAGTATGGTATGTAAAGTGTTGAGAACTACATCTTCTTGTTCATTTAGAAGCCAGTTGGGCAAGTCTGTAGAATGAAATTAGTTTTAGTAAATTCACTTTAAGGTGATGGGTTCCAGTCCATTTTTATATTCCTGCATATAACAATTCTGTGAATTTTGACAGACCCTATAACTTTGTCTAGAACATAATAAATCAAGGCTGGAGGAGGAATATACATTAATGATAGGTAAAATCTGCACTTTCCACTAAGGAGAAGTGCAAGCACTAATGATTTACTTTACATTTGTTAACTGGATAAGCGGAATGGTCCTGGGGCATTTTTCAGCCACAACACAGGGAAGTGATACCCACATGTTAAAATATGCTTACTACACTGTAGCTTTCAAAACACATTACAAAGTGTTAGCTGGTTAGACAGTTTGACAATTGCACTCAAAGTCAAGTAAAATTTTCAAAACTCTTACAAAGAAACTTGAATGCTATACAGATGCACAAGTCTCTAAAGATATAAGACACCAGTAATTATCATTAACTTGGCAGTTAATGCAGAGTATTAAGATCATGAGCTGTTATCAAGCTGCTTCTTTTAGTCAAGGGTCCTTCCACCTATGGTATAAATCTGAGCAAGTTACTCAACTAGACAGAGATACCATACTGCCCTTGAAAAGGAAGACTGGTGTGCAGCAGGCTTACCTGGCTAGCAAGGAAATTAATTAAATAATTGCACCTACAAAAATGGAGCACTTTTAAGTAATTTGTCATAAGTCTGAGGAAGTTTAACCTTGACCCAGATTACATATCTGTTGAAAATGTCATCATTGACATCAACGATGCTTACTGGTAAATCCAAAAATGTCCTTGTTTTCATTGCAAAAGTTAACTGAAATCAGTGCATTCTTAATAAGATCTCAGTAACTTAAACACATCAGTTTCACTTTTCACTGAACAGCAATAGATAAATACAAAAAAGACAAACCAATTTCTTAGAGTTTACTAAATATTTCAAACGTTTCTTCAGCGGCAAAAATATAAAATGGAGCAGCATTATCTGCATAAAAAATTGAAAGTAAGTTACTTTAATTAGGAAAATATTAACATTTTTCAACTGCATGCTTGTTCAAGGAAATGTAACAGTGCAATTTGTTCCTTTATTTATATTGCAAAATTCACAATACCACAATTATGTCTTCAACATGAATATAGCATTCATTTCAAATTTACGTTTCAAAGATATTTTGTATTGTAATATAATAAATATATGATTTTTTATGTGCTTTTATTTTGTTGACCTGTATATATACACACGCATATATACATATATATATATATATATATATATATATATATATATATATACACACACACACACACACACACACATATATATATATATATATATATATATATATATATATATATATATGTATATATTTGATTTAAGTACTTTATCTGACAAAACTGTCTATAATCCCATAAAAATCCACTAGATATCCTTAAAGGGCAATGAATGTTTAAGTCCCACATTATACCTAATGCTTTATCTCAAAATCATCATTCAGTTGAGAATGGAGATCTTGCCAGCCCAATAGGGATGATTGCAAGTAGGGATACAGAAAGATGGGGCTGGAATGTACTGGAGAAAACTGGCAAAGGAACCAAGATATTGGGAGCAAATAACTAGAGAGGGAAAGGTAATGTAATGGGATGAGGCTAAGCAGAAGTTTGCACTGCAGGTTAGAGATTGCCTTCCCTACCAGACAGATTATAGGCAAAGAGAAAGGGATAGATGAGTCATAAGTGATAGATCAGTTCTACAAGAGTTTTTAGTTGAGTCTAGACAAGAAGCTGCCATTAAAAAAGGGATAATTAGGAAAGCACGTAAATGAAGAAATTATTCTTTTGAGCTGTGACACAGGATTTGAATTGCCTAGACATCATACAGCTTTATTAATTTTAATGCTACCGGTTGGCAAAAAAGCAATTACTAGAAAAATAAAATCTAAACCATCTGTAATTAGTGTACTGAATATTGTTAAAGAGATGAAAGAACTGAAAGGGAGATCTTTAGAAAAGTGAGGAGCATATTACACAGAAATAAATGGTAGTTGTTGGAATAATGCATATATTGATAATGTTCAGGAAGAGGAGTCAGGTTTAAGAGATGACAGGAATGTTGGAGTGCAGGACAGCTGCCATGAAGAAGGAAATATATATACAATATATAATGCATGATAAAATGTTACCATGGTTTGTTTTCTTTTCTGTTGATATATGTGTGCCTATGCTTTACAGATAATTTAATAAAGGTGTTTAAAAAGACATCATTCAAACCTGTGAGATGTAAACGTTTTAATGTACATGAAAATATCCAGAAACTATCAATTTACTTAAGTAATTTTCACTACAAATTAATTCTTCCATGAACCTATGAATTCTGATTTCCTTAAGTAACCTCTTTCCATCCCTATCTCGCTAAATGACTCTGACAGTTTCTAGCACTGGTCTTATTATGCTCATTTAGAAAGCCAGACGTCTCAAGGCCAAGTTATTGTCATAGCTCCATTTTGACCCAGACAGTAATGGTCCATTCCTGCTGAGAACTTATTTACTGGAGAAATGCCTTCACTTGTAACTTTTTGGGATGGAAACTTAATGCTTTAATTCAAAAACATTGTTTTAGTTCTGGAAGATGTAAACTTTTTAACATAGATATCCAGAAATTCTCAATTTACTCAAGCAATTTTCTTATGCCCTCTTTTTTCTTGAGTAAACTCTTTCTAACCTTCTAAATGAAATTGGCAATTGCTTATTTTTCTCTTAATATTTTCACCTAGGAAGCCAGACTTTTGAAGGCCAAAGTTATTGTCAAGGCTCCTTTTTGGAGAAGACAAACATGGGTCTTCCTGTTGATAACTTACCCACTGGAAAGACACCTTCACTTGTAGCTTTTCAGGATGGTTGCTGTCTCACCCATCAGGCAACCCTCACCCAGATCTTCATTTTCTGTAACTGATGTATCATTTTTCTTCAGTTCCATTACCAATCAGCACTCCTGCCTTTTCAGACAGAATGCCATTATCTTTTCTTCTCAGAAGCCTTTCTTTCAAAAAAAGTTACAGAGATAAGTGTGTCTGTTTTTCTATCTGTACTTCTGAAAGTTTAGATAATTTTTCTACATCTGTCCCTTGTGTTCTCACTTACTTATCTGAAATTTTTGATTTTGAGCTCAGTTACTCTTTCATCAAAGTTCAGTTGGCTGTTTTATCTAATTTTTACTTGGAATTGGTTCTTCTTTTTTTCCATCAGGCATGGTCTGTGTGGCATTTCTTCAGGGCACCTTTCATATTAAGCCTCCTCTTCATGATTATGTAGTTATGTACTTGTTCTGGAAAAAACATGTTTTAGTGGCCTTTACGTCTGCTAAAAGGATATCTGAATTCCAGACTTTCACTGTTAAGTCTCCATATTGAAAGTTCCATTAGTCAATGGTAGCATGTTTAAGAAATCCCACCATTATGCCAAAAGTGGCTACTGAGTCCAAGTTAAACCAATCTATCAACCTTCCTGTTTTCTTTCCCACTTGCCTTAACAAAGGGAAACATCTTCTCCACTGTATTCTGATTCTGTGTGTATAGAACCAAATCTTTTTTGCAAATATGAAAAATTGTTTATCTACTTTAATTCTAAATTGGAAAATGAAGTTTGAAAGTTCATTTTTTCCAAATGGTTAGCTAGTTGTACTTTTTTTACGAGTCAAGTATGAAATCTCCACAATGGGTTAATCCTGTTTTTTTCTGGAGGTGCTTGCAAGAGTCTGTGGGAATAGTCTGTGGGGATAGCTCATTTGTCAGCGATAAAGCACTGAAGGCTTTCATTCTCTGTTCTTGACTGGTTATGGCCTGTTTTGTAAAGTGCTATTTAGATAATAAAATCAACACAATACAATGGATGGGTCTTTGTATTCCTAGAAAAGGTTCCAGTCTATAAGTCACCATTTTGGAATGGATCTTGAATGTATAGTGGTAGGGTGGAAATTTCTGACTCTTGAATGATCAGGAAGAAATTACTGTATTGTGGTCACCTATATCATTGGGAATAATTTGTAAGTTGTAAATTTTTGGCTGGAATGTTTGTTAGTATAATATATTAAGTAGAGTTTTGAGAACTACATGTTCTTGTTCATTCAGAATCCAGTAGTGTAAGACTGTAGAATGTAACTAATTTTATTAGATTCCCTTTACAGTGACTGGTTCCAGTCAATGTTTATATTCCTGCATATAACAATTTTGTGATTTGTTTTGACAAACTATATAACTTCATCCAGAACAGAATACATTAAGGCTAGGGAAGGAATACATATAAATAAGTAAAGTTTGCACTTTCCAATGGGGAGAAGTTCAAACACTAATGATTTACTTTACATTTGGTAACTGGGTAAGTGGAATGGTCCTGGAACCCTTTTAAGCCACAAATGGGCCATGGTTGATAGAGGGAAGTGATACAAACAAGTTAAAATATGCTTACTACATTGTAGTTTTCAAAACACATTACAGAGTGTTAAATGGTTGCACAGTTTGATAGTTATAGACAAAAGTCAAATAAAATTTTCAAAACTCTTACAAAGAAACTTGAATTAAATTCTTCCAGTGAAAGCAAATGCCAAACAGATAGAATCTTTAAAGATACAATACACCAGTAATTAGCATTTTTTAAACACCTTTTTAAATTGTCACTTATGACGCAGGCAAACTTACATTTGTAATAAAAGTAATCAAACCAAATTAACAAATTCCCATTTATAAACATTATACATCACATATATTGTTATATATCCTACTGTCTACGCAACATTACAAAAATAACTCGGTTCCTACCTTTTCTTAAACTACATTATTCCTCCAAAACATTTTTCGGCATGTATTGTTCTCACAATTTCTATTTTTACTTTTATGTAATTTACTCCTACCCTTTTCTAAAGATTCCACTTCCTGTATTTTTATCTCTGTTCACTATTTCAAGTATAGTACCAGTAATTATCATTAACCTTGCAGGTGCCTGGCGAGGTATATGCCAAAGGGTGCAATGTACTCAATTACTGGTTTGGCGAGAGCTGAGTATAGTAGTACTATGACATCCTCAGACCTAGATGCCATTCCCTTACTTATAAGCTGAGCCACAGAGAAGGCTCTCCTCACTACTGTGGACATATTGTGGTCAAAGTTCAGATTACTATCTCAGTACCCAAATTTCTATCCACTAGGCCCACTCTTAGGGGGTGCTATCAATGTTGTAATTTTTAAGAGTATTTGATTTCCCAAAGAGTATTATGTACTTCTTCGCATACAGTTTCAGGCCATGGATTTGACGCCAACCATTAGTCTGCATCAGATCATTCTGTAGGATAAGGATATCAACTTTGTGGAGTCGATGACTGCCCCCAACTTGCAGTCATCAGCAAACTTGGTCAGACAAAGGCCCATTTGCCTTGACATCCGAGAAGTATATTCCAAACAGGAGGGGGCCCAGCAATGAGCCCTGTGGTACCCCATTGGTGACTGATCTCTTGCTGGATGTGGATTCGTACCTCCAAACTGTCCAGAATTTCACAGAATGTCCAGATTTTGCCTCATATTTTTGGTCTGTTTTTCAAAAAAATTTAGTTTTGTAGCAAATTACTGCCAAATCATTGAAGACTGAAGTCAGAAAATAATGGCACACATTTGAGTTTCAGACTTCATATCATTCAGAGAAATTCATGCTACTGCAAAACCTGTTATTCTGTCAATGTTCTAAGTTTTTAAGAGCAATATTTAAAAAAATGTCCCTTTTGTTTGTGCCTTTGTCCAGATTTCTTGCTCTAAGAGGCTGAAAGATATGGTTCCCCCACTCCAACAACATATGTCCTATCCATGCACCATTTGGCCATCCATCTGGTGATGTAGAGGTTTAAGCCCAATTTTGTGAGTTTATCTATAATACCTGTGTGGGGTATTGTGTCAAATGCCTTGGCTAGGTCAAAGTAGGTAGTATGTACTGTCTTACTCTCCTCCATGGCCTTAGTGATGTTCTCAAAGAAATCCACCAGATTGAGCTGGCAGGACTTGCCCTTGATGAAGCTGAACTGGGTTGGATCTAGAGTCTGGCAATTTCCTATGTTGTTGTTAATCAGATCCATGATTATTCTTTCAACAGCCTTGCATATGAGGCTAGTCAGACTTATGGGTCGGTAGTCTCCTGGGTCAGTTGATGATCCCCACTTGTGCAGAGGGATGACTGCTACCGTCATCCATTCCACTGGGACAAAGTCTGTCTGGAGACTGTGGTTAAATAAAGATCTGAGTGGGTCTGCTAGGTCAGCCTATTTAACAGGCACCCTGGGATTCCATCAGGGCCCACTGATGCCATGTTTCTAGTGTTAGAGAGTGCAGTGATGACCTGTTCTTTTGTGATAACAGGCAAATAAATAGTAGGTGTATTTTATGGAGAGTGACCAGAGGTGATAAGGGGGTGAAATATGAGCTGAATTTATCAGTCAGCAGGTTTGCTGTTTCTTCTGGCTAAGTACAGGCAGTGCTATCTACAGCCAACTCAGCAGAGTGTTTCTCTTAAGATTTTGGACATAACCAAAAAATGCTTTGTGGTTATTCTTTGCTTGGGAGCTTATTTTAGTCTCGCAGTTAGCTTCTGAAGACTTGATTAGTTTCCTGATTTGCCTGTTGACACTAGTGAGGCATTTTTTTTCTCTGTTGTCCTCTCTCCCACTTCTTCTAGACAGGAATTTCTTCCTTCTGTTGTATAGTCTATTTATGCCAGAGGTCCACCACAGTGGCTTGTTTTTCTGGGTAGTCCTGGGTTTAGTTTGGTCAGGTACTGCTGTTTCAATGCAGTTGTTAAAGTGGTTGTATAGGGCATTTGTGTATACTTCTGCATAGGTCTCATTGTTTTCAGGACTACAGGAGCTTTAAAATTACCTATGGTATCACTTAATAGGAGATAATTTGCCTTGGATAAAAAAAATCTTTAGGGTTTTTTTGGGTTTGATGGAGGTACTACCATTACATTTATTTCAAACTAGACTGATTTATGATCCGATCATACCAATGAGGACATTACATGGGGGGGGGGGGTAACACTCCCTTAAGACTGTGAGTACTATGTTAAGAATATTTGAGCCCCTAGCTGGAGTGCAGACCAGCTGTTCCAGAACACAGGCACTGACAAAGTTTAGGAATCTCTTAACCTGCACATTAGTGGTCATATCTGTTTCCCAGTTTATGGAAGGGTAGTTAGAATTGTCCATGAGTAGTGTGCTGGGTTGAATGATAAGTCATTCTAGCAACTTCAGGTATGAGCAGTGGTTTTCTTGATTCATGGTTGGCGACATGTATCTAGTGATGATATGGTGGGGCATTTTGCCTATGGTCAGCTGGACATGGAGCAGCTCAAGTGAGTCATCCTACTTGACCAATCTAGAGGTGTGATTGCTTTTTATGTAAATGAAAACACCTCCTCCTCTAATATTTTTCCTTTTCTGAGGGTGGTCTGAATGTGTGATAGGCAATGAAGTCTTGCACTGCTGGGGTGCCTTCCACAGCCTTGAACCATGTCTCTGTAACTGCTCACACATCAGCATTTTCCAGGATGAAGAGAGTTTCCAGGGAGTGCAGTTTCTTGTTAAGACTCCTAACACTGAGCAGTAGTACCTTCAGCTTGGCATTAGAAGAATTTGTTGCATTGATAGGTCTGTTGGCTTGGCACTGTCTAAAAAGGCACTATGGGGAGGTTAATGCTTTGGTCAGAATTCAAAAGCCTAGCAGAAACAGGTGCAGACTATCTCTAGCAAAGCAGCATAGTCTGTCAATCATGTTGTCCCAGGATGACAAATACTCTATCTCCTTGGAATGACACCAGTAGCTAAACCAATTATTGGAGTCAATCATTTCCTGTTTGTATTGTGGTATCATTCTTGGTGAGGGTAGAATGCTGCTCAATGTAAGGCTCATACCAGCCTGCAACACATATTCAATGAGGTCCGTCATGTCTTTCTTCATATAGTCCAGGCAGGTATGTCTCAAGTCATTCACACTATGAGTCATACTGGTAGTTGTGACTGAGTGACCTGATTGCCTGTGTGATTTGGCAAATCCTGGACCTTGACAGACAAATGGCTGTAACCCTCTCTTTTTCCAACCTGGTGAGGGGAGTGTCCATGTGTCTCATGATGGAGTCTTCTATGACCAAGATATTTGAATGTGTGGTGTTTCACCTTAGGGACTTGCTTGCAGAGACACTTTGTTGTGTATTTTTTTGTGTAGTGGTTGGTGCTGACTTGGTTTTGTCTGCGTGTGTTTTCTGAGGGCAGCGTACAGGAGGCCTCCGAAATTTTGATAAGTTACTTATGAGTACCTCTGCATATTTGGATTTATGTGTTGAGACTTTATTTAGTGAGAGAAATAATGTGCATGTGTTAACAACCTGTTTGTCATTTTAGAAATCAGTATGTGAGAGCTGTGTCTCAATTTTCAAAGTGTAACTACATCTCTCACATACTAAGTTTGTTTGTTTCAGTATTAAGTGGTTGTCAGAATACACAAGACAACTGCTACATTGCCTCAGGATGCCGATATCCACCAGACAGGCCACAGGGATAGCAGGAAAGTGCTTATCCATGGTTTCAGATGTTTTACTATTGGTTTAACCAAGAAGAAGTGTGGGGAGATTTAACTGGACTGGAATGATATCACACAGATGAAGAATGGGTGTTATACTCAGTGTGAACTGCAGCTATTCGAGAAGGCAATGCTGCTCTGTACATACCTCAGATGCTCCTAGATCAGCAGGGGGACTGGGGAAAGTTGCAGAGAGAATTATTCTAAGGGAAATTTTAACTTGATAGTGTTTATGTCTATACAGGGCACAGCTAATTGTGGCTGTGCAGATAGTAGCCTACCACAAACACTGGGCTTATATAGAATAAGAAAAACAAGTTTTCCAAGAGCAAGACCTACAGACCAATTAGGAAAAGCACACAATAAGCTAGATACTACTGCTCTATAAAACTAGCAGACAGTGTAATTAAGTACTACAACAGCAGTAGAAACAGTTCAGCTTTGAAACACTACTAAAGTGCAAGAAATGTGACAATTAATGCAGGATTCTTACGAAATACAGTAAAAATAATCCGCAGAAGTGCAGAATGATACTTCTTTTCATTGTTTTAAAATTATGTATTTAGAGATAGCATACTCATTGTAAATTTCAGGTGAAGTAGCCACACCAAGAACAGCTCTAAGGAACTGAGCACAAACCCATAAAAACACTGGGCTTATATAAAACCATAAAAACAAGTTTTACAACAGCAAGCCCTACAGACCAAGCATAAGACACTCGATAAGCATACATGTGCTACAGCACACTTCTACCATGAGTGTAGTCAGAAAACCCTCTTAATGTAAAAATACTGGTCTTAGAGCTCAAGTGCAGGGAAACTCAACAATACAGATACTACTATCCTGTTTCTGTGTATTTTTCCACTACCCTTGGATACACATTTTGTACTAATACACTTTGTTCTAGTACCTAACCGCTACAGTCCGCTGTGAAAATACATAAGAACTAGAGCAATGGTCTTGCAGTTTACACAGGGAAAACAAAACTGCATTGAGAATAGGAAATAAAGTAAAATGATATATGGGCAGGGACTGACTCTGCTCTCACAAAGTGGGAGGATGTTAACAAAGTGGGTGGCAACATTTATGTTTCGGTCCGAGGCAAACAACCCTCTATAGAACTGATTTAGTGTAAAATACTGCTTTTAGAGCTCAAGTGCAAGGAAATCACACGATCCAGATACTACTGTCCTGTAAAACTAGCAGTGGAAATAGTTCAGCTTTGAAACTCTACTAAAGTGCGAGAAATGTGACAATTAATATAGAATTCTTATGAAATACAGTAAAACAAACAGCAGAAGTACAAAATGATACTTATTTTCATCTTAATATGTTCAGCTAGAAAGCCAAACATCTGAAGACCAAAGTTAATGTCAATATACTCCTTTCTGGCTCAGTTAAAGGTTGGTCCTCCTGCTGATCCCCTAGAGTGAGATCTTCACTTGCAGCCTTTCAGGATGGCTGCTGTCTCTTCTGTCAGGCAAACCCCACCCAGATCTTCATTCTCTGCAGTTGACATCATGTTTTTTTTCCAATTCCATTACCAGTTGACATTCCTAGGTTTTCAGACAGAATGATTAAAATAATGTTTTTTTCCAATTCCATTACCAGTTCACATTCCTAGGTTTTCAGACAGAATGATTACCATAATCTCATCAGAAGTCTTTCCTTCAAAAAGTTATAGAGAAAAGTGGGTCTGTTTTTCTTTCTGAACTTCTGAAGGTTTGGATCATTTTTCTACCTCTATCCCTTGTGTTATTACTTTCTTGTGTGAAATGTTGGATTCTGGGCTCAGTTACTCTTATAGGTACATAGACAAGTGCCAGGCTAATGACAACAAGGGCCATTTTAAGCCTAGCCATGCATCAAGTTCTGATACCCTTGATAAGTATAAACAGGGGTTTGGGTGATGAAACATTTACAAGTAGCGGCGTGGGAGATGAAATATTTAGAGGCAGCAGCCTGGGAGATGAGCCATTTACATGCTGCCTGTGTCCATTATAGACACAGGTGCCAAACCAGGGATGAATTTCCTGTTGCCATTCAGTTCTCCAAGTAACACTTGAATTGGGTTAGCGAGGAACTCTGCTTCAAATGGATGGGGAGCTTGTTCCAGAAAAGGAGTGGTCTCTGCGATACATACCCGTCTCTCCAGCAGGTCCTATTCATATCACAGGCAAGGTCCAAGTCTTTAGAATGGGTAATTCTGGTGCTGTGTGTTTGCATATATGAATTAGGTTCATCAGGGTGGGGTCTGACAATGCCTTGTATGCCAGGCATACACCTCACCTCAACAGCCTGTAGGAGAAAGAATACAGGGATAGAGCCCTGAGGTGGTCTGCAGAGGACATGTTACGTACTCCCTATATTCTTTCAGTGAGGAGTCACTGTGTACATTCCAATTGTTGGATGTGCCTGGTTAGGTGCATACCAAAGAGGCACTGTACTCAATGATAGGTCTGATGAATGCCGAATACAGTGGAACATTGACCTCCTTGGAACTAGAGCCATACATTTGTTTATAAGTTATACAACATAGAATGATTTCCTCACTACAGAAAACATGTGATTAGTCAAAGGCTAGATTACTGTCTACGTGTGTCCCCAAGTCCCTGACTACTGTGTCAGCTGTTAGGGGTATGTTTTCAATATGATAGTTACCAGGGGGGATGACTTGCCAAAGGATTCTGTTATTTATTTCTTAGCATTTAGTTTTAGTCTATGCCTCTAACACCAGTTATTTGTCTGTGTCAGCCCTTCCCAGAGAACATTTGTGTCAGTGGAGAATTCTATAACTGCTCCTAAATTGCAATCATTTACAAAGTCATCCAGAGGCCCTTGATATTGTCCTTGGCTTCAGAGAAGTAAATGCCAAAAAGAAGCAATCCCTGGACCGATCCCTGAGGGACTCCACTTGTGAATGGTCTCTTTGTGCAGGCGGACTCCCCATTTCTAACTTCCTGGGTCCTGTCTGTGAGCCAGCTGGCTATCCACTGGGTGACATAAGGGTTTATACCTAACCTCTTGGAACTTGTCAGTAATGCCCAAGTTAGGTACTGTGTCAAATGCTTTGGCCAGATCAAGGTATGCAGTGTGAACTATTTGGCCCTCATCCATTGCTTTGGTGACCTTCTGAAAGAAGTCAAAAAGACTCAGTAGGCATAACGTACCTTGACAAAACCAAAGTGGGTTGGGTCCAGTGTCTGGAGGTTTCCTATTTTATTACTGATCATTTCCATGATAATTCTTTCTATGGCTTTGTATATGAGACTAGTGAGATTTAAGGATCTTTAGTTTCCAGGGTCTGTAGATGGTCCACATTTGTGCAGAGGGATGACTGCTACTGTTCTCCATTCTTGAGGTACAAAGCCTGTTTGGAGAATATAGTTAAATAACAATTCCAAAGAGCCTGATAGGTCATGTTTCATGCTATTTAGAAGGCATCCTGGGATATTGTGGGCCCTTTGGTGCAGTGTTCTTGGCCTTAAGAGAACTTTTAGGTCCTGTTCCCAAGTGATAGTAGGGGGAGTTATATTTGATAACATTTCTTGAATGGAGGCTAAGGGGGAGAAAGGGGTATAGTTAAAGCAGAATTTTTCATCCGGTAGGTATTCTATATCTTCTGGCTCAGTATAGGTATCTCCATTAACAATGAGCTCCACACGCAATTGTGTATTGTCTTTGAGGTTATGGACATAAAGAATACCTTGTGGTTGTCTTTGGCCTGGGAAGCCAGATTTATGTCAGATTTGGTTTAGTTTGACTTTATTTGTCCTCTGAGTTATTTGTTTAGTTTGATGAGAGTGCTTTTATCCCTCTGGGTGCTACATCTCCTAATTTTTCCCATGATTTTCTTTCTTCTATCTGTTATACAGCCTGCCAATGTTGTGACTACACCAGCATGGCTTGTTTTTTTGAGTTAGTTCAGTACTTCTTCCTGGTGAGTACAGCTGCCTCAATGCAGCTATTAGCATGATTGTATAGGGATAATGTGAACAGTTCTGCATAGGCCACAGTGTTCTCAGGGTTTATGGGAGCTTGCATTTGTGCCAGTATATCACTTAATAACAAGAAGTTAGCCTTAGAGGTATTTCTAAACATTCCAGAGTTATCTTGGGTTCTGGGTTTTATTTTTGCTACAAAGGAGACCATTTTGTGGTCTAACAAGCCAAAGAAGACAGTACAGTAGGGGGTGTAAAGCACTCTCTCATATTAGTGAGGACCAGATCCAGTATGTTTGCACCCCTGGTCAGCATAGTGACAATCTGGTCCAGGTAGTTTGTGTTTACAAAATTCAGAAATCTCTGTGCCTGATTGTTTGATGTCCTATATGATTCTCATTTAATAGTGGAGTAATTAAAGTTGCCCATGAATATGGTACTGGGTTGGATGATGAATGTTTCCAACAAGTATAAATAAATGTTATGGGTTTCCTGGGTCAAAGAGTGGGACCTGGTATGGGATTTTGCCTATGGCGATTTAAAAGTGGAGAAGCTCAAGTGCATTGTCTTGTTTGACCAGCCTTGAAGTATATTTATTTTTTCAGGTAAACTGAGACACCACCACCTTTAGGCCCCATCTGTGTAGTACTTGGTCTAAATGTGTGGAAGGCATTATAGCCTTCACTGCTGGTGTGCTCTCCGTGGCTGTAAACCATGTCTCAGTGATCACACATGTCAGCATTTTCTAGGGTGAGGAGAGCTTGTAGGGATTGAAGGTTCTTGTTTAGACTCCTAGCTATACCTCTCAACTGTACAGATTTTCATAGAATGTCCAGATTTTTGCCTTATATTTTTGGTCCGTTTTTCATAAAATTGTGGCTTTCTGGCAAATTAGTTGCAAATCCCTAAAGATTGGAGTTAGAAAATAATGACAAACATTTGAGTTTTAGATTTCATACCCTTCAGAAAATTCATGCTAATGCAAAACTGATTTGCTATGTCGGAAGTACTTTCAGTTTGGCATTGCCTAAAAAAGGCACTATGGGAGAGGGCAATGTTTTAGCTAATATTTGAAAGCCTAGATGGAAGAGGTACAGAATAACCCTGGCAAAACCGTGTGGTCTGCTGACCATCTCCTTCCATGCTACCAAATATTGCACCCCCCCTTAGAATGACAACAGAAAATAAGCCAATTATTAAAGTCAGTCATCTTCTGTTCATATTGTGGCATCAGCCTTGGAGAAGGTAAAATGCTGCTTAGTGCTAGACTCGTATCAGCCTGGAACACATACTCCAAGAGCTCCATGATGTCTCTCTTCATATAGTCTAGAGGCATATGTCTCAGGTCATTTACACTCACATGGAGTATGACTGAGTCATACTAGCACTTCTGGTCCATTTACCGTAGTGGGTGTGTAATGTGGCGGATCCTGGGCCCTAATAAGCAAATGACTGTGACAGTCTCCTTACTCAACTTGATGAGAGGGATGTGTCTCACAATGCAGTCTCCAATGATCAAAATATTGGATTATGTGGTGGCTTGCCTTATGGGCTTAGAAATAGAGGCTCCATGAGATGTGGCTGTATGTGTTGATGTGGGTGTTGTTTAGAAAGGGTGCATTCGGGACTGCTGAAGGTATACATTATATGTACTTTATCTAGGAGGTCTTTGGGGTTTAGGACGCTTACATTTAAATGTCTCAGCATATGTAGGTCTATGTGTCTGCTTTGAGTTTTGTGTGAAGGGTGCAGCATGTGTACTACTGACAACCTGATTGACATTATGAGTGCTTTTATGTGAGAGTTTTGCTTCCAGTGACATTGTATAAATACATCTCTCACATACCATATCAGTCTGTTTGAGAATTAGCTGGTTGTCAGTAAACATGAGGCAATTTCTACATTGCCAAAGGATGCCCTTATCCGCCAAAATGATAATGGAGAGGGTGGGAGTATCTGCTTTGCAACTCTGGGCCAGTGCTTGTCACTGCAAACTAGTTGCCCTGTGTGCAACTAGGTAATGGTGAAATGTCAAGGGTGCTTTTACAAGAAAAAATTTGACTCAGGATGTCTGTGTCTATACAGCTTACTGCCAAACACTTGATGTGAAACTAAGTACACCCTGATGATTTATGGATGAAGTATTTAGGGATATATTCTGAAGTTAGGTTAGATAGCAGCTAATCAAGCAGTCCTTACTGAAATGAATTAGCTTTGTTAAGAATTATGAAATAAAGGGATTCACCTGATTGGCCTCTGTCTAGCTGCTACTAGTGCTGGTCTCAGCACAGTTTCATGCTGCTGGGATACAGTGCTCCTTTCTTTCTTCTCTCACAAGAAACAAACCAGTATCACCAATTCCAAGATGAGAGGCAGGCCACATGTTCTTTGGTGATCAGCAGTCTTGTCCTAGATTATGCAGGGGTCTGAAAGCTATTTGTAAACTTTTCCTGCTAGATGCCTTGAGTAGCAACCAGACCAGTCCGGAAGATCCAACACAGACATTCACTACCCAAACAAAAATAGTCAGGAATCAATGCACTCTGCTCCTTCTTTCACCGGCAGCAAAATATAATTATGAATTCCAAGCTGACATCTATGAAGCAGTTAACACACTTTCTAGTGATCAGCAGTGTCCATGAAATAATGTCCCTATGCTTCTTCCCTCAGCAGGAGCAAAACAGAAGCACTAATAATAATGATTGGTGGATAATAAGTGGTGGTCTTAGACTAGATGTTTCAAATTTTAAAAGTAAGATGGAAAATATGGGTTAATATCCTAACACCTGTTGTATGCACTAAGCTGTTAGATAGATATGAAAGAGGGAGTAACTTAATCTTTGTCAATCTAAGTGGAGAGCCACTAATTTTAAAATAGAAAGATAGATTGGAAAGGGGTGGAAACTTTGTATTCTGACTCTATGGAATACAGTGTGATGGCCTTTAAATTTAAATAGCTGAAGGGGAGTGATTTCACAAAATCATGATTTTATACTTAAAATAGCCAATGAAAGAGGAGATGGAAGGAAATACATGGTCAAATTAACATAAAGGGCATGCAACTAGAAAAAGTTTAATCTAAAAACACAACAGCACCAGGGTTGAGAGTGGGAGAATTTTAAATTTGTTTGACTCACATGAGACAAAGCTGTGGTCTCTTTCCTAGTTTAAATATGCAAGTAAAACACAGTGCAAAGAAAATGCTCCATGGTATATAAAATAGAAGAAGACAATGAAGCAGTATAAAATAAGAGAAAACAAAAACAAACTAACAGTTCCCTCACAGCAATCTATGCCAGAGTTTGAGTGAGCTTTTCCAGTAATACCTTGAAACTTTTCATCAAAGTTCACTTGCAGGGTAATGAATTTAAAATGAGCCACTGGTGCTTCCTCGCCTAACTGTCAAAAAGAGAAGAATTTAAGGAATGGATAGTGGAAATTATTTGAGTTATTATGAAGATAGAAATTTCTTCAGAAGTTATAGCTAGTAAGAGAGAGATAAAATTAAAGTTGAGTTTAAAAATAGCATAGAAATAAACAAAAGATAGGGATAGGAAGTAACAGGAACTATTTAGAGGGGCTGACAAACATTAAAATATTGCAGAATTAAGGCAATCTCAGACAACATTAAGAGAAGTAACTGCAGAGTGCTAAAGAGAAAATAAGGGAGTATCTAGATAATATGCATGAGTTTAGAAAGATTGCTTTTAAAAGGCAACTGTTTTTGATAATAACTCCAGAGCGCAAGAACTTTAAGTACAATGGCCTTAGGCTACAGAAAGTAGAAAGTATTGTTGCAAAACTTAGGGAGCCTATAACAAGTAAAATAACAAGAGATCCACAGAGGTATTACAGATATTTTGGAAATTGAAAAATTCTATAAAACAGAGAAATATGGAAATCAAGAAACAATTAACAGGAGGAGATTTGTCCTTCTGATGAGATGTTAAATTAAGGTCCCATCTGCTTGAATTGGTGGTAGCTCAGGTAGATGCAACAGATCCCACTGCACCTATCAAAAAGGGTAGGGGTCCTTTATTTGTATACAAAAATAACTCTTATAAAATATTTACATATTTACAAATGCATAAATATACAAATATGTTTACATATATTCATAATTTCCTTTACAGTCATGCTAAAGTTTTATCCCTATCAGCCCACCACTCATTTTCCATAACTATTTGATTTTACTTAATATTGTTGCTAAAATCCATTTACCATTAAACAAAATGTATTTATTCTTTCATTCATATAACCCATAAAACATAATATAATTTTGTATCTATTCTTTTAACATAATCTTTACTTCTATTCTTATAATATCCGTATTTAATCATATTATTTTATTCACTTCTTTTATATCTTCAAAAAAATCTTCTTTACATAGTTTCCCCCCAGGATTCTTTTACTCTCTCACATTTCAAAACACGTGCTGTAGTTTTTTTTTCTTGACAATGTAAACATATTCTGGAGAAAAGTTGTATGACCGCCGAATCATACACCAATGCACTGCACGAACACGTACACAAATGCATGGCTCTCACCATACTCAATAGAACCAGGATGCTCTCCTCCAAAAAAAGGAAGCCAATCTGGTGGTCCCCTGCCATAAACAAACTCTACAACAGAAGGAGGAAACTGATGTGGAATAAGGTAAAGTCCCAAGACTGGAAAGACTCCCTTATCAGCCTCAACAAAAAGTTGAGATCCCTCATCAAATCCTCTAAAGCTAGTTATGAAAACAGAATTGCAGCAGATAGTAAAGACAACCACAAGGCCTTCTATAGTTATGTAAAGACTCTCCACAGCAATACCCAGATTTGCTCTGAGGTACTGCACAATGGTACCTCCTATACTGAGCCAACAGATATTGCCAGTATACTGGCTGACCATTTCAGTGCCAACTTTACCCCTAACCCTTCAAAGGACCAGTCACAATACCAGTAGATTTCTAGACACCCAGTATTACTTCTGCACAGGTTAAAACAGCACTGTCCAAGGCCAGGAATACAGCTTCTATGGGACCTGACAATATCCCTGGCTGTGTTCTACATGAACTACAGAGTGAAATGGCACCTCACCTGGGTGCCCTGTTCAATTACAGCCTCACCTCAAGCTTTGTCCCTACAGAATGGTGCACTGCTACAGTTATCCCTCTCCAGAAAGGAAGAGTGACTAAAGACCCTGGGAACTATCGCCCCATTAGCCTGATGAGCCTGATATGCAAAGCTATGGAATGCATCATCATGGACCTAATAAACAAGGATATAGGGAATCTCCAAACTCTAGATCCCACACGGTTTGGTTTTGTGAAGGGTAGATCATGCCTGCTCAACTTGGTCAACTTCTTTGAGTCAGTCACCAGAGCTGTGGATGAAGGCAAAGTGGGTCATACAGCCTACCTTGATCTGGCCAAGCCTTTTGATACCATTCCCTACACAGGAATCATAGAAAAACTCACTAAGCTTGGCATCAACCCCTATATCACTAGATGGGTTGCAAAATGGCTCACAGATAGAACCCCAGTGTGAAAGTGGCTGACTCCAAGTCAGACTGCCGACTAGTCATGAGTGGAGTCCCACAGGGTTCGGTCCTGGGTCCTCTCTTGTTTGGAATCTACTTCTCTGAAGTCCAGGACAACACAAAGGGACTCTGGCTGACAAGTTCACAGACGATTGCAAGTTAGGAACTATTATTAACTCCCCAAGTGATGTTGACATCCTACAGAATGGCCTCACTGAGACTAACGACTGGTGTCAGAACCATGGCCTTAAGCTCAATACCAAAAAATGCGTCATCATCCCTTTTGGGAAAAAACAGGTTCCCATATATTGCCAAATTGATGGTAGTCCACTGAACACAAAAGGCTTTATAAGAGTTCTAGGAACACAGGTTGACAGCAACCTCTCTTTTGATCACTGCATTGCCACTGTGGTCAGAAAGTCCTTCAATGTAGCACATCTCATTACTAAGGGTTTTGCATCCAGGAAGAAAGAGATCATTGTCTCCCTCTACTCTTCCCTCATTAGGCCAAACATCGAGTACAATGCCCCATTTGGCATGTACCTCACTAGACACCTACAACAACTGGAGAGGCCACAAAAGTACCTCACAAAGAGGATCCTAGACCTTAAACACTTGTCCTATATGGACAGACTCAAATGACTCCAACTATTCTCTGTCTCATATTGCCTACTTAGAGGCAATCTCTGCTTGACTTATAAAGCTATGTCTGACCCAGCTCTGTTAAAAATGCTACATCTAAAGAAATCCAAATCCCTCTGCACCACACGCTCCAGAGACCTCAACCTCATTACCACAATTAACAGAACATGCTGGAGGGACAGGTTCATAACCCAGAGACTGCCCATGCTATGGAATAGAATTTCCATACATGTCAAGCAGAGCACCTCACTGACTCTCTTCAAGACAAATCTTGATGAGTGGATGGGAAACAGAAAATTCATCCCTAGGATAATTCCAGTGGCTCTACTTGACAGAGGCACTGGGAACTAATGTCGAGTGGCACTATGCCAGGGTAATCTTATGGCTAGGCTTGTAAAGGCCCCAGGGCCATTAGCCTAGTACACACTTATGAACCTATATTCTATCAATCACTTATCCTTTTATATGGCATATTTCCTTTACTGGGCAATTTATCTATTACCAGCCTCCCCAAAAATCTTAATAATCTACTTTCTGATTACATTATTTGTTTCTTATTTATATAGCTTTAATTTTTTTCATCTATTAGATTTTCCTATGGTTTTATGTAGTAATGTTTTATTGTTACATTCTTATACCACTTTTTTTATTTTCCACAAAAAATATTTTTCTTGGTAATATTTTACGTTTTCATTTATACACACTTTTTCTCTTTTATTCTTTTTTTACCATACCCCAAAATTTATCATACTTATATTTATACAGTCTTACTAATCTTGCATCTTTTTTCATTTATCAACTTTAACACTTTTTTACAAATTTAATGAAGCAGCGTATACCACTGGGTTAAGTAACCCTAACCCCCTTTCTTCTTTATTTACATATAAAAAAACTCTGTTTACTTGGTTTTATCTAGAGTCCCATATAAATGAAAAAAATATCTGCAATAATTCCTTTTCAAATACTGTTGACAACATAAATTCACTTGCTAAGTGTGCTATTTTTCCCATCGGTACTGAATTTATCAAATAAGCATTTTTTGAATAATAATTTATATGTTCTCCAGAAAAGACATGTTTGCTCTATTTCTTCTACAGTTTTTCCTATTAAATTCTACTTACATCTTTATTCCCACATTTTATACCTAGCATAGAAATTTCATTCATTGTAAAATATATACTCATTCTTTACTACATCACCTAAACTTTTACTTTTCTCTTTATTTAAAGCCATCCCTATAATTTATATGCACTCATATGTTCAAATTATTACTGCTTTATCCAAATTTTGTTTTTGGCATTATTATACTATCATCTGCATATGTTAACAGAACTGGAATTCTTAATCCTTCAGGTGGTATATACCCCACTTTATTAATTTTTGTAATTTATTTCACATATGATCGCATTCATAACTAATGCAAAAAGTATACAACTCATTGGACTTCCCTGTCTTACACCACTCTTCATATGTACCTCTTGACTTAATTAGCCGTATACAAGTAGTTTTACTTTATTACTATAGTGTGATGTACTTAATTTCTTAATTTTCACTTATATTATTTTCATTATTACCCATAAGATATCATGTTCAGTTTTGTCAAATGCCTTATTAAAGTCTCTTATCACTATTTTCACTTCTTCTTTTCAATTCATATCATCCACAATTTCTCCATCATTAATAATTCTTGACAACCCTTCCCCTTTATACTATATATGTTATCTTCAATAACATTTTCCATTTCATTTTCAAATCTATTTTGTATTATTTTCATAAAAATCTTATAATCATTATTACTTGATGCTATTGGTTTCCATTTTTTTTAATTATTTTCTTTCTTTCTTCTTCCATATAAATTTAAGTATTCATAAAAAACAAGCAAAGTACCTGGATAAATCTGGTGTAGAGCACAATAAAAGTAGATAAATTCCAAGAATCACAGCAAATCACCAGAATGCACAGCCATGGGCTAAAAGTTTAAATTTCCAAATAAACTTTTAGCCCGTGCATTTTGGTGTTTTGTTGTGATTCTTGGAATTTAGGTATTATACTACATGCTTCTATATACATAAAGTCAAAAAGGCAGCCAGCACCCAGAATGAAAATATCCATTAACTACTTATTCATGTGTTCTGACCCTGATTTTGACTTTGAGTTATCTATTTTGGCCGTCCACCTGCCTGTCATGCAAGTCCTTTTTTTTGGAATGCATCTTTATATATAAAACCTTAATTTAGTCATTCATTCAAATACTTAAAAAAATATTTTTTTTTGCCAATCCCTTTTTATACATTTCATACCCTATTACATCGGGTTTATATTACACTGACGAATGCTTAAATGTTTGAATCTCTAAGGGTCGACCTTTAGAGATCGAAAATTTAAGTGTTCGAAAATGTAATAAAAGAAAGAAAAAAAAGGTAAACTGAAAGGGTTTTAGCACCCCCCTGCACCCCCACACCCCCCCCTACTTAAATATACCAACTCCGAGATCACACTTCAGTGCACGGCAGTGGGGAAATGAGAAATTTCCCATTCCCTACACTGTAGCGCGATCTTGGAGTTGGTATATTTAAGTAGCAGGGGGTGTGGGAGTGCAGGGAGGCTTGCCCCCCTCCTTACAAACTTTAGTTTTTTTGTTTTAGTTTTATTTATTTATTTTTTAATTTTTAAAGATATTCAAACACTTAACTGTTCGATCTCTAAAGGTCGACCTTTAGAGATTCGAACATTTAAGCGTTCATTTATCTAATATAGATCCATTACATCTGGGCCTGCAGCCAAATCTATATTTACTTGTCCTAATACTTTATTTAGTTCATTTAAAGAAACCTCCTTTGCCAACTCTTTATTCTCTTCTTCTGTTAACTTTTTTACTTTCCATGTTTTTTCTCTACCATCTTTTATTCTTTAAACATTTTTGTACATATCGTACTACACTATTCCTAACCTTTTCTGGAGTTCTTTCTATTTCTCCTTTTACATTTTTTTATTTCTCTCTTTACACTACCGTCTTCTTTTATTAACCTGCTTAAGTAACTCTACACTTCTTCTCTTTTTCCTTGTAAAAAAAAGTCATTGCTTATATAACAATTATTGTATTTTTTTCTTGATTTCATTCATATCATTCTTTTTCTTTGCCATAATACTTTATATCATTATGTTCTAAATCTCCCAATGCAGAGTAATATGTTCTTTTATATTTTTTCTTTCTCTACCTTTCTCATATCATATTGCCACTGTAAAAGAGATTTTTATATTTTTCCTTAAATATCATCCACCATTCAGACGAATTTTATAAAATGTTCTCATAGTAGTATGATTGTTCCATAACTGTATTACTAATCTCTTTCCTTCTTCATTCAATGCTTTCTCATTTATCTTTTTTATCCTTAGTTACTCCTTTGCTTATTTTTATATATACCTTGTTTTCTTTTATCTCTAGCCATACTGCAAGATTATCCCAAAATCCTTTTTCAGTTATCTCCCCTTCTCCTACAACTAAACCTTCTGATATTATAAAATAATCTATTTAGCTTCTATACATATCCCTTTTGTAAGTCCATGAATTTTAGTCCCAAATTTTAACTTACCACATCTTATAACTTCTAACATTTTTCTTATATCCTTTCCTTTTATGCTTGCCTCTTAAATCACAATTAAAGTCTCCTGTTATTATAATGTTCATATTTACCACTGCATAGTCTAAAATCTGATGAAATAAACTTCCCCTTTCTTTACAGTCAGTATAAGCATATGTTATAATTCTATATACTTCTTTATAATTCTTTCCATTTTAAATTTACAATGGTTAATCTTTCCATTTTTGCTAAAATTGCATCTAATATCTTTACTGTATTTCTAATAAATATGGCTATTCCACAATATCTTTCATTTCTCAAACTCCTAATTATCTTTCCTCCCCATAGTTTCTCTAGTTGTAATCTTTCTATATTTGTGTCTTCTAATATAATTACATCTATATTACATGCATTACCACTCCAAAATTCCCATTCTTCTTACTATATTCTTAATACCATTCACATTTAGAGAAAACACTCTAAAATGTTCATTTTCCCTTTTCCTTAGATTCATGGTTTTATAAATTCATGGCTAGTCAGTAAGCTAGCTTTTTTAATAGGCCATTGTAAGCCTAACCAATGTATTTCCCATAGGTGAGAATTAACCTTGTGTCAGTGAGTCACACACCTTAACCATTATACCAAGTCCCAGTCTTTAGCTGTATATATTCATTTTCATTCATTTAATTTCTTTTTTTCTTTTGTACTTTATCCCTTTACATTTTCTTTTTCTGTCTTTTGCCCTTTCACCAATTGAATTATTTTTTCCATTTACTACCTCCCGGTTTATGTCTTCTTCATCTCAGGTTTCAGAACCTTCTTCTGTCCTCTTTATTTTCTTTTTCTCATCAATTTTTTCTTCTAGTTCTACTACTTCTAAAATTTCTTCTCTTTGTTCATTTTCTTCTCTTTCTTTACTGTTATTTTCACTTTTGCAATCCATCCATAAATGTACAAGTGTACTACATTTGCAACATTTTAATTCATAGACTGGATGCACTAAATGCCCAAATTCACATTTCTGCATCACTTCCCATTTCCCCACAAATATAACATTTTCTTTTGTCAAAATTACTTATTAAATGGCCTTCTTTTCCACAAAAAAAGTCTTGGGTTGCCCACAGTATTTTACAACACCCTTATATCCCTCCATATTTATCATGCTTAGTATATGTATAAGTTTTTCTCTTTCCATTTTTAACACAATATTACAATCCCAGTCATCAGTGCATAAACTCCTTTTGTTGTAAACATTTGCAGTGTCCAGTACTTCTTTACATAAACCTTTCAAATGTATTTTCAAAGTTTTTCTACCTCTGTTTGAAATTGTACATGAAACTTCCTTTTTGTTTCCCTGTAAAATGCTGTTATCACATAAAGATTACATGGGTTACAATCTTTCTTTTTTCATGTTCTTCAAGAAAAGTTTTCATTGAAAAAAACAGTCTCAAAATGTCTCTTTGTTAATAAGAATAAATGCTGTCACCTCTTGTATTTTTACACCCAAAGGAGCTATTAAATTGTCCCACACTTCATACCTGTCCATTTCTTTGTCTTCTTTACTTTGAATACTTATCATGTTCTTCTGTTTTTCATTTTATTCTGCCTTATTTTCTGTACTCCACTTTTGCCTTTTACTTTCTCTGCATATTTTTTCTGTTCCATCTCAATACTGTTCTTCAGGACTGTCTCTGCATCCTCCTTATGTATTTTATTACAAAATGCCCTCCTAGGAAATATCTCCTTCATTTTGTGGATCACTCTGCACCACCATTTCTTTAAGTAAATCATCCCACAACTCTCCCAAGTGGAGGATTGTAATTATATATCCATCATTTGCTGACTCATCTCCAAACAGGTTTCTTTGAAATATTTCTTCAGAATCCTGCACACATGCTCCGTCCGGTGTCAATATTTGCTTTCTCCTTCATTTATTTCACTACTCTATCATCTCCTTCTCTCTCTCTATCTGCCTCTCTGTTTCTCTTGGCAGCCTCTGCGCCTGGAACAGAAACACAAAACACTCCTCCAAAATGGGTCCCACTCACAACAATGATGAGTAAGGGATGTTCTCAGATGCTCTGGCCAAATGTTTCCTGATAGTATAAATATGACATTGGGTCTCCCTTGAAAAGCTACTAGCCTAGTGGGACTAACCTGGTCTACTAAGGATGGATAAATAAATAAAATAAAATAAGATAAAAATGGTTATGTATAATTAATTTGCAAGAAATTATGTAGGAACAGATGGTATTCCTGTGGAGGTTTTATTAGCTAGAAGGGAAAAAAAGTAATAAATATCTGGAAGATTTTGTTTAACAATATTTTAAAAGGAAGGGAAGCACCCACATCCTGAAAGAAAGCTGTGGGGGCTGTAATACCCAAGAACAGTGAAGATCCATCATACTCAGCTTCATACAGGCTCATTTCAATTTTAAACCAGGATTATAATGAGTTTATATCTATAATAGCTAAAATAATGCAAAGGTGCTGACAAAACAGATGGATATGGATCAGTGTGATTTTTATGGAGGGAAGGCAAACATCTATCAACATGAACAGAACACTGATGATCCAGAGAGAAGCAGAATGTAAGAAAATGCCACTGTTGTTGGAGTCTTGATGCAGAGAAAACATTTGACAGACTGAGCTGAGATTTTTTACGAATAGGGCAATGGAAGCATCTGCATTTCCTGATATGATAATAAGGTTAATTAGGAAGATATATGAGGGATCAGAGGCAAGAATTATAGTGGGAGGGTTTCTCTCTGATAAGTTGTGTCTGAACACAGGAACCAGGCAGGGGTGTCCTCTTTCCCCTTTATTTCCTGTACAGTTGGAGGCACTGGCAAAGAAAATAAGAAACTCAGAAATTCAAGGATATAATTGATATAGTAATCAAGAAAAGTTGGCTTTATTTGCAGATGATATTATTTTATACCTGTTAAAACCAGAAAAGGACATCTCAAAAGTTTTGGAACATTTTCAGACAGTTTCAGGTCTTTTGGGGATATGAAATTAATGAATACAAAGCAAAGGGTATAGCTGTAAATTATGTACCCACACATGAATTGGTTCAGCAATACCATATTTATGGGGACATTATAAAATTATGTATTTAGGGGTATGGATTAAAAAGGCTTCTGTTATGGCAGCTGATATGTGGGAATAGACAAAAAGATAATACAAAAACTAAGAAACTAGAAACTCTTGTTTATGGATTTACAAGCAATGTAAACATTTTAGTCCATTTAGTCCCTTTCATTTTATATGTAGGTCAGGCATGTTTTCTTTATAATTCAGAGAAGATGTTATGGATAATAATTACTAAAGAGTTGAAGGAATTTACCTGGGAGGAGAAGAGGAAAAGGATCAAGTCTGAGACGTCAATCCTTCCAACAGAACAAGGTGGTTTAGGATTCCCTGATATGAAGAGATATGTTTGACTTTGATACCCAAATGTTAGCCCATATTGTTACCAACAGGGATGGTGATTTTAAAATATTTAATTTAAGTGATGTCAATGTTTTTATAAAATGGATTGAATTATTTCAAAAAGGGCTTAATTTTGTTCCTTCAAGAATGCCTTCTGTGGAAACCACGCTATTGGAGCTGAAAACCTTTGTGAGAAAACTTAGTCTTAAAGTGTATTTTGACAATGAGTTAGGTTCTGCTCATTTGATTCAATGTAAAAAAACATAGTACTTTTAACCCCCCCTTGCACCCCACGCTACAGGTTTTTAAAAACCTTTGTGCCAACCAAATTAGAAAAAGTATTAAACGTAAAAAATATGATTATATTACTAATATTACAAGAGAAGAAAGTGACTTACTTAAATACATTGGTGACAATAAGAGTATTAGGGTGATGAAACCTGACAAGGGAGGGGGCATTGTGATAATGGATCAAAGGGTGTACATGGAGAAAATGTTGACACATTTGTACAGTGAAAGCTATGAAGAAACATCACTTAATGAACTTAATTTAGCCTATAGAAACATTGACATCACGTTGAATGATTTGCTTATGGATAGTTAGGTCACCATTAGTGAATTTAATTTTTTACAACAGAAATCACCTCGGATACCGACTATTTTCGGTATCCCAAAAATTTACAAAAATATTGTTGACCCCCCTTGAGGCCCATTGTTGACGACAAGGCTTCTAAAACATTTAACCTGGCTAAGTTTGTTGATTTCCATCTAAAAATGTGTTGGAGAAACATCAGCATCTCCTTAAAGATTCATGGGACTGTTTGAGTAAAATAAAGGATAATTGGTTCATAGGTTCATAGGTTCTTACTAGGCTATCTGCCCAAGGGCATTTATAAGCCTAGCCAGAGTTTTGTGGCTTTCGCCACCCCTTTAGTTTGGAGGATACTATGCCCATTATTTTGCTGTGCCTCTGTCAAGCAGTGACACTGAGATAATCCCTGGGGTATATCTGCGATCTCCCATCCATTGGTCAAGATTTCTCTTGAACAAAGCCAGCGAGGTGCTCTGCCTCACATGTACCGGGATTTTGTTCCACAGCATAGGGAGTCTCTGGGTGATGAATCTGCCCCTCCAGCACGTCCTATTAATAACCGTGTCAAGGTTTAAGTCTCCCGCCCTTGTAGTTCTGGGGGATCTAGAATTTTTGAGGTGAAGCATGTTCATCAGTTCTGGGTTGGACATGGCCTTGCATGTCAGGCATAGGTCACCTATGAGCAGACGGTAAGCGACTGAGTAGAGCTGAAGTTCCTTCAGTCGGGCAGCATAGGACATATTTTTGAGACCCTTTATCCTTTTGGTGAGGAACTTTTGGGGCCTTTCCAGTTGCTGCAGGTGTCGTGTCAGATACATTCCGAATGGGGCATTGTACTCAATCATTGGCCTGATGAGTGATGAGTACAGGGGGACGATGACTTCCCTTGATCTAGATGTGAATCCCTTCATGATCAGGTGGGCAATGTAGAAGGTCTTCCTGACTACTTTGGCAACGTGATTATCAAATGAAAGGTTACTGTCAACCTGGGTACCCAGATCCCTAATAACCTCTTCTGTGCTTAGTGGGTTGCCGCCTATGTGGTAGCTAGGGGTAACCTTGTTTTTCCCCGAAGGGTATAACTATGCATTTTTTGGCGTTTAACTTTAGGCCATGGTTCTGGCACCAGTTTTCCGTTTCTATAACACCCTTCTGAAGGATATCTGTGTCAGATGTGTTCTCAACTATGGCGCCCAGTTTGCAGTCATCTGCAAATTTTGTCAGCCATAATCCTCCTGTGTTTGCTTGTACTTCTGAAAAGTAGATGCCGAACAGGAGAGAGCCCAGGACTGAGCCCTGTGGGACACCACTTGTGACAGGCTTTGAGTCTGACATGGCGCCAGCAACTCTGACCCTGTGGGTTCTGTCACTTGGCCAATTTGCAACCCATCTTGTGACGTATGGGTTTACATTTAAGCTGATGAGTTTTTGAATGATACCTGAGTGGGGTATTGTGTCGAAAGCCTTTGCCAGGTCGAGGTAGGCTGTGTGGACTGCCTTTCCCTCATCAATGGCCTTGGTGACTGTTTCGAAAAAGTCCACCAGGTTTAAAAGGCATGATCTGCCCTTGACAAAGCCAAACTGGGTCGGATCCAAAGTCTGCAAGTCTCCTATGTCTTTATTTATGAGTTCCATTATGATCCTCTCCATAGCTTTGCAGATCAAGCTTGTCAAGCTGATGGGACAGTAATTTCCCGGGTCGGTGGAGGCACCTCCTTTGTGAAGTGGAACCACAGTTGCCGTACGCCACTCCTTAGGCACGTATCCTGAGGTGAGGCTAAGATTAAACAGCTGCCCTAACTGCGGGTTTAATTCCTCATTGAGTTCGTGGAGCACACATCCGGGGACACCATCTGGTCCCATGGATGCTGTGTTTTTTGCCTTGGAGAGAGCAGTTCTCACCTGAGCCTTAGAGATGTTTGGGGGGCTATAATTCTCTGGTATAGATATCTCACCTTTTGGGGGGGGGGGAGTTTGCACTGAACCTGTCAGCCAGTATGTTGGCAATGTCTGTAGGTTCAGTAATTTTACATCATTTTGAACTAATTCTGAGCATATCTGGGAGTTTCCTCCCAGGTTTCTAACATAGCTAAAGAAGGCCTTATGATTGTCCTTTGAGTCCTTAGCGACTTTTCTCTCAAAATTTGCCTTGGATGATTTTATGAGAGATCTTAATTTTTTACTTATAATGATCAAGGTGTTTTCCCTTTTAAGGATTTTGCTCTATCTTGTAGTAGCTTCCTCCTTTTGTTGTAGAGCTTGTTTATGGCTGGGGTCCACCAAACTGGATGCTTGCCTTTGGTACAAAGGGTCTTTGTTTTGTTTGGGATTGCCTGATCCATGCAGTCCTGTAGGTGCTGGTAGAAGGCATTTGTAAGTGATTCAGCGGCTTGAGTAATGGTTTCTGCAGTCTCGGGGGCCTTAAAAGAGACCACACTAGCCTTTAGAAGTGTGAAGTCGGCTTTTGAGAAGTTTTTCACTGTGGTCTTTTTTATCTCAGGTGGGGGCGGGATGTGGACTTCCAGTGAGATTAGTTTATGGTCTGATCTCACCAGTGAAGGGTATACTTCCGGTGTTGAACATCGTGACCCCATGTTCGTGATGATGAGATCTAGTATGTTATCTCCTCTTGTGGGGATGGTGACTAGTTGTTCCATGGCATTTGAGTTTATGAACTCTAGGAACCTTTGGGCTAGAGTGTTGGGGCTTGAGTAGTGATCCCAGTCTATATTCGGGTAGTTGAAATCACCTAGTATGATGGTGTTTGGAGATACATTTATTCCCTCCAGTGTTTTCAGGAAAGCTATGTGAGGTTCCTGAGATTGAGAGGGTGCCCTGTAACATGCTACAAATTGCAGAGCAGTCTTGCCTATGGTTAATTGCACCTGGATGGTCTCCGATGCATCGTGCGTTGCCACCAACCTTGAGGTGTGGGTGTTCTTGATGAATATAGACACCCCCCCTCCTTTCTTGGTGTTGTCCGGATTTTGGGGCCGGAACGCATGATATGAGGTAAAGCCTGATAGTGCCGGGTGCTCTCCGGAGCCTTGAACCAGGTTTCAGTCACAGCACAGACATCGATGTTCTCCATACTGAGAAGGGCCTCGAGTGCATGCATCTTGAGGTTGAGACTTCTGGCATTGAGCAGCATTACCCTTAGTTTTTTCCTTTTTGTGTTCTAGGGTGGTAGGTTTAGAATTTGAGCCTTGCCTAAAAAGGCACTATGGGGGTGGCAAGAGCCTTTGCCAATATCCGGAAGCCCAGGGGTGACAGGTGCAAGCCGTCCCTTGCGAAGCAGCGTGGCTTGTCCAGCATGTCTTCCCAGGCAGACAGACATTGGATCCCCTTTGAATGACACCAGAGTTTAAGCCAATTATTAAAGCTGATCATCTTGTCTCTGTATTGTGGCATCATTCTTGGTGAAGGTAGGATACTGCTCAAGGTCAGGGTCATACCTGCCTGGGCTACATAATCAGAGAGCTCCTCTATGTCTCTTTTCATGTAGTCCAAGAAGGTGCGTCTCAGGTCATTTACACCAGTGTGGACAATGACAGAGTCATACTTGTACCTGCTGTTGAGAGACCTGAGTGCTTGCGTTATGTGGCAGATTCTAGTGCCCGACAGGCAGCTTACTGTGACCTTTTCCTTGTTCAATCTGGTGAGCGGGACGTCAGTGTGTCTGACTATGGAATCACCAATGACGAGTGTGTCTGGCATTGTGTTTGGCCTTAAGGGCTGTGACTGTTTGGCACACTGACTATGTGGTCTATGTGTTGCATGTGTTGTGTCCTGAGGTGGCAGTTGTTTGGGTGTCTGCTTTGGTGGCCTCTGCTGTTTTGGTAGATTTTTGATCAGAGCCTCCGAATATGTCTTTGTGTATTTATGTGTATGATTTGAAGTTGTGATAGTACTATGTGAGACTGAGTTTGTGGTGTGTGTGGTTACCTTCTCCTCCTGTCTGGTCTTACCAGTCCTATGTTGAGAGAGCTCAGCCTCCAGTTTGGCTATATAGTTGCATCTCTCGCATGTATTTGTGTTTTGTGGGAGAAGGAGAGGGTTGTCCATGTACATGAGACAATTGTAACATTGCCTCAATATTCCCAGATTCACCAGCTGAGTAGGAGAGGACACTAGCAACTGATCCCTCGACATGCTAGAAGGAATAGACAAGGACTTTAAAAGACTCCAGGGGATGTGGGTGATCGAATGGGGTTTTTGGCTGGTGGGGTACTATGTATAATAAAAGTGCCATATCAAGTAAAAAGTACTTTAGGAGCACGTGCTAGGCTTAACAGATAGAGAATATTCTACTTAGGAATCAAGTAGAGCTGAGCTTCTTAGATATAGAATACGCTGGTTAGATCAGCAGTACAGTTAAGGGAAGGCTGTTTTAAGGGAAAATTTGAAGAGTGGACTTTAGGTAGCCCGAATAGTTTAACCTTGATTAACCACCGCTGCTCTTGTGTGCTCCTGTGGCAACTCCGCGCTAAAGCGTGCTTTATAGCAGGGGGCTGGAAAAAACAGGAAATTACCCAAAATGACCAATGAATTACCAGTTGCTGTCTCTAACCACTCCTCTGAGGACAAACAGGCAGCTCAGTACTCCCCACTCTCACTGGTGAGTAAAGAAACTTCCCTCTGGCCACACAAGAAAATGGAGGAACACAGGAACCAAATACAAAGCCCAGGGATCAGCAAATCTGATCACTGGAACAACTAGCTAGGAAAGTTAGGAAAGCAGAAGTATTTTTTGGGTTTTTTAGTTTTTACACACACAGACAGAAAATACAGTAAATGCTTGGTTTTTCGATTAAATGCTATCAAAGGCTAGTACACTTGAGTGTATTAGCCTGTTGGTTAACTTATAAGCAAAACTTTAGCTAAGAAGTGCAGTCAACAAATTAAGCTCAGAAAAACAGAGAAAACAGGTAATATAACAATAATATAAGCACAAACAGTGGTCGAAATGCACAAAAGGTCAAAAAAGCAATAAAAAATGCTTAAAAATACTTAGAATCAAGAAAGTCACTTTTTCTGCTCTCTGCTGCCTTAGGAACTCTGCAGGGGACCACGAGGAGCTATGCCAAGTTCTCTAATGCCAGAAAAGCCTGCCAAAGCGTGCTTTATAGCAGGGGGCTGGAAAAAACAGGAAATGACCCAAAATGGCCAATGAATTACCAGTTGCTGTCTCTAACCACTCCTCTGAGGACAAACAGGCAGCTCAGTACTCCCACTCTCACTGGTGAGTAAAGAAACTTCCCTCTGGCCACACAAGAAAATGGAGGAACACAGGAACCAAATACAAAGCCCAGGGATCAGCAAATCTGATCACTGGAACAACTAGCTAGGAAAGTTAGGAAAGCAGAAGTATTTTTTGTTTTTTTAGTTTTTTTTACACACACAGACAGAAAATACAGTAAATGCTTGGTTTTTCAACTAAATGCTATTAAAGGCTAGTACACTTGAGTGTATTAGCCTGTTGGTTAACTTATAAGCAAAACTTAAGCTAAGAAGTGCAGTCAACAAATTAAGCTCAGAAAAACAGAGAAAACAGGTAATATAACAATAATATAAGCACAAACAGTGGTCGAAATGCACAAAAGGTTGAAAAAAGCAATAAAAATGCTTAAAAAATACTTAGAATCAAGAAAGTCACTTTTTCTGCTCTCTGCTGCCTTAGGAACTCTGCAGGGGACCACGAGGAGCTATGCCAAGTTCTCTAATGCCAGAAAAGCCTGCCAAAGCGTGCTTTATAGCAGGGGGCTGGAAAAAAAAGGAAATGACCCAAAATGGCCAATGAATTATCAGTTGGTGTCTCTAACCACTTCTCTGAGGACAAACAGGCAGCTCAGTACTCCCCACTCTCACTGGTGAGTAAAGAAACTTCCCTCTGGCCACACAAGAAAATGGAGGAACACAGGAATCAAATACAAAGCCCAGGGATCAGCAAATCTGATCACTGGAACAACTAGCTAGGAAAGTTAGGAAAGCAGAAGTATTTTTTTTTTTTAGTTTTTTTACACACACAGACAGAAAATACAGTAAATGCTTGGTTTTCGACTAAATGCTATCAAAGGCTAGTACACTTGAGTGTATTAGCCTGTTGGTTAACTTATAAGCAAAATTTAAGCTAAGAAGTGCAGTCAACAAATTAAGCTCAGAAAAACAGAGAAAACAGGTAATATAACAATAATATAAGCACAAACAGTGGTCGAAATGCACAAAAGGTTGAAAAAAGCAATAAAAAATACTTAGAATCAAGAAAGTCACTTTTTCTGCTCTCTGCTGCCTTAGGAACTCTGCAGGGGACCACGAGGAGCTATGCCAAGTTCTCTAATGCCAGAAAAGCCTGCCAAAGTGTGCTTTATAGCAGGGGGCTGGAAAAAACAGAAAATGATCCAAAATGGCCAATGAATTACCAGTTGCTGTCTCTAACCACTCCTCTGAGGACAAACAGGCAGCTCAGTACTCCCCACTCTCACTGGTGAGTAAAGAAACTTCCCTCTGGCCACACAAGAAAATGGAGGAACACAGGAACCAAATACAAAGCCCAGGGATCAGCAAATCTGATCACTGGAACAACTAGCTAGGAAAGTTAGGAAAGCAGAAGTATTTTTTTTTTTTTAGTTTTTTTACACACACAGACAGAAAATACAGTAAATGCTTGGTTTTTCGACTAAATGCTATCAAAGGCTAGTACACTTGAGTGTATTAGCCTGTTGGTTAACTTATAAGCAAAACTTAAGCTAAGAAGTGCAGTCAACAAATTAAGCTCAGAAAAACAGAGAAAACAGGTAATATAACAATAATATAAGCACAAACAGTGGTCGAAATGCACAAAAGGTCGAAAAAGCAATAAAAATGCTTAAAAATACTTAGAATCAAGAAAGTCACTTTTTCTGCTCTCTGCTGCCTTAGGAACTCTGCAGGGGACCACGAGGAGCTATGCCAAGTTCTCTAATGCCAGAAAAGCCCGCCAAAGAGTGCTTTATAGCAGGGGGCTGAAAAAAACAGGAAATGACCCAAAATGGCCAATGAATTACCAGTTGCTGTCTCTAACCACTCCTCTGAGGACAAACAGGCAGCTCAGTACTCCCCACTCTCACTGGTGAGTAAAGAAACTTCCCTCTGGCCACACAAGAAAATGGAGGAACACAGGAACCAAATACAAAGCCCAGGGATCAGCAAATCTGATTACTGGAACTACTAGCTAGGAAAGTTAGGTGAACATCTGATTTTAGTGACCATTGATGTCAAGGATTTATTTACTGTCATCCCCCATGATATAGGTACGCAGTGGTTTTATGATTTCATGTGTTCTAATACCACCTTAGACCATAGTAGAATTTTAATGTTTAGATTAGAACTCACATAGACTTAATTCTTGAGAACAATTTCATTGTGTATGATAACCAATTTTTTTAAACAAAAAGTAGGCATGGCAATGGGGGCAGCTTGTGCCCCATTATTTGCCAATATTGTTTTAACATAATGGAAAACCAACTTTGTCTTTAAAAATGGTCGATTTAAATTTTGTAAATTTTATGGTCGATTTTTGGATGACATCCTTATATTTTGGGAAGGGTCACAAGATAATTTGGAAAGTTTTTTTAGATTTTTTTGAATGAAAGTACAGCTTTCTTGTTTTTTACTATGGAATCGGCTGAGGATACAATCCACTTTTTGGATTTACAAATTAAAAAGGATAAAATTAACAAATATTTTGACTCGACCATTTACAGAAAACCCACCTTCTCTAATACCCTTTTACATTTTGACAGTTGTCATCCCCTTCACCAGAAGAAAGCACTGGTGAAAGGGCAGGGTGTGAGGTTAGCAAGGATGGTCAATAATTTTGGACAGTTTGAGGAAATTGAGATATTGAAGGCCATGATATCAATAAGGGGTTACCCAGAAGTATTTATTGAACCTATACTGCAGGAAGTTATTAAGAAAAGAATTGATGGGTACTTTGTTCCTTTATTGGGAACTAATATGCAAACCACAGCTACACATAATATTGATAGTGGTGTCAGTAACCGGGACTCCACGGTTACTGACAAGGGCTTTAACCGGGCCATGATCTTAACGTATAGTCCCGTTTTTAGAGACATTAAGGAGGTCATAAACAATAATTGGTGTATTTTAATGGACAGTGATGAACACAAGGAAAAAATGGGGCACAAACCATTGGTGGTCTACAAAAAAAGTTTGAATATTAAAAATATTCTGGAAAGGAACACAAATCAAGGAGGGGAGGTCGTATGAGAAAATGTGGGGATGTGGGGACTGTCCCCAATGCTGCTACATCATGGAAACAGCTGTAGTTCATATTGAAGGTTATGGAGAAGTTAAACTGACACAGAAGTTTAATTAGTTTAATTGTTCGACCAAATGTTTAGTGTATATAGCTATTTGCCAACAATGTGCTAGGTTCTACACTGATAAAACAAAAAATACTCTTTAAGCGGATATATCAACATATGTATGATATATGAAAAGTCACTTTGACCAATGCTTTGGCTAGGCATGTGTTTGAATGTAGAGGACACTTTTTTTAGATTTTCAGGCTTGGAACAGATTGTTGATAAAGACATGAGGGGAGGGCCAAGAGATATGTGGTTGGAATATAGGGACTTGGTATGGCAACTTCGGGTTAATGCCACAACCAACCCAGGTCTCAACGAGACCTTGTCTATTTCTAGTTACCTTAAATTAAAATCGGAGTTTCATATGTGATCATGTAATCATTATTTACATTTACATTTATTTCCCCTAATTAACCAGCAATATTAATGACTTCATATTTCAACAAGAATGGAATTTTGTTATTTGTAACTTAGACGCGCTGTCCTTCAGGGAATTTAGATATATTATGCATGTATTTATTTATTTATTCATTTACCTATTCATTGTCATTCCTAAGTGTAGTAGTTTTTCATCAAATTTTGTACATTTTCCAATGTTTTAAAAGCATTTAATGTCATTATTTACATTTACATGTTTATTTATAATTAATGTATTCATTCATTCAGGTCATTTATTGGGATGGGTTGTAATTTTGGGTACCATGTACCACTATTTTAATATGAATGTAATAAAATGTTGTTTTGTCAGTAGGAAGGCTTTTATAACATAATATACCATCGTTAGTTGTTGTTGTTGTGTCTTTCGGCTTTTCCCAGTTAGGGGTCGTCACAGCGGAACTCTGGTCCGCTAATGATTGGCAGTAGATTTTTACGTGCTGAGTTGCCGGCCCTGACGCACAACCCTCAACGAAGGTACGCCCATTCACGCATGTCTCCACACAGAAGACGCTCTAGCTGAGAATCGAACAGGACAACGTCTTACTGTGAGGCGACAACGCTACCGCAGCACCACCAATATAACATCATTAGTACTGTATTTAAATTCATTTATTAAGGGGAGTGGTTAATTTATCATGTGACAAGGTGAAGGGTATTTAAGTATGTACAAAGTGTATTGAATGTGTTTATGATGAAGTCTGAGGCTTAAGGCCGACAAAAGCGCTAAAACGAATAAATTGGTTGCTGTGATAAATCGTGTGTTGAGCCTGCTTCTATTTTGGATATAGTTTGCTGATTTTTGTGCTTCTAAATCCAGAAGATATTAAAATCTGCCAACATGGGGCCAGTGCTACCATTTAACCAGGCCTCCGTAATAAAAGCAAAGTCTACATTGTGCAACAGTTCAGACGAAATGCATGTCTTGCTGTGGACAGATCTGGTATTAAATTACCATAGCTAAGTAAAGACTCCAGAAAAGAAGTCCCACCTATCTGCCACAGATGGTTATAAATGGAACAATGGGTATAAAACATAACACTAATGATAAGCAGGCCACATGTGGCATTATCCCATTGTGGCAACCAAAGTGAGCTGGTATAGGTGAACTAGCAGCACCCTAGGGAACTCATGCCCTGTCATAAGTGCAACCTGCTCTGTTTTTCTTTTGGTAGGTCTTAAATCAGTCCTATGCATTTGCAGAAGTGGGTATTCACTGTTGTTAGTCAGACTCTCTGGTTTCATTTTACTGATTGTGAAAAAAATTATTGGTATAAATCAGTTGGAAATAGGTCTCTCTGAGTTTATAAATATCTAGTTATTGAAATGGGAACTTTCAACTGCTTAGATTGTGAAACAGTGGAAGAAATATTACTTCCTCTTTACAGTAATTAATAGCACACAAAGGATGTACTCAGCTTCAGCAGTCTTACAAATGGATAGCATTCAAGGCATGTTAACAGAAGCATAATGCATTTTGCAATCCACCATTAGATTTTACTGATGTGTGGGGGTAGAATTGTTTGTGAAGGACAAGATAACATGAAATATATTCTTGCACTTATTGAAAGCTGTTCTAGCTTGAACTTTGAAAAACACAACTGAAGGAAAAACACAGAACCTATAGCTTGCTAGCTTTAGTAATGTTTCATTTGATCACTGTATCAGTGTTTGCATATTTCCCAGACAATCCTATAATTATACAGTGGACAGTGCTATCTATATATATATATATATATATATATATATATATATATATATATATATATATATACTAGTAAGCTACCTAAACTGATTTAGATGTGTGATATGAAGTTCTTTTAGAGGAATCAGTTGATTGCATACCTCATGGAAGCTAAGCCACATCCTCAAAGTCTCTTATTTATTGTCCATTTAAACACAATGACTGAGATTTATGAATCATATTGCTATTAGTGCTGTATAGTGTGATAGTAATATTATGTGATTTACAGACATGATGAAGCCTCTTCAATTTACATTTCCTTAGCAGCTCATCATTATGACTCTGAATCCAACACTTTAGAGTTACATGTGACCACACTAGTGTTCTACCATCCCCCCTACCAACCCATGTAATGCTGTTGTACAGGCTCCTACAAACATGCACACACAAACACATACCAACACTCATGCACTCTCACACACAGTCTCACATCCATACCCACACCCCCACACACACAGCTACAATCAAGCCCCTACACACACACACACACACACACACACACACACACACACACACACACACACACACACACACACACACACACAACTTTGAAGTACTTACCACCCATGGGGCTAATAGCCCCCACATCTACCAAAGGAGGACTGAATGGGTGTACACCATCAAAAGATGGTGTACAACTTTTCTGCTTTACTCTCAAAGTACAGAAGTAGAGCCATTCTTTGAATTGTTCTACCACTGCATTCTGATCCCATTGAAAATTTCTGAAGAAGTGCACATGGTTAATTAGCATTAGCCACACCTTGGCTTACCTCTCACCAATGAGATTAGTACAGCATTACAGATGGGAGTCTTATTACAGCTGTAGCTCTATAGTGGTCTCTGTATCACTCTGGCATTGTGCACTGCATAATCGTGCTACAAAGAGGATTTTCCACTACATTATGTATTTCTGAATTCCAGCCAATGTGGTAACATAAGGGAAGAATTACTTGCAGAATTGAAGAAATACATCTGTAGTTGTGGAGAAACATATCTGCCTTCAAAGGCTGGTATGGTTGAAAGTCCAGAAGTATAATTTGCAGCTAGAAATATGGATTAGTTGTACTCCTGAGAATTTTCTCACTGCAGGAAATTTTAGCAAAAGTTGGAAGCTTTGTATCCAGAAAATGTATTTATTCCTGACTACAAGTGGATTAGCTGAGTACCCCCGAAATGTACAGTATATTATTATATTCATGGAAGTGTCTAACGAAGAAGCCTTAAAAATATTCAACATTTTCTTTTCTTGAAGAGCAAAAGATAAAAGAGCTACACTTACAAATTTGGGAATAACTGTGAACACAAACAGCTTGCCATTTATTCACCGTTTGATTTTACAAGAGCACAGTCTTACAAAGACTAGTGATACCTTTGTTGCTGAGCTAAAGAACAGAGCCAAAGATTTGGATGAGTTGCATTATTCACTGATAAGAGCAATAATAGTTTGTGATATAAGAAATGATACCACAAGGGGCAGGCTTTTAACAGAAGCAAACAATCTTACCTAAAGGTGTGGATGGGTGGAAAGCAAGTTAAATTATACTAGTACTTAGTTAAAAAGTTAACTGAAGAAAAGGATATTTAAGATAGATAAACTGTGAGTTTGTAGGTGGTTACTAGACATGTGGTCCAACAGAGAGTTGAGGAGCCGAGCAATTTCCATATTGTTACAAAACACTGTCTGATTACGTGAGTTACTGAAAGTCACACATTATGTAAATAGAAGCTGACAGAATCAAAATCTGGGCTACAGAATTCAGTTTGTTAACATGTTATAGATTCTCCCCGGGATTCATGAACCTTGCGCCAGGCGCACGCATGGCGTAGACGCCCCAACGCCAGACATGGCCGCCGAGCGATTCAGGTACGATCCAATCCCACGTGCACCACCGGCGTACGCCTGAGTTGCGCCGCCTCCGGCGTAGGTATGTTAAACACCCCATGTGCGGTGTTGCACCATGCAAATGAAGGCAAATAGTGATTCACGAAGTGGCGCAGGCGTAGCATAACGGCACGGCAATGTAAACCAAAAAAAATGGTTTACAGTCATCCAGACATGACATAGGAGTAACGGAAGGCTGCCAACGTCAGGTGTCATACTGGTGCAACATGCCAATGGGGAAAGACACCGCGAATGTCAAAGGAAAACATGCAGAAAGCGTAAATAACGACATAAATGGTATGCCAAAACCACAGCAGAACCCCAGGACATGTCCGCGGAAGGTGCGGAACAATGAATTAATATGACAATGTCATAAAAGAGCAGTATAAGACACATCAGCATCACAGCCACAATACACCATAGTATGCATGGAAAGCCGCAACCACAGCGCAAGGGTTGCCAAGGAGTGGCGGCGGTGTCGGCCGTAACCATGTATTAGTAGTCAATGCCATGCAAATGAGGCAGATAATACTGAATCGCAAAACCCCCGCTGGCGTAAGGCTGCACCAAACGGCGCAGCGGTAATACACCGGTGGCCTAGAGGGAATACATGTCAATCGCAGAGGGTGTGCCACTGTAGGAGGAAGCACATTGGGCCCAGCAAACAGGGCTGTACAATGCACATCACAGCATCAGCACCGCGTGTGAGGAAATAGATGCTGAGAGTACAGAATGCGCACAGATGCATGTGCGAGGATGACTACGTTCCCCAACCCAGTCATGTGGCGGCCCGTCAACAACCATGGATACAGGAAGGTGATGCGAGAATCTGAGGAAATGCGGAAGCAGTGTAATTGGAGTCGTAATGAGCAATCAACACCAGTCAACCCACGAAGGGCAATCGGCGGCAGCTGACAACTCTGCATGCAGAATCCGCAAAACAGGAAAGGGAGGCATATGAATGCAAAGAAAGTAGGGATGTAGCAGAATTGCAAAAGCGAAGAACCGATACAGCACAGCCAAGTAGAGGTAGCATAACGCGGCGGCAGACAAAATGCATGAGATGCCATGTGCAGGATGCACTCAGGAAATAGTATGTGCAACCTGCAGAAACAGTAGAATTAAGGTGTAAAGCTAAACCAATGCAGGCAAGTGTAATGTAACACCAAAGGCAACAGCGTTGCAGTGCCAATGGTAAAACACGGAAGATAACACACAGATCACGGTAGCACAGACACACCCAATGACATCACCGGTGTAGAGCACAACACTATAAAGTGTGAATGCACACAACACACAGCGTATTCCCCAAGCGCCGCACTTTAGGGTGTAAACACACGGGAACTTTTAAAATGTATATGTTGAGTGCTGCTGTGGCTGTGATGCATCGGGATGTGTTAGCGACAGTCGGAGTTGCGGAGTAGGGTGCCGACAACTACCGTAGGCCTCAGAGGAGAAGGAGAGTGTTCAGACCAAGGGCGACCTACCAGGGGCTGCAAGACCTGGAAATAGTAGAGCGTTACAAGGTGGACAGGGACACGTTACAGCAAATAGTGGAGCTGTGCCGGCCACGCCTGAGAACAAGAGACAACAGAGGAGAGCCCATCCCAGTGGACACAAAGGTATGTGTAAGCTTGCGAATACTGGCAACAGGTACCTTTCAAAGGCCAACCGGGGATATAATGGGCATCTCACAGGCATCAGCATCCAGGGTACTACACCAGTTTTTGGATGCCGTGTTACAACATGCCCATGAGTATATATCCTTCCCCAGATCTCAGGAGGAGTTGGCTAGCAATATGCCACTTCCACCGTGTGGCACAATACCGGAGGTACTGGGTGCGATAGACTGTGCGCACATAGAAATCAAGTCACCACCGGGGAGCAGGGTAGTCGCTACATAAACCGCAAGGGATTCCCTCCATCAATTGCCAGGTCGGTGCAATGCGCGGGGGCATTATCATGGATGTGTGTGCTGGCAGCCCTGGAAGCTACCACGACTCCCATATCTGGCATGCCTCACAGCTGTATCAGGTATTCGCCAGAGGGACATCACACAAGGTCACCTTGTGGGGGATGCTGGCTACGACTGGAGCAGTGGATGATGACACCCATCAGAAATGCACACACACACACATGCAAGAACGCCATAATGAGGCACGCGCACAAACCAGAATAATCATAGAGCGTGTGTTTGGGATGTTGAAATCACGGTTCCGGTGCTTGGATACATCTGGTGGAGCCTTGCAGTACTCTCCAGGCACATGTGCCCACATATTCATAGTATGTGCTATGCTACATAATATGATCCTCGCGGAAACAGATGCTGCAGGGACATAATGGTGTAGGGCCACCAAGCCCGCCACAACTGCCAAGGCAAGCACAGGCAAGTTCAGCGCCATGAACACACTGTGCCAGCCCCAGTAGGCAGGCGGAGGCGTGCCAATATGCCTATGCCTTGGCAAGAGGGAACGTATAGCACATACTCTGACAGCGTAGGCCCCATGGACTGACAACTCCCTACCTGCACACACAGTGAAATGGATGGCACACAAACATGGCGCCCGTATGTGTACTGTATGTGCGGTCCCATGTGACTCAACATAGGTAGCACCCAAACACTGCACACCCAACAGCCAGCGGAGCATGGAACGCCAACACCTCAACCGCTTGCGGGTCCGACAGCACGGCGTAGCCGTATGCTGCCGCTCAGCGCAAGGTGTCTACATATGTACATATGTGCATACACAGATATGGAGATAGATATCATTACACACATAGAAATATATGTACACATACACAGATATAATGTACCACAGGTTTAACAGGGATTCACAGGGATGCACGGTTACAGAGAAGTAAGGCGAAATCTCTACATAGTAAACATAGTGAGCGACAACCCGACTATCCGGGAGGGTGGACAGAGCAGGAACGCCACCCATGGAAAGGTCAACCCTCTAAATGCGTATTCGAGTCGGGATGATCGCCAGGCCACGATACAGTAACAGGACATGCGGGTAATATTCATAGGATATGAGTCGGAGGTAGACACCGCCCGCTGGCGATATGGTCAACGTAGGTACTGTGTGCAACCGTCTCTGCGAAAGCGGCAGTATGTGTGAGGTGAGGGTGTCGTGTGTTCCGCTGTCGCGAGTGTAATGTGTGTGCCACTGTAAAATGTGTATGTGGTAACATAAGGAAGAATTACTTGCAGAATTGAAGAAATACATCTGTAGTTGTGGAGAAACATATCTGCCTTCAAAGGCTGGTATGGTTGAAAGTCCAGAAGTATAATTTGCAGCTAGAAATATGGATTAGTTGTACTCCTGAGAATTTTCTCACTGCAGGAAATTTTAGCAAAAGTTGGAAGCTTTGTATCCAGAAAATGTATTTATTCCTGACTACAAGTGGATTAGCTGAGTACCCCCGAAATGTACAGTATATTATTATATTCATGGAAGTGTCTAACGAAGAAGCCTTAAAAATATTCAACATTTTCTTTTCTTGAAGAGCAAAAAGATAAAAGAGCTACACTTACAAATTTGGGAATAACTGTGAACACAAACAGCTTGCCATTTATTCACCGTTTGATTTTACAAGAGCACAGTCTTACAAAGACTAGTGATACCTTTGTTGCTGAGCTAAAGAACAGAGCCAAAGATTTGGATGAGTTGCATTATTCACTGATAAGAGCAATAATAGTTTGTGATATAAGAAATGATAAAACAAGGGGCAGGCTTTTAACAGAAGCAAACAATCTTACCTAAAGGTGTGGATGGGTGGAAAGCAAGTTAAATTATACTAGTACTTAGTTAAAAAGTTAACTGAAGAAAAGGATATTTAAGATAGATAAACTGTGAGTTTGTAGGTGGTTACTAGACATGTGGTCCAACAGAGAGTTGAGGAGCCGAGCAATTTCCATATTGTTACAAAACACTGTCTGATTACGTGAGTTACTGAAAGTCACACATTATGTAAATAGAAGCTGACAGAATCAAAATCTGGGCTACAGAATTCAGTTTGTTAACATGTTATAGATTCTCCCCGGGATTCATGAACCTTGCGCCAGGCGCACGCATGGCGTAGACGCCCCAACGCCAGACATGGCCGCCGAGCGATTCAGGTACGATCCAATCCCACGTGCACCACCGGGGTACGCCTGAGGTGCGCCTCCGGCGTAGGTATGTTAAACACCCCATGTGCGGTGTTGCACCATGCAAATGAAGGCAAATAGTGATTCACGAAGTGGCGCAGGCGTAGCATAACGGCACGGCAATGTAAACCAAAAAAAATGGTTTACAGTCATCCAGACATGACATAGGAGTAACGGAAGGCTGCCAACGTCAGGTGTCATACTGGTGCAACATGCCAATGGGGAAAGACACCGAGAATGTCAAAGGAAAACATGCAGAAAACGTAAATAACGACATAAATGGTATGTACGCAAAAACCACAGCAGAACCCCAGGACATGTCCGCGGAAGGTCTTGAACAATGAATTAATATGACAATGTCATAAAAGAGCAGTATAAGACACATCAGCATCACAGCCACAATACACCATAGTATGCATGGAAAGCCGCAACCACAGCGCAAGGGTTGCCAAGGAGTGGCGGCGGTGTCCGGCGCCATAACCATGTATTAGTAGTCAATGCCATGCAAATGAGGCAGATAATACTGAATCGCAAAACCCCGCTGGCGTAAGGCTGCACCAAACGGCGCAGCTGTAATACACCGAGGAGTGGCCTAGAGGGAATACATGTCAATCGCAGAGGGGTGTGCCACTGTAGGAGGAAGCACATTGGAGCCCAGCAAACAGGGGCTGTACAATGCACATCACAGCATCAGCACCGGCGTGTGAGGAAATAGATGCGCTGAGAGTACAGAATGCGCGCACAGATGCATGTGTACGAGGATGACTACGTTCCCCAACCCAGTCATGTGACGGCCGCCCCGTCAACAACCATGGATACAGGAAGGTGATGCGGAGAATCTGAGGAAATGCGGAAGCAGTGTAATTGGAGTCGTAATGAGCAATCAACACCAGTCAACCCACGAAGGGCAATCGGCGGCAGCTGACAACTCTGCATGCAGAATCCCGCAAAACAGGAAAGGGGAGGCATATGAATGCAAAGAAAGTAGGGGATGTAGCAGAATTGCAAAAAGCGAAGAACCGATACAGCACAGCCAAGTAGAGAGGTAGCATAACGGCGGCGGCAGACAAAATGCATGAGATGCCATGTGCCTGCAGGATGCACTCCAGGAAATAGTATGTGCAACCTGCAGAAACAGTAAATTAAGGTGTAAAGCTAAACCAATGCAGGCAAGTGTAATGTAACACCAAAGGCAACAGCGTTGCAGTGCCAATGGTAAAACACGGAAGATAACACAGATACGGTAGCACAGACACACCCAATGACATCACCGGGTGTAGAGCACAACACTATAAAGTGTGAATGCACACAACACACAGCTCGTATTCCCAAACGCCGCACTTTAGGGTGTAAACACACGGGGAACTTTTAAAATGTATATGTTGGGTGCTGCCGTGGCCGTGATGCATCGGTATGTGTTAGAGACAGACGGAGTTGCGGAGGAGGGTGCCGACAACTACCGTAGGCCTCAGAGGAGAAGGAGAGTGTTCAGACCAAGGGCGACCTACCAGGGGCTGCAAGACCTGGAAATAGTAGAGCGTTACAAGGTGGACAGGGACACGTTACAGCAAATAGTGGAGCTGTGCCGGCCACGCCTGAGAACAAGAGACAACAGAGGAGAGCCCATCCCAGTGGACACAAAGGTATGTGTAAGCTTGCGAATACTGGCAACAGGTACCTTGCAAAGGCCAACTGGATATAATGAGCATCTCACAGGCATCAGCATCCAGGGTACTACACCAGTTTTTGGATGCCGTGTTACAACATGCCCATGAGTATATATCCTTCCCCAGATCTCAGGAGGAGTTGGCTAGCAATGTGCGCCACTTCCACCGTGTGGCACAATACCCGGAGGTACTGGGTGCGATAGACTGTACGCACATAGAAATCAAGTCACCACCCGGGGAGCAGGGTAGTCGCTACATAAACCGCAAGGGATTCCCCTCCATCAATTGCCAGGTCGTGTGCAATGCGCAGGGCATTATCATGGATGTGTGTGCTGGCAGCCCTGGAAGCTACCACGACTCCCATATCTGGCATGCCTCACAGCTGTATCAGGTATTCGCCAGGGGGGACATCACACAAGGTCACCTTGTGGGGGATGCTGGCTACGCACTGGAGCAGTGGATGATGACACCCATCAGAAATGCACACACACACATGCAAGAACGCCATAATGAGGCACGCGCACAAACCAGAATAATCATAGAGCGTGTGTTTGGGATGTTGAAATCACGGTTCCGGTGCTTGGATACATCTGGTGGAGCCTTGCAGTACTCTCCAGGCACATGTGCCCACATATTCATAGTATGTGCTATGCTACATAATATGATCCTGCGGAAACAGCTGCTGCAGGGACATAATGGTGTAGGGCCACCAAGCCCGCCACAACTGCCAAGGCAAGCACAGGCACAGGGCGTTCAGCGCCATGAACACACTGTGCCAGCCCCAGTAGGCAGGCGGAGGCGTACCCAAACTGCCTATGCCTTGGCGAAGAGGGAACGATAGCACATACTCTGACAGCGTAGGCCCCATGGACTGACACCTCCCTACCTGCACACACAGTGAAATGGACGGCACACAAACATGGCCGCCCGTAATGTGTACTGTATGTGCGGTCCCATGTGTGACTCCAACATAGGTAGCACCCAAACACTGCACACCCAACAGCCAGCGGAGCATGGAACGCCAACACCTCAACAAGACGCGGGTCCGACAGCAGACGGCGTAGCCGTATGCTGCCACGTTCAGTGCAAGGTGTCTACATATGTACATATGTGCATACACAGATATGGAGATAGATATCATTACACACGTAGAAATATATGTACACATACACAGATATAATGTACAACAGGTTCAACAGGGAATCACAGGGATGCAAGGTTACAGAGAAGTAAGACGCGAAATCTCTACATAGTAAACATAGTGAACGACAACCCGACTATCCGGGAGGGTGGACAGAGCAGGGAACGCCACCCATGGAAAGGTCAACCCTCCTAAATGCGTATTCGCGAGTCGGGATGATCGCCAGGCCACGATACAGTAACAGGACATGTGCGGGTAATATTCATAGGATATGAGTGCGGAGGTAGACACGCGCCGCGGCGTGGTCAACGTGGGTACTGTGTGCAACCGTCTCTCAGCGGCAGTATGTGTGAGGTGAGGGTGTCGTGTGTTCCGCTGTGCGAGTGTAATGTGTGTGCCACTGTAAAATGTGTATGTAGGTGACATGTGACAGGCGGAGTGGAATTACATGTGTAGGCATACAGTATAGGAACCACAGGCGTATGTACAGCAGTACCCACAAAGTAGTACTGACAGCTCCTCACTGGCTAAGCGCCTGGCGACGTAAAACGATGCAAAGCGAAAATGTCCCAGAATGTACCACAGGAGTATAGCCAACATGAGATGCAAAGGACGCATGTGCAAACCATGACCGTATGTATGGCGCCGACATGTTAATTTCAACACGATACATCGGCAACATTACGCAGCAATAGTTATGTACCGCGGAAATACGCATGTGCTACCCCGGCACTGATCGTGGACATGTATCGTCCCGTAAACACCGCTGTGTGTTCTACGAGTGTTAAACAAGCAATCGCCACCTGAATAGGTGGCAACCGGTAGCATACAGGCCGTCCCAAGTACAGGACCACAATGACCGTAAATATCCGTGACAAAATGCCAAGGGATAGTCGGCACGTACGAACAGCCGCAGATATACTACCGATGTGACGGAGGAGTACATGCAGGAAGCACACAAGCAGGCGGTACCGACACCAGACGACATCAACAAAACCTACACTCCTAGAACAACAGACAGGTAACTTGCAGCTCCCCAGGCAGGGATGGAGTACACACACAAGCATACCGCGTATGTACAAATGCAAGGCCCACAACCCGTACCCGTCACCCACAGCCGCCGATATACCCCATCGCACATATCAAAGGGATACAAGCCGAAATAGCAGCAAAAACATCCAGGCAGTCAATGACAGCAGCATACCCGCAACATCTCACGTGGGAAACACTATCAGCAGCAGATGCATACCTGCATCCGTTGTGTACAGGAACACAACAGCTATGTTACACATCAGAATGCAAAACGCCATCGACAGACGCCGCCAGGACACGGACACCCACATGTCGAACATAATACCATACCCAACACACACAATCCATGGCTAACACCACAGCGAAATGTACCTGACGCCACACATAGCGGTCGCAGCCACACATAACATAACACAATACATACCATCCCCACGAAGGTAGTGCAAATAACCAATGCCCAGACGAGGAATGAACCATGCCCTAGTTCTGACGCGTACCGTACGAATGGAGGAGATGCATAGGTGATATGCGCATAAGTACACACCGAGGAACAGCCATTGGTGTGATGAACCCACATGCCGCAGGTGACGACGGATATAAGGAAGACTCCCAGGATATTCAAACTGTATGTTCATACCGAACAAAGACTATATTCCCACACGAGCCGTTCACTTGTTACTAGCGAGATCCTAACGGAATAGGGAAAGCAACACAGGAAAGGTATGTAGAACCCACGAGATGTACTGGTGTGTAACGCACGATATGTATGACGAATCTGCACTGTATGTGAACGGTGTTTATAAGTAAAGATACCTGTCCATAAAGCAGAGAGTGGTGAAAGGTGGTTATGTAGTGGTAACCCGATGAGCAGACCAACTACTGTGGACACCGTGTGCACAGCAGTGGGACATCATGTACACAGCCGGGATAACTCAAGGGCTGGCATAGGGATTTAAAACACAGAACAATGCCACCACCCACGCTGATGCTGGCAGTGGATGTCCGACAATGAAGTGCCACAGCAGGGGATAGGACATGTATGTATAGTGTCACAACACACATGTGTATGGGCATATATTGTCGATGTCATATGTAATGTGTGCACGACGTGCACGTATGCCTCGCAGTAGGGGTGACTATGTCAAGTATGTGTAATGTAAAGCTATCATGATGGATATGTTCAGACATTATACACAGTATCACAGGCATAGCATGCATGATGGAGGTATGGCCTAGTGTTATGTACATTAACAGGATATGTATGGCCTGCACATATGGGACAGAGTAGTAGCAGAATAGCCACCCGAAATGGAAGGAACAGCAAGTAACCATGTCCAAACGATCTGTAGCAGGTGCAATGTGCAACAATGACGTCTGGCAGGTCCATGTGTAAACACATGTGCAATGTACACAGTAGTGTCACCCTCATGGTAGTGTCCACTGAACAGCAAAGGTGGATGTCAACTGCATGTCTACACAGTACTGCCGCTGTGGTGGTCCCATGTGTATGTGTCACCCTATCAGCAAGGGAGCTATCACATGGCCAGTGCCACAGTGTGTCCCTGTGGTATGTGCACAGGACCTATGTTCTACAGCATGGTGTGTGTCTAGTCTGCGGAGGTAACACAGAAGCCCAGGCTAAGCAATGTGGCATGTGTGCACATATGCAGGAGTGCTTCATTCACCCCGCCCACTGCAAACGCCATGTAGGAGTACTACATGCATCAGTAATGCGGAGGACATGGCCCACGGCAGAGTAGAGGACACCCTGTGTAGTGGTATGCAGATGAGTGCAGATGTGTCCCCATCTGTCATCTGCATATGTAAACTATCTGAGCCTGGTATACATCACGGCATGACTATACCATGACATGTAAAGTTGTAGCCATTGTGGAAGGTACACCACGAATGTGTTATTGTAACCCTGCCCGTGTGTAGATGTGTGTATGGCACAAGTACAAAGGCTACCAATGTCCCAGCAACACACATAGTCCAGATATGTGTGGCCCTGCAGATGTGTACCCACGCCACAGTGGAATATGGCAACCACAGCACCATGTGGGGCATGTGTGTGTACAGCAACCATGTACAATGTGATATGCATGTATAGGGACAGTATCCATGTGATACCCAGTGGATGACTGTCGCTATGCAAAGGTGATGTGTATGCACCATGTGTGATGTATCTGACGCAATGACATCTACACGATATATCTGCCACACCGACAATGCTGCCAGGTATGTAGATGTGGGATATGTAGGCATGGACATTACTCCATGACAGCATGTTGTGTATGTAAGCAAATAGTGAACATGAGGGGCCACATGACTGAGGACTGTGTAATGCCACATGTACCTTACATGTCGTAGGTAGCATGATATGCTTGCACCACTGTGTGACCTGTCCAGCAGTCACATAGCCTAACATCCTGAGACACAGGGTATGATGTGATGGTGGATGTGTACATTGCCACTACCAGAATGTGGAATGGTGCTGAAGGGCAATGTGGGGATAATGTCTGATCTGTTACCTTCTGTACCACACCAACCACCCATGCAATGGTATGACAGGTGGGCAGCATGTGGATGTGGTGTGCTGTGGCACACAGAGGCCCAACAAGGGTGCCAGTAAAGGCATGGAGGTCGTCAATGAGTGTGTGAAGCATGGATGTGAGGATGTGCCCCAGTGCCATACCGAATGGTCCAGTCATGGGTGTACAAATGCAGTCCCACACGTGCAATGCACTACCACCCATGTGTAGTGTGATAGATGCGGTGGTGTGGTGGTCAAGGTACACAACGTCCATGAATGGGCTAGCAGTTAATTCAGTGGGTTGATGCAGAGACACATAACAACCAGGTTGGCAGGATATAACAGCTAGGGAGATTGGAGGTGACATTGGGACAGTGTCCTAGGACATAACGTGTGCATGGCAGTACCATGTATGTGTCCACAGGGACAATGCGATGTCCATCTATGGAATGGAACCCTGTAGTGAGTGAGAGTGTGTATTATGGGTAGGTATCCCATTGGCTGGCATGTTGCCAACAACATCTCTGTTGGCAATGCCTGGGTGACTGTTGTATGCTACATTGAATGTGGATGTAGCCAAACACAGGCATACCACCACACTGCGTGAGTGCCCACACTGCAATGTATGGCGGTCATGTGTAGGTAGCTAGCTGTGGAGTATGTGATGGACCACGAGGACCCACTATGACTGTCAAGTGATGCACCACAGACATTTGAACATACCCACCGTGGAACAGCCTGCACATGCGCACATACAGCACATGTGCATGGAACATGAATACCACCGTGGTGTCAGTGAAAAGGCCAGTACCACCATGTCTCTGTGTGGAATAGCATGGTCCCTACCACTGCGTACATGTAGCGGAAGTGCACTGTGATATATGTGTCAGCATAGTCATGTATACTGTCTGGCTGATAGGGTGCCATGCCATTAACTACCCCTGTCAGCAGATGTCGGTAGTACCGGCCGTTGAGCACATGTACCATGTATGCTGTGATGGGTGTGTGTCCGGGGCGTGGCTAGCAGGGCAGCGAAGCATATATGTTCATCAACCAGAGGGGGGATGTCTGTAGGTATAGCACACAGACACATGGAGGTATGGTGCTTGCCGAGGGTAGTGTAGGTATGGTATGTCTTGTGTAATGTGTCACCCAGCTATGTGTAGTGCATGGCCAAGCATGTGTGGGTACATGGGAGTCCATACTAGGGAAGTGTGTGTCGCTGTCAGCACATGGCAGTAGCAACTGTCCGAGGTGCAATGTACAGTATGATAACACAGCCAGCATGTAACCTGTGGTGTACAGTGTACTCACCGTCACATGTCACAATGTGTCTAGTGGTCACAAACATGGGTATCTGAACATGGAGTACCTATGATGCATTTGTTGTTGAAAAAACTATAGTATGTGTGTAAATCATTGTGTGATGTGGGATCCACTCACCTGTGTGTGTTGCAGTCCAGGTATGTGCCTGGGAGGTATGATCTGTGTACAATCTGGACTGGCAGGTGTGCTCTGTAGAGCATGGAGGCAGGTCCCAGGCACCGCAGATAAATGTCAGGCATGCTGTACTGTGTGTGCAGTGCTTGTGTACAGCACAGTGGAGGGTGCAAGCATTGTCACACATCACTGCATGCTGTGCCTGCCTGTGAGAGCCCTGCTGGCGACAGACATGTGACACCGCTGCAGAGGCAGCATAGCATGTGAAGATGTACATGTGGGCCCCACACCCTAGGCAGATGTCCGCAGGTCATGTGTGCCACAGTACTGTGGTTGACCATGACTGTCATACTGGACAAATACCACATGCCTGCATAAGTACAGTATGACAATAGTCAACAGTCGCAGTGACAGAGTAGGCCAATGTACAGCATCCCCGTGTGCAGACCACTGCCTACTGTACACCCGGCTAGACACACACCCAGAGGGTGAATACACCATTGAGCCATCAGATGTCCCAGTCCATGTAGCCTGTACAATGTCATCACAGGGTGGTCACAATAGCATGTGGTAAGACAGACATGTTGTACCAGGTGATGTGTCATGTCTGCATATGTTGACTTGCACAGACGTTCACATGTTTGCAACATACTGGTGCATGATGCATACTGTTACATGATGTGTGGAACTGCACTGTGACCCACAACAGGGCCATCTGACACAGGTGTGTTGTGAATGGTGTAACCCATGTTCACACAGGATACACACTGCTGCTGTTGGCAGCCATGCTGGTGGCTACCAGTGGTGCATGCAGTGGTCATACAGACATACTGCACACAGTGTTCATGCAGGGATGTCCATTGTTGTGGATGATGTGTTGCTACGTGAAGGTAGGTGTGTGTTGTGAATGTTACACATCCAGATGACACCATCTGGTGCAGTCATGGTCGTCCACAGCATCACACACATCCACAGCAGTCAGAACCCTGTCCTGAGAATGTGTGTCAGTCACCCTCGTACAGTGTGACATATGTGCACATGGCAGAACACCTCACACTGTCATCTAGGATGGCTACATGATGGCTGGAATGTGCTGTGATAATGTACAATGCTGGTAGCCCAATGAAGTACTTGGAATCACACACAGTACGCCATGGCTGCCATGTAAACCATGCACAACAATGACTGTCTGACAGACACAAACAATGCGTTGACATTTTGAACATGTGCACATGAGAACTCCCAATGAGGTATGTTGCACATATCGATGTACAACTGTCATCTATGGCCATAGCATGGATGCAGACGCACATGCCCCACAGGCAGTACCACGTGATGCAGGTAGGGGGCATTGCTCATGTACATGTGACAGTTGCTGTACCGCCACATGTCCGCATAGCCGTCATGTAGGGGTAGCAGTGGCATGTGACTGATGGACATGCCTGTACATTTGACCATGTCCCACAGGAGATGTGTTACGTGTGTACAACATGTGATGTGCCGACATCAAGCTGTGCAGTGTACGGCCGCCAGTGTACCTGTGTGACTTGTTCTGCGATGGGTGCAAAGGCACATAGTACTGCATTGCATGCCCACAAGCCCCACACAGGTGCATAGCCTGAACATACAATACAAAGAGGGTGTGGGATGATAGCAACCCACAAGAGGAGATGGGTACGGGTGGCAACCCACTACCACATGTGCAGGTATGGTGTGCATGTCTATGACACATTAGCACCTGAGAAGCTAGCGGTACAGCAGTACAGGGTTGCATGCAGATATGTTCAACAATATCCCTGTGTGTCCCACCACTGGCCCGTGGATAGACAGACACCAACAAAATGTGCAGATATGATATGTGCACAGCACATCACCGATGCCTACTGTAGAACAGGCTTACTGTGTAGACATGTGCACAGTAGGTCTGCGCCAGCTGCACTCAAACACGTTATGTGCCGAACCACACCAATAGTCCAGGCCATGCCACAGACGGATGTGCATGCATCTGTGTATGTACATCTGTGAATGTCTCCGGCGTAGCAGTATAGCTGTGTCACTGTTGTGAACAACATAATGAATGGGTTGTATGTGTGAGGGGTGCATCATACGTGTATGGTCAGATTGACGATACCATCAGTGCCCCTGCTATGTGAACATCCCTGTCCCCATACATGGATACCTATGCTGTGCCCAACACCACGTTTCCAGAGGGAGGGATGGCGGTGTGCAGTGCACCAGCAGACATGGGGGTGGCAGCAGGCACTGGATGTAGACATATGTGGTACCCACGTCAGTACAGGCAACCATCCATGTGCACGGGATAGCAGTGTGTGGCCACATACAGCACTGTGTTAATCAATATCGCAGCACATAGCACCTGTCAGGGTTACAGTGTATGCATGGATGTGCGATACCTGCATGCACCAGACACACCCCACCAAGCAGCGTGCAGCCTACCTTGCATAAGGCCAGTGTCCACACCATGGTGATAGACATGTGTAATGTCCATATACACATAGCAATGACATATGGAATGGACAGCCACCCTGCCAATATCATCACCCCCCAGGTGGATCACATCCCAGTGCCATGTATGTGGCATACCCTGCCATACCATGCAGCCCTGCCCAGCAAGGCTGCATGTGCTATCACAGTCCTACATGGTGCGATGGACAAAAGGCACTGTCACTATCAACCATCCACAGCAGTAATGTTGCGGTGATGCACCCTGTGGTGTTACAGGTGCTGTATGTTGCTGTGGACAATGTGCGTGTGTACATGCTATGCATGACCTTTCCTGCTAATGTGGCATGGTTACACATTGTCCCATGTGTATCACATGTGCAACACAGGTGAGCCGTGGCAAGTTGTCCAACACCCGTACAGTGCTGTGTGGATGTACATGGCACAACACATGCATGTGCAGGTGTGTATGTGTACAGTGCCACCGCTGACGTTCATAATGGCCACTTACGTGATGTCTAGTGACATATACACAGCATCCAGGTGAACAGTAGAACTGTTGTCACATGGGGACCCGTGCCAACTGATATGGACACAGGTGCAGCCAGGTACACATGTCCACAGCAGGCTAACATCAACATGGTGCATGTACAGTGTGATGAGGTGACACACAGATATGATATGACACCCACTGCTCAATGGTGTGACGGCAACAAATCGGCTGTGTCACTGCCATGATGCCTTGCAGAGATTACTGTGCAGATGTTGTACATGTCATAGCAATGTATTTCCAGCAGTATGCCAGCACAGCAGTGTAAATGTGACCTGTCACCATCATTATGTCTTACAGATAATGCCATGTTTCCGGCTGCCTGCCTTTAGCCGACAGGAAGACGAGGTCATAATACCGTTGCTACATGACAATTACGACATCTTGTTTAGCCATGTGCCACTGCAGGCACAACAACGGGAGGAGATGTGGCAGGATATGCGCAGGAGGGTGAACACCCTGGGCAGCCACAACCGCACATATCAACAGATCCGCAGGCACTGCACAGACCTAATCCGGCATGCGAGACAGCGTGCCACTGCAATTGCCGGACAACAAGGTGGGACAGGTGGTGGTCCACAAACCCAGCCCCCACTCACAGCCACGGAGGAGCTCCTGGCCAGTCTGGGGACACCCATGGAACAACACGCTGAAACCCTCGCGTCCATCATGGAGGTGGGTGTCTCCCAACCAACGAGCTTGGAGCTGCCTGGTAAGTCAGTGTTGCATGTTTGTATGATAAGCGATGTAGGAGTGGGTGTCATAGTACAACACATAATATAGCAACACATGCCAGATATATGGCCACACAAGATGCATACTACAGTATGCTATGTTGTGTTTGCAGACATGTGCATAGCACATGCTAACACACAGGTGCATGATGTGACATGCACAGTGCTTACCGTGGCGATAGTAATGGATAATGTGTATACCTTTGTGTCATCCCTATACAGGTACGTCTGGCGTGTCGCACAGACAAGGGTCTGTCGCAGGTAAGTCTGTTGCTAGTAAAAGGCATGATACGGTGTATTGATATTCCCCATGTGTCCAGGTATGTCATGCACTCCTGGGTGTGCCCCAGTCACGGTATACAGGTTGCACCACCCGACACACACACCACCCATGTACAGTAGATACAACCGTTAGTATAGAGTGGCATGACACCACATAACCCATTGGTGTGATATGTGCAGTCAGCTATGCATACAATGGTGTAGGTGTTCCACAATGGCTGCATGTGTAGTATGCATTGGTATGCCTCTGTGGTATGCACACAGTACCACATAGTAAGTTGTGATCTGGCCAGAGCACAGGTGTTACCACTGTGACCTATGCCCCTACATGACATGTCCCATGCACGTGGATGTCTGTCTGCAACAGTGACACACCATGACATGACCTATGCACGACATAGCAGACATTCACAATGTCTGCACAGCCTTAGGGAATGTGACACCTCAGACTAGTACGGTTGTATGTCACATGGGCCACCGCAGGGCCGTGTGCATGATGTCCATCACACACAATTGTCGATGACCCAGACAAACAAGGCCATGGGTGATACCTACAGGCATGTTGCCACAAAGTACATCCGCAGTGGGTAGTCACCGTTGCACCCTGTCCACACATAGTGGGCTCATCACTGTAGTGGACCCCCTGGACATCCGATGTGGTACACCAGTGAAATGGAATGCCTGTCTGCAGCCACTAGAGGTGCCACCAATGTCCACCATATACGTGCTGCTGAGCAGCTGAACTGACTTTCAGACATGGCAATGTAATGCCCAGGTCACGCATCGCACAGAAACATACCTGTGTCCTGCTACCGTGCAGTGGCACAGTGCCCGTACTCCCCACTGTACAGCTATGTACACAGCTCACACCAACCTCACCTGCACAGACATCCGTGTTACACATGCATTGTATCTGTAGACTGTACACATAACACTACACTGTGACATCCGTTGTGATGTGGTGCATGTGGTGGGACACCATCGTCACATGTCCACATGATACCGCACATGTTTGCGGTGTACATGACATAGTGACGGCAGCCATGTGTACTGTTAACCCGCCCGTGGCCACATGGTGTATCACGGTGATGCATGCAAACTACCATGAATGTGTGTACTGCATGCCCACTAAAAGACAACTGACTGTTGTGGTGTGCACTCCAGGGCAGTATGCATACTGCCAATATTAATGTCTGGGCTGCATTCACTGCCCATAGATGACGGACAGTCAGCGTCTGTTGGCACCGAGCAGGAATGTGTGGTGGCTGCAGAAGGTGCGGGTACACACGATGATGCCAGTGTAATGACTGGTGGAGTGCCACACAGGCATGTGGTAGGTGCTTCTCGTAGGAGGAGCACTGCTAGACATACACCTGCCGTACAGGGTGCAGCAGCTGGTATAACCAGACGCATGTTCCAGACTGTAATGGCGGCGCAGGCACGTGCCGAACGGCAGAACCAGGAAGGGCAGAGGCTGCAGAGGTCCGCAATCTGTTCCTTAAATGAGAACATCCAGTCATTGGCGAATGCCCAACAGCATCTTGCCGATGTTCTGGATAGGAGATTGGGTGAGATGGCTGGGATCCTCGACAGAGGCATGGCCATCCGTGAGCGTGAGCTGTCCGTGATGGAACACCTGGTAGGGGTGAGGCATAGGGCACGTGGGCGTGGCCCAGTAACACCACCAAGTGCAGGTCGACGCGTGTGCGCCACCATGCCCACCCACACAGTGCTGGTAGCAGCAGCAGTGCAGCTGCTACTACACCAACCACACCAGGACACAGCAGGCCACGTGGACGTGGCCCTGGACGGCCCCGGCGTGGACACGTTTCCAGCGGTCATGTGTCATCGGAGAGTGGCCACTCTATACCTCCACCCGGTAGTGCCCATGCGACCCCAGGCAGGCACGGGTCAGGTCGCCGCAGGCGGACACAGTGAGCCGTACCACCTGCACTGTACAGTCTGGGGCTGCCAAGTATACCCCGTGTAGGCATCACAGATGACTGAACTGCGTACACACATACCCACACACAGCAAACACAACTGTAGGGCTCCACCACATCCACATGCATTCTGCACAGTCATGCCCAGTAAATGCACAGGCCCTTACACACACACATGATGTCATCCATTGGTACAGCCTATGCCTGTGGCACACATATCACACTGTGCATATGATGAAGTCTCTGCCGCAGAACCGTGAGCTACACCATCGGTGCACGGTTATGCAAACATAATCTGATGCACAGGGTGGACAAGATAGTGAGAGGTGTATGTGATACCTGTGTCTGCATAGTACGCGATGTGTATGTTGTGGTGGTTGTGTATGGCAGGCGACAGGTGCGTATGTGATGTGTGTCGTGCACTGACATCATGCAGCAGACATACCATGTAGTGCAGGTGCAGCAGTCATTGCTCTGTGTACACAGTATGCGTGGTGGTTACATGTGTAGCACCATGTTGGTTCAGTTAACCCGTATGCCAATTATGGTGTACTTGCATGTGCCTACTGGGAGCACTGTTATCAGTTCCCCACGTGTATTTGTGGGGTACCCACAGGCACATCTGGCAATATCAGCATAGCACAGGTACCTGCAACCGGCATGGACCCCTACATAGGTACATAGGCGCACATGTACGGCTATGTGCCCTACGGCATGTGTAAACCTAGCAAGACTGTGTGTGGCTGCTAACACCCATTAGGATGAGGATACCACATCCATCAGTCTCCTGTCCAGCACTGAAACAGAGATGATGCCTGGCGCATACCTATGATCACACATCCACACGTCATGATTACCCTTGGACAAAGGCAGTCATGGCCTCTGCTTCACATGGGCTGCCAATCCTCTCCGTGTTGTAGGGGGTCTCTCGGAGTTGACCCTGTTCCCCCAGCATGTCCTAGTCATCTTTGTGGTGAGGTGTCTGACAGTCGCTTCTGTGGCCGTGTTTGCCCGGAGCCTAGGAGGTGGAACATGTCCATGTCACCCAGGTTGGACATGGCCGTGTATGTCAGGCACAGATCACCACAGAGCAGACGTGCTGGGAAGATATACAGCCGGAGTCCCTTTGGTCGGGCAGCGTGTGACACATGTCCCAGCACCTTTATCCCCGCGTCGTGGAACGTTTGTGGTCCTTCCGAGTGCTGCAGGTGTCAGGTTAGGTACAGCCCAGATGTGCCATTGTACGCAATCATTGCTCTGGTGTGTGATGTGTACAGGGGTACAATGAACACCCCTGATGTGTATGTGATTCCTTCCAGACCAGGTGGCCACAGTGGAATGTCTTCCCACCCACATTGGCATAGTGTGTGTTGACAGAGGTTACTGACAGGTGTGGTACCCATTTCCATGAACACGTCCACCATGTTGAGTGGATTACCATGTACATGTTACGTCGGGGCAAACATGTCCTTCCCACTGGGTAGGTCTGCACCTTCTGTGGCATGTAGCAGCAGGCCATGGCTCTGGCACCAGTTATCCATGTCTATGACGACCTAGGTGGATGTCCGGGTCAGATGGGGTGTTGGGTATGGTGGCCGGTGTGCAGTTATCTGCATACCTTGTCTGCCACAATCCCCCTATGTTTGCATGCACATTGGATGGTCGAATGCCGAACGGCAGGGGGCCCAGGACTGAGCCCTGTGAGCCTCCACTTGAGACCAGCTTAGAGTCTGACACGGCACCAGGAACACAAACCCTGTGTGGTGTGACCTCCAATCATTCTGAGAACCATCGTGTGACATATGTCCCCACATGTACGCTGGCGAGCCTTTCCATGAGTACCACGTGGAGTGTGTTCTGAATGCTCCCACCAGGTCATGGTAGTGTGTGCAAACTGACGTACCCCCATCAATGGCCTTGATGACCGCTCCAGACAGGACGAGCAGGTTTGGGAGGCAGGATCTGCCCTTGACTAAGTCGTTGTGGGTATGTTCCAGTATTGGCTGTACACCACTGTCTGTATTCATGGGCAACTGTATGGACCTCCCCGCAGCTTTGCAGACAAGGCTTGTCAGGCTGATAGGGCGGGAATGTCTGCAGTCCATAAGAGCACTACCCTGGCATAGTGGGGCCACAGCTGCCGTATGCCATCCAGCGGGGACCTAGCCCGTAGTAAGGCTAACATGACACAGCAGCCTTATGTGTGGGTCGAGGGCCTCAATGAGGTTGGGTAGCACACAGCCAGGGACACCATCGGTGCCCATTTGTGCTGTGTTCACCGCCTAACAGATATCAGATCACCCAGGGAATATGAGATGTTTCGAGGCTAGACTCGGTGGGATGGATATGTCCCTCTTGGGGGTGGATGTATCGATGGAACATCTCCGCTGGTTTGTTGACAATGTCTGTGGGTGCAGTGACCGTTGTACCATTCTGGAGCATTTCCGCCATGACTGTGCGCTCCCACCCATGTCCTTACGACAGTTAGGGAAGGCCCAAAGGTTGTCTCAAGTGCCCTCTGCAGTACCACTCCCACAAGCCTTGGATGATTGTATGTGGCCGTATGTTGACGCCGGTATGAATGGGTGATGGCTTCCTGGTACTGATATTGCTCTGTCATGTATTAGCTCCAACTGTTGATGTACAGTTTGTCAGTGGCTGGGGTCCACCAGACCATGTGCCTACCTTTGGTGGACAAGGTCCTGATGTTATCATGATCGCTTGGTGCAGACATCCCTGGGGGTGCTCAGAGAAGGCATTCGTAAGGAGTTGGCATTGCGGCCTGTGTTCACCACTGGCATGGAGGAGTTGTAGGTACCACACCGGTCGTATGATGTGTGTGGTTTGCTGTGGAGAGGTCGTCACTTAGGTCTCCCATGCCAGTGTTGGGTGCAGGATGTGGATTACCAGTGGATCCACTATATGGTCTGATATCACCATTGAGGGATGTACATCCTGTGTGGAGCATATCCTCCCCATGTGTGATGGGCAGAACTGGTATACGCCCCCCTCTAGTGGGTATGGTTAATGGCTGTTTCACAGCAGTCACGGTATGAACACCGGACCTGTGGCGAGCGTGTTGTGTCATGTGTTATGTTTCCCGTCTATGTATGGGTGGTTGATGTCACCCAATACGGTGCTGTTGTGAGAGCATGCACACTCACCAGTGTCCTCAGGACGGCTGTGCAGGTATCCTGGGTTTGGGAGGGTGGTCTGTAGCATGCAACAAACTGTAGGGCAGTCCTACCCATGGTTAATTGCACCTGGATATTCCCCGCTGCAACGGCCACGTCTGTGGCATGGCCGGGTTGCTGTTGTGTGGCTGGACACACACGACGGTCCACATTCTGCCACCCATGCTGTCGCACCATGTGTATGCATGTCCGCTCTGTGCCAAGTCTAAGTGTCTGAGCATGCCCAGTAAGCAGTTGTGTAGATGGACATACAGTACAGTGCACACCGCGCCCGACTGCAGTAATCCCTCGGGTGCATGCCTGTATCCCCTTCGCAACGGCCATGTCTGTGGCATGGCCGGGTTGCTGTTGTGTGGCTCGACACACACGATGGTCCACATTCTGCCACCCATGCCGTCGCACCATGTGTATGCATGTGCTCTGTGCCGAGTCTAAGTGTCTGAGCATGCTCAGTAAGCAGCTGTGTAGATAGACACACAGTACAGTGCACACCGTGCCCGACTGCAGTAATACCCCAGGTGCATGACTGTATCCCCTTCGCAACGGCCACGTCTGTGGCATGCCCGGGTTGCTGTTGTGTGGCTCGACACACACGATGGTCCACATTCTGCCACCCATGCCGTCGCACCATGTGTATGCATGTCTGCTCTGTGCCGAGTCTGTGTCTGAGCATGCCCAGTAAGCAGCTGTGTAGATAGACACACAGTACAGTGCACACTGCGCCCGACTGCGTTGATACCCCGTGAGCATGTCTGTCTCCCCTTTGCAACCGCTAGGTGTGGGAGGCATGGCCAGTACACCCGCCGGGGGTACACACGACAGTCGTCACCGATGTCTGCTACTAGGCGTGTAGCCATGGCCAATGGCATCCTGCATAGCCATGGTGACCATCCAGGTGACACATATGTGGCTGTCATGCCACATTGGCTGCCTACATCCTGCACGCCGGATGCCCTCTCATAGGGTAAACTGTCATGTGATGCATCCCGTATCCCTGTCGTGATGTACTGATCAGTAGTTATTTGGTATTCCCGACTGCAGCAATAACGTGTTACTGTACGGCCACCTTGGGATGGTAACAGGCTGCGTGACTGCGCACTCTGTCTTCATTCCCTATCGGACGCATTGTCTCTGCAGATGATACCACCCACCTAGGGGTATGCCTCCTGACAGTGCTGTGCTCAGTAATCCCAGGTAAATGCTTCATGCTGTAGTGAGTTCATGTAGGTAGGCGAGGTCTCACTCGGCCCTTGTGTGTGTGTGTGTGTGTGTGTGTGTGTGTGTGTGTGTGTGTGTGTGTGTGTGTGTGTGTGTCTGTGTGTGTGTGCGTGTGTGTGTTTCCAGCTCCCTCTGCAGATGAACTAGCTTTTACACGCTTCGCAACACATACCCTGGCTATTGCCAGCTATTGTCTTACGAGTGATGTCACCCGCCTAGAAGTATGCCTCTGACAGCGCTGTGCTCAGTAAACTCGGTAGCGCGTTCTGTAAATGCTTCATACTGTAGTGAGTTCATGTAGATAGGCGTAGGTTCGACTCCCGGCCCTTCCGTGTGTGTGTGTGTGTGTGTGTGTGTTTCCAGCTGCCTCTGCAGATGAACATGCTTTTAGACGCTTCGCAACACATACCTTGGCTATTGCCAGCTATTGTCTTCGAAAGTGATGTCACCCACCTAGAAGTATGCCTCTGACAGCGCTGTGCTCAGTAAACTCGGTAGCTCATTCTGTAAATGCTTCATACTGTAGTGAGTTCATGTAGATAGGTGTAGGTTCGACTCCCGGCCCTTCCGTGTGTGTGTGTGTGTGTGTGTGTTTCCAGCTGCCTCTGCAGATGAACATGCTTTTAGACGCTTCGCAACACATACCTTGGCTATTGCCAGCTATTGTCTTGCGAGTGATGTCACCCGCCTAGAAGTATGCCTCTGACAGCTGTGCTCAGTAAACTCGGTAGCGCGTTCTGTAAATGCTTCATACTGTAGTGAGTTCATGTAGATAGGCGTAGATTCAACTCCCGGCCCTTCCGTGTGTGTGTGTGTGTTTCCAGCTGCCACTGCAGATGAACATGCTTTTAGACGCTTCGCAACACATACCTTGGCTATTGACAGCTATTGTCTTACGAATGATGTCACCCGCCTAGAAGTATGCCTCTGACAGCGCTGTGCTCAGTAAACTCGGTAGCTGCTCTGTAAATGCTTCATACTGTAGTGAGTTCATGTAGATAGGCGTAGGTTCGACTCCCGGCCCTTCCGTGTGTGTGTGTGTTTGTTTTTCCAGCTGCCTCTGCAGATGAACATGCTTTTAGACGCTTCGCAACACATACCCTGGCTATTGACAGCTATTGTCTTACGAGTGATGTCACCCGCCTAGAAGTATGCCTCTGACAGCGCTGTGCTCAGTAAACTCGTAGCTGCTCTGTAAATGCTTCATACTGTAGTGAGTTCATGTAGATAGGCGTAGGTTCGACTCCCGACCCTTCCGTGTGTGTGTGTTTCCAGCTGCCTCTGCAGATGAACATGCTTTTAGACGCTTCGCAACACATACCTTGGTTATTGCCAGCTATTGTCTTACGAGTGATGTCACCCACCTATAAGTATGCCTCTGACAGCGCTGTGCTCAGTAAACTCGGTAGCGCGTTCTGTAAATGCTTCATACTGTAGTGAGTTCATGTAGATAGGCGTAGGTTCGACTCCCGGCCCTTCCGTGTGTGTGTGTGTGTGTTTCCAGCTGCCTCTGCAGATGAACATGCTTTTAGATGCTTCGCAACACAAACCTTAGCTATCAGCGGCCATTCCTTTACGGATGTTGCCACCCACCTGTACATGTGCCTCTGCTGGTGGTGTGCTCGGTGGTCCACGTAGCGCATTCCATACCTGTGTCGTACGTTTGTGCATTTGGGTATGTGGGGGTGTGGTCAAACACCATGCCTGCCACATGTGTGTGTGTGTCCATGCTCCCAGCTGCATGGGTTCATACGGTATTGCCTTGTGGTTTACGCAGAACACACCTATCCTACCGCCATCCCTGTGTTTCTGGATGGTGATACGCAGTTCGTGTACTGCTTGTGTGTCTGTTGTGGTCGGCGACGCCGTAGCATGATCTCCACGCACCATGCTATGGTGTGGTGGGTGATGCTGTGTACATTACACACCTGGGCCTGCCACATGTGTCCGTCTGTATCTCTGTCATTGTATATCTACGTACCTGTGTTGTGGCCGTAATGCTGCTCTAGCATGGACGGCTGTCTTTCCCATGTATCGCATATTTGCACGGCTGACACATATGACTGTGGTACGCTATGATCCACTCATTGTCCATGCACTGTCCGTATTCCAGAACACCGTATTGACATCTGCTGGATATCGTGACAGATAGCTATCCTTGCTGTCCTGACAGTGTACCCGTACACGCCATACACCTTGTGTGTACTTGGCTAGTTATGGTGTGTGTATGTGTACCTATGCTGTATGCATGGCCGTGTGTGTGTCCCGCTACAGCCATCTGTGCATGTGTCACCGCCATGGGTAATCCTTGTGGACCGCTGTTTCATGTGCACGTCTGCACATACCTGCAGACCGTACTACCCCTCTTACGGCTGTGGACTTAGATCGACTGCTGCCCTAGGCTGTAGGGCTCCTTGGCGCACACCACCACAGCACATGGTGACCCCATCTTGGTATACCTACATGACACACCTACTGGACAGGTGGCCCTACTAGTGCGGCGCCCTGGCCAGCCGCAGGATTGCCGTATGCCTACGGCCGGATGTGGGCACATCACAAGGCATTCGCCTACAGTCGGTGTTTTACGTGCCCAGGTTGTAATACCAGAGGGGGGACCTCATCAGCTATGCTATAGAATGCGGATCTATTTGGATTAGTAGGTGGAGGGTTGGCCACACACCAGGCCTGACTGATGGAACACAGATGAGGCCTCTTTTGCGAGGCAGGTGGAGCAAGCCCCCGTAACGGGAATGTAGTTTAGGTACAGCTGTACGGTTAGCACACATTTGTCCACTCTTTCAGTTATGTACCGCTGTATTACAGTGATATGCTATGCATATCTGCCATATACATTGTTAAATCATTGAATGATGAGTATTCGGCATAGTACAATAACATATGATACATGTGTTAATAGGATGCCTTCTGAGGTGTTAACATATGTGTGTGTGGTTAACATTGCATCTGTGCTTTCTATGCTGTGGTTACATGTTCATTGTTTGCACAGAAAGTAACACATGGAAGTGTAAGGGGGGATATATAAAGCCTGGACGCGTCTATGTTATGTGTATGTCTCACGGAGCCTACGGGTGATAGCGCTTACATGTCTATGGAGTAACATTTGGATACCACATGTGACCTGTCGTGGACTAAACGCTCACGCTGACTGTTACATCTACCTATGTGTGTCGTGCTTTGTGTGCCATAAGGTGCCACCGGTCTTTGATGTGGAGTATGTGTATTCCATGGTCAATTGACATTAACACTATTACTTCACCGAAGGATGTTCTTCATTGGTGGGGACGCCATAGTTTGACCATCGTATGGCTTTCCTATCTGACGTTGATATTGTGCCATTTGTATGTGTTCCACAGGTCACCCATTATTTCCGCTGCACGGAGCTGCAGTGATACCCATTCCGGTGCTGGCAGATTGACAGCTGTGTATGCCGGTATTCACACAGCGGTCTGGCTTTGTATGGGGAGTGTCTACTGGTTTCCCCATCTGTATTACCTGTGTTATGCCTCACTGCAGCTGTGTGGTTACACCAGGTTCGCGGTTATGGGTGCCATCTTGGTCCTACGCTTGTCCATCCCTCGCGATTGTCTACTCGACCCTGGTATGGAGCAGTACACATTTCACACCTGCATTTCGCATTAGCCGGTGGATGCTTTGCACTATCGGTGGGGAGTAAGGCACGTGCTACTCCCACATCCCTCACACGGTGCAGGACAATGTATTATCTGACAGACAACACCGAGCCCCATTACTGCATACCCAGGATCACATGGCTGCAGCCCTCGATGGTACCCATTACACATCCGGCATGTGTGCGGGAATGGGATGTGGACGCACCTCTATGGACTCTACAATATGGGAATATCTGTACATATGTCCCGCATTCCGTGGACAGCTGTCGTCAACCCTGAACACGCTGGGGGTGCATATGTCTGGCTGTACCGTAGACACGGCTGTCAGTTCTTTCGGGTCTCCTGATCGTGGCTGGTTGACATTGCGTAGGGATGAATCTCTGGGGTCCTACTATGAACACCATTGTGCATATGTACAGTGTAGACCTTGTTGGACTGTGTCCATCTGGCTAGTGGGTTTGACCGCTGCTGTATGTTCCCCAATCGCGGATGTGTGTTTGCTACCCATATTATGTAGTGCTACGTTGACCAGGGTATTCTAAACTGAAACCGGATGGTGTAGATCCAATGATGCAGGCTAGGAGAAGCTTTAGGTCATCCTCCAATGTCCCATTAGGATATGTCCGCCACAGTATTGTCAAATGGACACAACCAAGAGATGTAGATCCTATTAATTCATTGACGGATGTTCTTCATAAGCGTGAACGCCATAGTGTCAGGATCCTATGACTTTCCCACTTGACGTTGTTGGTGTGCCATTACTATGTGTTCCGCAGGTCGCCCATTTGTTCCGCGGTATGGTAGCGAGTGATCCCCATTCATCTTCTAGCAGATTGAGTGCTGTGTACGCCGGTATTCACACGGCGGTCTGACATCGTATGTGGAGTCTCTACTGTAGTCCCTATCTGTATTCCCTGTGTTGTGCCTTACCACAGCTGTGTGATTCCACCAGGTTTGCAGTTATGGGTGCCATCTTGGCCGTACGATTGTCCATCTATGGGAACTGTGTAATGGACACTGGTATATGCTGTACACATTTCACAGCTGCATTTAGCATTCTCCAGTGGGTCATTTGCATAATTAGTGCGGAGTAACGCATATGCCATACCCACATCCCTCACACGGGGCGGGACAACGGATCATTTGCCAATCAACACCGAGACCCATTTCTGCATACCCACGATCCCATGGCTGCAGCCCTCGACAGTACCCCTTGCACATCCTCCACGCAGCGTGAATGGGATGTGGACGCACCTGTATGGACTGGACAATCTGGGGATTCATGTGCAGATCACCTGCAGTTCATGGACAGTTGTCATTAACCTTGGACACGCTGGTGGTGCATATATGTAGCTGTGCCGTAGTCACGGCTGCCACTTCATCTGGGTCTCCGCCCAAGCAGGTTGAAATGCGTACGGATAATATTTTGGGTCCTACAATGGACACCGGTGTGCATATGTAAAGTGTAGAACATATTGGACTGTGTCCATCTGACCAGTGTGTTTGACTGCCGCTGCATGTCCAGCAGTCACGGATGTCTGTTTGAGTACCCATATTATGTAGAGCTACGTAAACCGGGTCTTCCGCCACCGAACCCAAATGGTGTAGTTCCCATGATGCAGGCTAACAATTGCTTTAACTAATCCTCAGATATCCAATTGGGACATTCCCGCCTCTGTATTGTCACATTAACACGAAGAAACCATGTAGATCCTATTGATTAATTGCAGGATGTTCTTTATATGTGTGTACGCCATAGCTTAAACATCCTATACCCTTTCTAGGTGACGTTGTTGGTGTGCCATTAGTATGTGTTCCGCAGGTCGCCCATTTGTTCCGCGGTATGGCAGCGAGTGATCACCATTCACTTGCTGGCAGATTGAGTGCTGTGTACTCCGGTATTCGCACGGCGGTCTGACTTTGTATGTGGAGTCTCTACTGTAGTCCCTATCTGTATTCCCTGTGTTTTGCCTTACTACAGCTGTGTGATCCCACCAGGTTTGCTGTTATGGGTGCCATCTTGCCGTACGTTTGTCCGTCCATGGGAACTGCCTACTGGACACTGGTAGAGGGCTGTAAAAATGTCACAGCTGCATTTAGCATTCTCCGGTGGATGATTTGCATTATTAGTGGGGAGTAACGCATGTGCTATACCCACATACCTCCCACGGGGCGGTACGGCGGATTATCTGCCAATCGACACCGAGCCCCATTTCTGCATACCCAAGATCCCATGTCTGCACCCTTGACGGTACCCATTGCACATCCTCCATGTGTGCGTGAATGGGATGTGGACGCACGTCTATGGACTCGGCAACCTGGGGAGTCCGATCCATATGTCCTGCATTTCAAGGACACGTGTCACCAACCTTGCAAACGCTGGTGGTGCGCATATGTAGCTGTGCCATAGTTACGGCTATCCGGTCTTCTGGGTCTCTAGATCGCCGCCTGTTCACATTGCATACGCATAATTTTTGGGTCCTACAATGGACACCAATGTGCAGATATCAAGTGTAGAACGTATTGTACTGTGTCCATCTGGCCAGTGGGTCTGACTGCTGCCGTATGTTCAGCAATCACGGATTTCTGTTTGTGTACCCATATTATGTAGTACTACATAAACCATGTTATCCGCCACTGTACCCAAATGGTGTGATTCCAATGTTGCAAGCTAACAATTGCTTTCACCAATCCGCAGATATCCCATTGGGACATTCCCGCCTCTGTATTGTCAACTTTACACGAACGAAACATGTAGATCCTATTAATTCATTGAAGGATGTTCTTTATATGTGGGTACGCCATAGCTTCACCATCCTATAACCTTCCTAGTTGACGTTGTGGGTGTGCCATCAGTATGTGTTCCGCAGGTCGCACATTTGTTCCGCGCTATGCAAGCGAGTGATCCCCATTCACATGCTGGCAGGTTGACAGCTGTGTATGCCGGTATTCGCACGGCGGCCTGACATTCTATGTGGAGTGTCTGCTGTACTCCTTAAATCTATTCCCTGTCTTCTGCCTGACTACAGCTGTGGGATTCCGCCAGGTGTGCAGTTATGGGTGGCATCTTGGCCGTACGTTTGTCCATCCATGGGAACTGCCTCATGGACACTGGTGTAGGGCCGTACACATTTCACAGATGCATTTAGCATTCTCCGGTAGATGATTTGCATTATCAGTGCGGAGTAACGCATATGCCATACCCACATCCCGCACACGGGGCGGGACAACGGATCTTCTGCCAATCACGTCCGACACCCATTTCTGCATACCCACGAGCCCATGGCTGCAACCACCGACAGTACCCATTGCACATCCTCCATGTGTGCGGGAATGGGATGTGGACACATCTATGGACTGGACTATCCGGGGATTCCTGTGCATATGTCCTGCATTTCATGGACAGTTGTCATCAACCTTGAACACGCTGGTGGTGCATATATGTAGCCGTGCCGTAGTCATAGGTTCATAGGTTCATAGGTTCATACTAGGCTATCTGCCCGAGGGCATTTACAAGCCTAGCCCATAGTTTTGTGGCTTACGCCACCCCTTTAGTATGGGGAACTATACCCATTATTTTGCTGTGCCTCTGTTGAGCAGTGACACTGAGGTAATCCCTGGGGTATATCTGCGATCTCCCATCCATTGGTCAAGATTTCTCTTGGCTGTCACATCATCTGGGTCTCCCGATCGCAGCCAGTTGGCATTGCAAACGGATAAATTTTTGGGTCCTACAATGGACACAAATGTGCATATGTAAAATGTAGAACATGTTGGACTGAGTCCATGTGGCCAGTGATTGTTACCGCTGCTGTATATTCCCCATTCGCGGATGTGTGTTTGACTACACATATTATGTTGTGCTACGAAACCCATGTTCTACTACGATTAACCCAAATAGTATTGATGTACTGCTGCAGGTTGGCAACTGCTTCACGTAATCCTCAGACAGCCCAGTAGGACATATACGCCACTGTATTGTCAATATGACACAGCCAGAACATGTGGACCCTATTGATTCATTGACGGATGTTCTTTATAAGCAGGAACGCCAATGTTTCAACATCCTCTGACCGTCCGAGTTGACGTTGTTGGTGTGCCATTGGTATGTGTTCCACTGGTCGCCCATGTGTTCCGCAGTATGGCAGCGAGTGATCCCCATGTTGTTGCTGGCAGATCGAGTGCTGTGTACCGGTATTCGCACGGCCGTCTGGATTTCTGTGGGGGGTGTGTACTGTACTTTCCATCTGCATTTCCTGTGTTATGCCTTACTGCAGCTGTGTGGTTCCACCGGGCTTGCAGCTATGGGTGCCATCCTGGTCGTAGGCCTGGCCATCCATGGGGATTGCCTACTGGACACTGTTATGGCCTGTACACATTCCACACCTGCATTTAGCATTATCCGGTGGATGCTTTGCATCATTAGTGGGGTAGGTCATGTGCTACACCCACACCTCCTCCCACGGGGCGGGACAACGGATTATCTGCCAAACAACACCGAGCCCCATTTCTGCATACCCAAGCTCCCATTGCTGCAACCATCGATAGTACCCATTACACATCCATCATGTGCGGGACTGGGATGTGGACGCATGTATGGACACGGCGATCTGGGGATTTCTGTTCATATGTCCTACATTTCATGGATACCTGTCATCAACCTTAAACACGCTGGCGGTGCATATGTCTAACTGTGCCGTAGTCACGGCTATCGCATCATCTGGTGGTCGGAAACGGCTGGATGGAGTTCTGTTAGAAGGTATTTTTGGGTCCTACAATGGACACAAATGTGCATATGTAAAGGTAAATGTTGCTGGACTGTGTCCAAATGGCCAGTGGTTTCGACCGCTACTGTATGTTCGCCAGTCGCGGATGTCTGTTTGACCACCCATTCTACGTGGTGCTACGTAAACCAGGTGTTTTAGAACTGTGAATAACTGGTGTATATCCAAAGATGCAGGTTAGCAACTGCTTTACATACATCTCAGACGTCCCAATAGGACATATCCGTCACTGTACTGTCAACATAACACCACCGGAACATGTTGATCCCCTATGTATTCATTGAAGCATGTCTTCTTTATAGGTGGGAACGCCATAGCTTACATATCCTAGTTGACGTTGTTGGTGTGCCATTAGTATGTGTTCCACAGGTCGCCCATCTGTTCCGCTGTATGGTAGCGAGTGCTCCCCATTATGTTGCTGGCAGATCGAGTGCTGTGTACCCGCGTATTCGCACGGGCGGTCTGACTTTGTATGGGGAGTGTCTACTGTACTCCCTATCTGTATTTCCTGTGTTATGCCTCACTGCAGCTGTGTAATTCCACCAGGTTTCCAGTTATAGGTGCCATCTTGGTCGTACACTTGTCCATCCATGGGAATTGCCTACTGGACACAGATATAGGGCTGTACACATTTCACACCTGCTTTTAGCATTATCCGGTGGATGCTTTGCATCATTAGTGGGGAGTAAGGCACATGCTATACCCACATCCCTCCCACGGGGCGGCACAACGGATTATCTGCCAAACAACACCGAGCACCAATTTTGCATACCCAGGATCCCATGGCTGCGACCCTCCACGGTACCCATTACACATCCTTCATGTGCGGGACTGGGATGTGGACGCACTTCTATGGACACGACAATCTGGGGATTTCTGTTCATATTTCCTGCATTTCATGGACAGTTGTCATCAACCTTAAACACGCTGGTGGTGCATATGTCTATCTGTGCCGTAGTCACGGCTGTCACACCGTCTGGATCGATCGCAGCTGGTTGATAATACGAATGGGTAAATTTTTGGAGTCCTACAATGGACACCGATGTGCATATGTAAAGTGTAGAACGTGTTGGACTGTCACCATCTGGCCAGTGGTTTTGACTGCTGCTGTATGTTCCCCAATCGCGGATGTCTGTTTGACTACCCATATTATGTATTACTTGGCCTATCTATATCCACGTGCCAGTAAGCGGAAATACAGCAAACCTTGAGTCCTGGTCATCTTCATAAAAGACATCATTGAACATATATCAGGCCAAAACAGACAATGACAAAACGATACACTCCACAGTCAAAAGATACTGAGCTCTTTCACCCACTAACATGGGGCATCGTCGGAGTACGAAATACATTACATAGTCGTCTCTTATACACTTCCTTCAGAGTCAGTTTAAAGTCAATTAATCAATACACCTGCTCATAGTTAAGTGGACAGTGCTCCAAGTCTTGATGATAATGCGACATATACAAATCAGTGTTGCATACATTACTTAATGGAAACAATAATACAACAACAATGTGTTCATATAACTACAATATTGGTCAATACACTCAGTATGTTGAAACATAGTTGATAATTGTTGTGAGTAAACCTTAGAATGTCGTGTGTTGATCATGATATTGTATATCAATGTGTATAACTGTTGCATTACGATTCCAAAGCATGGAATCAATAAGTACAATTAAAGCATATTTTGTATAAATATGAATGTAAATAAGAGTCACAATGTTACATGTGAATATGACTGTATTATAACTATATCAATATGAAATGGAATAAACTGTAGTTGTTTACATCTTGTTTCAAGTGACAAATCTATGTCCATGCGTCATATATACGGGCCGTCGGACTGATGTGTGTAGATATATACATGTGAACCCCTCATTTCATACCTTTCTTTGTTACTGTGTGTGGATTACCTGTGTACACACATCAATTACCATGCCATACCTTTCCGCTGTACAGGTTCTGGCATGTTGTACGGCTGGTTGGCCCTTAATCTTGCTGTGTGTTACATTGACCAGTGTCTATCTGGCAATTGTCTGGCGTGTCATGTGTGACCTTCTTGCTTCTTTAGGAACCTGATCCCGTAAATGTGACGTGCTTCCACCGGCCATATATCTGTCTGTCATCTGGGATCTGTGTGTGAGCAGTCCTTTCAGGACACTTTCTATTGTTGTTCGTTTTTTGTTTACATATATGAGTACTTTGGTATGTTGTGCTATTATTGTGTGTGGAGCATTTCTACACGGGCCTCTGCTGACACTGGACATATATTCAGCTAGCCTAGCCCGGTCAACAAGTGTGAGCCAACTGAACACAATTCGTACGGGGGCACCTTCTGACAAGTGGTTCGGGTTACTGATGCATAACCGTCATCAATCCATACTACTAACACATACGTTCTTCTATCCACATTCTATGTTTGTCTCATCACATAGCGTGTGTTTCTCACTATCTCTAATGGTACTTTACATGGCATTGCCCGATTCCATACTTTCAGAGGCTGACATTTGTGAGACATGTCTGGTTGACGTGGAGGACACATCCTTAACCTGCCCTGCTTCGAGGGGATCACACACGCACATGCGCACTTGCATTCCCTAATTGTGGGTTAGGGCCAGGCGGAGATGCATATGCGTATTCTGTCTACACATGTTTACTGGGTTTGTGTGGTTACGTGGTCTGTGTTAGTTGTGACTATTCCGTAACATATCTCTGATCCGTTGACGGACGCAGCGGAATGCACGTACACCTTTATACATGTAACAGTCTTTGCAGCATGGATGCATTACGTACACGTTCACATTTATATGTTCTATAGTCGTGATTCAAACGGGACTGCATTCACGTTTGCCGGTTACTGTGACCACTACACGTTAGCTGTTCGGTGTCATTAATATGCATACCCATGGCACTTAGCTACATTTACATATCCCCCCCCCGCACTCACGCACGTCACTGGCATCCATTCTCCTGCTGGGAAAGGTGTGGTATTACATGTTAAACATTCCTTATTCCCTCCCGCTCATGGCCCAGGATGCATATGTCGTGACCGCAGGGATGTTCAGATCACAGGGGCTTATATCCCCTACGCATACAGGCCTTCGATTGTCAGGGTGTTCCTGTGGTGCTTTGGGTTTGGTCTTGTCCGCCCAGTGTACGGAACTGCCCTGACCGCGGTAATGAATGTTAGATGAGTCACATGGGCACGGTTTGTCCGTGTCTATGATACCATGCCCCCCCCCCCCATTATTCCTAACCGTGTGCGCTGATTGGCCAGCGTACCTGTTGTAGATCTCGTTATAGTAATTGCACACGGTCTGGTCGAACGGACCTATTTCCATTACTAACCTTCGGTATTCATAACCTGTCTCGCTATATTACATGGGTTTAACATTGCGTGACGGCTTTCACTGAGCCACGGACATGTCCGTTGCTTAGTTTGGCCCAGTCCCGCTCTGCTACACACATTTAACATGGCGGAACAGGTTGAACAGCTCAGCAACAGGGACATCGGGCTCTCCGTCGCTGTTTAGTATTGAATCGCTATGTTGACTTTGTTTCACAGAGCGAGACAGTGTCGACCTTGGTAACGGACATCTCGCGCAGTACGTCCACACCGCCACGGGTGCCGTATGTCTGCGTTTGGGCGGCGGACAGGCATTATGCTGTGCCATTATGTCTGGGAATATATGGTTCCTTTCCATAGATGATATGTCATACTAGCAATGACCCGCGTCTGGGTGTGGATACTGCTGTATTTACCCATGGCAAGAGTGGCCTTAGGTCAAGTGGTGCCCTAGGCAGAATGAATCCATGATGCCACCGCTACCCCCGTCCTGGTCTACCTACACAATATAAAGGCTGTAAAGGTGCCCCGAGTAGAGCAGCGCCCTAGGCGGCTGCCTAGTTGGCCTATGCCTAAGGCCGGCTATGTGTGTGGTCCCTCGGGCGTCGGACTCGGGAACGCACCACGTCTGCCGTGAGTATATCTAGCATTACCCACATCCGGCCGTGGTTTATTGCTATGATGTTCCATGTGTACGGACACGTGTGTTTGGACAACCTACAATAGCTTCTGCTATTGGCATACAATGCTGTGGGTGGTGCCGGTTACCATACATATGCCTTTCTCAAAAGCCGAATTCACACTTCTGAACACTACTGTGGTCTCCTTTAAGGACCCTGAGCCAGTGGTAAACATTACTCAAACCGCTGAATCACGTACATATGCCTTCCACCAGCACCTACAGGACTGCATGGATCAGGCAATCCCATACAAAACTGAGACTCTTTGTACCAAAGCCAAGCATCCAGTGTGGTGGACCCCAGCCATGAACATGCTCTACAATGACAGGAGGTAGCTACTACAAGATAGAGCGGAATCCTTGTAAGGTAAGACACCCTTGCTCATTGTATGTGAAGAACTACAAACTGTCATGAAATCATCCAGGGGAAATCTAACAGAGAAATCAACAAGGAGTCGACAGACAATCATGAGGCCTTCTTTAGCTATGTTGGACACCTGGGAGGACACTCCCAGATATGCTCAGAGTGGGTTCAGAATGATGTGAGGATGACTGAACCTACACACATTGCCAACATACTGGCTGACAGGTTCGGTGCTAACTTCTCACTCCCCCACATGGAGAGATATCTATACCAGAGGATTGTAGCTCCTGGAACATCTGTAACGCACAGGTGGGAAATGCTCTCTCCAAGGCAGTAAACACAGCATCCATGGGACCAGATGGTGTCCCAGCTGTGTACTCCATGAACTCAATGGGGAATTAAACCCACGGTTAGGACAGCTGTTTAATCTTAGCCTCACCTCAGGATACGCATTACCAAGTAGTGGCACAAGGCGACTGTAGTCCCACTTCACAAGGATGGTGCCTCCACTGACCCTGGTAATTACCATCCCATTACCTTGACAAGCCTTATCTGCAAAGCCATGGAGAAGGATCATAATGGAACTTATACATAAAGACATAGGGGACTTGCATACTTTGGATCCAACCCAGTTTGCCCTGGTCAAATGCAGATCCTGCCTTTTAAACGTGTCTGACTTGTTAGGATCAGTCACCAAGCCCATTGATGAGGGTAAAGCAGTCCATACAGCCTACCTCGACCTGGCAAAGGCCTTCGACACAATACCCCCCTCAGGTATCATTGATACACCCGTCAGCTTGAATGTAAATACATACATCGCCAGATGGGTTGCAAACTGGCTAAGTGACAGAACCCACACGGTCATAGTTGCTGGCGCCATGTCATACTCACAGCCGGTCACAGGTGTTGTCCCACGGGGCTCAGTCCTGGGTCCACTATTTTTCGGCATCTACATTTCCAAAGTACAAGCAAACACAGGGGGTTATGGCTGACAATGTTTGCAGATGACTGCAAACTGGGTGCCATAGTCGGACACACATCTGACACAGATATCCTTCAGAAGGGCCTCACAGATATGGATAACTGGTGCCAGAGACATGGCCTACAGCTAAATGCCAGGAAATGCATAGTCATACCCTTCGGGAAGAACAAGGTTACCCCTAGCTACCATATAGGTGGCAATCCACTGAGCACAGAGGGAGTTACCAGGGATCTGGGGACCCGGGTTGTCGATAACCGTTCGTTCGACACACACGTTGCTAACGTAGTTAGGTAGACCTTCTACATTGCCCACCTGATCATGAAGGGATTCACATCTAGATCAGGGGAGGTCATTGTCCCCTTGTACTCATCACTCATTAGACCTATGATTGAGTACAATGCCCCGTTCAGAATGTATCTGACCCGACACCTGCAGCAGCTGGAAAGGCCCCGACAGTTCATAGACAAACGGATGCAGGGTATCAGGAATATGTGTTATGCTGACCGACTGAAAGGATTCCAGCTCTATTCAGTCGCATACCACTTGCCCAGAGGTGACCTGTGCCTGGCATACAAGGCCATGTCGAACCCGGATTTGATGACTATGCTTCACCTAAAGAATCTAGATCCCTCAGAACCACAAGGATAGGTGACGTACACCTTGACACTGTCATTAATAGAACATGCTGGTGGGACAGATTCATCACCCAGACACTCACTATGCTGTGGAACAACATCCCAGTACATGTGAGGCAGAGCACCTCGCTGGCCTTGTTTTAGTATTTTGACAAGGATGTCTGAATTGATTTATTTAACTAACCGTCTAAATAAATATTTACTTCACCACATTTTGAATCTTTACATTTCATTGATATATTTTACATTAGTCATAATCATAAGGTTTATCTCTATATATTATGGTTCATTTATATTACTAGGTGTCTCTAGTTCTTTTAATATATTGGCACAATCCCTAGAACATATATATGTAGCTTATACACTCAGACATTTGGAAAACATTATGTTGGTTCTTCTTTCATATTTATACATATATTATTAATTTTCTATGAAGAATATACATTTTGAAGCAATGTCTGATTTACTCACTGTGTGGAATCTGTAACCCGAGTAAAGTGTTAGCTTGTTCGCCTTTAAGGCATTTAATTAATACTTAGCACATCTAATTTACTGACCAATTAAGGGTTTTAAAAGTAGTAAGTTGAACTGCATTGTATGTATTCTGAAGGAGTCTGCTTATGAAACAGACGAAAAGCGCTTCAATAAACTATGGTGACTGCATTTAATTCCTGGTGGGCTCTGAGTGGTCACTGACCGTTTCTACAGTACCTCATTTTTGCTTTGGACTTTCTCAGCTGGTTCTCTGTGTTTTTTGTATGGGGAATGTCAAGTGTAGTCCCTATGTGTATTACCTGTGTAATGCCTTACTGCGGCAGTGTAATTCCACCGGGTTTGCAGTTATGGGTGCCATCTTGTTCATACCCTTGTCCATCCATGTGAATTGCCTACTGGACACTGGTATAGGGCTGTACACATTTCACACCTGCATATAGCATTCTCCAGTGGATGCTTTGCATTATTGGTAGGGAATAAGGCAGGTACTACGCCCACATCCCTCCCACGGGGCGGGACAACGGATTATCTGACAGACAACACAGAGCCCCATTTCTGCATACCCAAAATCCCATGGCTGCAACCCTCGACAGTACCCATTACACATCCTTCATGCGTGCGGGACTGGGATGTGGACGCACATGTATGGACACGTTGATCTGGGTATTTCTGTTCATATGTCCTGCATTTCATGGACACCTGTCATCAACCTTAAACACGCTGGTGGTGCATATGTCTAACTGTGCCGTAGTCACGGCTATAGCATCGTCTGTTGTTCTGAGACGGATGGAGTGGGTTCTGTGAGAAGGTATTTTTGGGTCCTTCAATGGACACCAATGTGCATATGTAAAGTTAGATGTTGCTGGACTGTGTCCAACTGGCCAGTGCTTTTGACTGCTGCTGTATGTTCCCCAATCACGGATGTCTGTTTGACTACCCATTCTACGTGGTGCTACGTAAACCAGGTGTTTTAGAACTGTGAATAACTGGTGTATATCCAAAGATGCAGGTTAGCAACTGCTTCAAATAAACCTCAGATGTCCCAATAGGAAATATCCGTCACTGTATTTTCAACATAACACCACCGGAACATGTTGATCCCCTATGTATTCATTGAAGCATGTTTTCATCATAGGTGGGAACGCCATAGCTTACATATCCTAGTTGACGTTGTTGGTGTGCCATTAGTATGTGTTCCACAGGTCGCCCATCTGTTCCGCTGTATGGTAGCGAGTGCTCCCCATTTTGTTGCTGGCAGATTGAGTGCTGTGTACGCCAGTGTTTGCACGGCGGTCCAACTTTGTATGGGGAATGTCAACTGTAGTCCCTATGTATATTCCCTGTGTTATGCCTTAACGCGGCTGTGTAATTCCCAGGTTTGCAGTTGTGGGTGCCATCTTGGTCGTACGCTTGTCCATCCATGAGAATTGCCTACTGGACACTGGTATAGGGCTCTACACATTTCACACCTGCATGTAGCATTCTCCGGTGGATGCTTTGCATTATTAGTGGGGAGTAAGGCAGGTGCTACGCACATCCTCCCACGGGCGGACAAAGGCTTACCTGCAAAACAACGCCGAGCCCTGTTTCTACATACCCAGGATCCCTTGACTGCAACAGTCGACACTACCAATTACACATCCTTCATGTGTGCGGGACTGTGTGGACGCACTTCTATGAACTCGGTACCCTGTGGATTTCTGTGCATATGTGCTGCATTTCATGGACAGCTATCATCAACATTGAACACGCTTGTGGTGCATATGTGTAGCTGTGACGTGGTCACGACAATCAGTTCACGTGGGTGATGACGGAGGCTGGCACGCAATCCGTACAGGAAATTTTTGGGTCCTACAATGGACACCAATGTGCATATGTAAAGTGTAGAGCTTGTCGGACTGTGTCCGTGTGGCCAGTGGGTTTGACTGCTGCTCTGTGTTCACCAAACGCGGATGTCTGCTTGACTACCCACAGTGTGTAGTGCTACGGAAACCATGTTTTCCGAGACCGGAACCAAATGGTGTACATCCAATGTTGCAGGTTAACAACCGCTTTAATTAATCCCCAGAGGTCCCGGTTGGGAAGTATCGCCACTTTATTGTCGGAACAACACCTCCAGACTAGGTAAATCAAGGGGAACTTTAGCCCGGTCTTACCGGCCATTTGCAAGTGTAATTAGCAGACACGTGTCAATGCATGTATGATAATGCATATTGTCATGCCGGGTTACTCTATGTTATTTGTACAATGGCTTCTGCTATTGACATCCGTTGCTGTGGGTGTTGCCGGTTACCATACACATGGCTTGCTCAAAGGCAGAATTCACAATTCTGAACACTACTGTGGTCTCCTTTAAGGACCCTGAGCCAGTGGTCAACAGTACTGCAGCCACTGCATCACTTACATATCCCGTCTACCGGTACCTACAGGACTGCATAGCTCAGGCATTCCCTTACCCAACTGTGGTTCATTGTACCAATGCCAAGCATCCAGTGTGGTGTACCCCAGCCATACACAAGCTGTACAACGAGAGGAGGTGGCTACTACAAGGCGGAGCAGACACCTTGTGAGGTATGACACCCTTGGTCATTATATGTGTACAGCTACAGGCTGTCATGACATGGTCCGGGGCACGTTCCACAGATATATCTACATGGACCTGGCTGAAAAATCATACAGCCTTCATTTGCTATGCTGGACACCTGGGAGGTCACTCCCACATATGCTCTGACTGGGTTCACGATGATGTGGAGTTTACTCAACATACACACATTGCCAAAATACGGGCTGACAAGTTCGGTGAGGACATCTCCACACCCTCCCCCCCACATGAAGAGATGTCTGTCCCAGCGGTTTGTGGTCCCCAAATGTTCTGTGACGCACGGGTGGGACATGCTCTCTCCAGGGTAGTGAACATAGCATCCATGAGACCAGCTGGTGACCCGACTGTGTACTCCACGATCTCATTGAGGAATTAGACCCACAGTTAGGACAGCTGTTTCTTTGTAGCCTCACCTCGGGTAACGCATTCGGTTGTGTCGCACGGCGACTGTAGTCCCATCGTCACAGGGCCAATGCCTCCACTGACCCTGGTTATTACTGTCCCATTACCATGAGGAGACCTATCTGCAAAGACATGGAAGGGATCATACTGCGCTCGTAGATGAAGGCATAGGGGACCTGCATACTTTGCATCCAACACGGTTTGGCTTGGTCAGGGGCGGTTCATGCGTATAAAGCATGGTTGACGTTTTCAGGACAGTCACCGAGGCCATTGATGGGGGTCTTGCAGTCCATACAGCCTACCTCGACCTGGCAAAGTCCTTCAACACATTACCCCCCTCAGGTATCATTGATAAACCCATCGGCTTGGATGTGAACACGTACATCACAGGATGGGTTGTAAACTGGCTATGTGACACGGCCCACGTGGTCATAGTTGCTGGCAGCATGTCAGACCTACTGCCTGTCACAGGCGGTGTCCCACGGGGCTCTTCCCTGGGTCCACTCCTCTTATACATCTACATTTCCACAGTACAGGCACACACACAGGTGTTATGGGCGACATTGTTTGTAGATGACTGCGAAATGGGTGCCATAGTGGGACGGCCATCTGACACGGATATCCTTCAAAGGGGCCTCCCAGATATGCATATCTGCTGTCAGGGACATGGCCTACAGCTAAATGCAAGGTAATGCAACATCATACCTGTCGAGGAGTACTAGGTCACCCCTGTCCAGCATATGGGTGGCAGTCCACTGAGCGCAGGGGTGATTAACAGGGATCAGGGGACAGAGGTTGTCGGTCACCATTCGTTCAACACACACGTTGCTATCATGGTTCGGTGGGACTTCTACATTGCCCACCTGTTTGTGCAGGGATTCACATCTAGATCAGGGTAGGTCATTGTCTCCTTGTACTCATTACGTGTTACACCTATGATTGACTACATTGCCCCATTCGGAGGGTATCTGACCCGACACCTACAGCAGCTGGGAAGGCCTCATAGGTTAATTGTCATACAGATGCAGGCTGTCATGGATTTGTGTAATGCTGCCCCACTTGTAACGACCCCTGCCCCATTCAGTCACATACCTGTTGTTCAGTGTTGACCTGTGCCTGACATACGAGGCCATGTCGACCCATATGTCATGTCTATGCTTCATCTACTGTATGTGCATCCCTCGGAACCACGAGGGCAGGTGACATGAACCTTGACGCGGTCATTCATAGGATGTGTTGGAGTGACACATACGTCACCCGGACACTCACAATGCTGTGGATCTTCATCACAGTACATGTGAGGCAGAGATCCTTGCTAGCCTTGTTCGGGGGTATGTTGTCCGTTGGATGGGGGATTGCAGATATAGGCCAGGGATTACATCAGTATCACTGCTTGACAGAAGTACAGCAATATCATAAGCATTTTATCTCCGGACAGGAAGGTTGGCAAAGGAATCCTAACTATGGTGTAGGGTTATGGCTGAACTTGGGTAGATGGCCTACCCTGTACCTATGGACCTATGAACCTATATTCATAGTTTGTCCCATTTACACTTGTCTATCCCCTATCCTCTTTCTCATGTGTATATTTCTGTGGCACGTGATTGTCCTCTGTATTACCTGCAGGTATGCTGTCTACAGTGCACATACGCCACGGTTGATTACAGTGTATCTGTGTCCCTACCACTGTGATACTGAGGACTACCACACATCCTTCACAACATTACATGCATATGTCCATTCTATTCATCTTTGGCCTATGGGGGGGTGTTAAGGCAACGGTTACACATGTCCCTGTTTGTGCATGCTTCATAGTGGTGTTTGACCAGCCTCCGTTGCAGTCGTGGGTTGGACGGTAGTGTTTCTGTGTGTTTGGCATGTGTTGTCATTGCCAGTACATCTGTGGGAGGTGTGGTTGGCACATGTGCCCCTTTGCAGGAGCCCCATCCTGGGGTTTTGTGTCACGCATCTGCACTTGGCACGTGCCATATGTCCTGTGCTATTCCCACAGTCGTGTATGCCTTCATGTATTACTACTGCGTGTTACTGGCTGTTTGTATGTGGTACACATGGTGATTGTGGTGGTTGGCTTGACCTATTCCCATGCTAGAACATACACATCTGTCAATTACGTTGTTTAAATCAAACTGTAACACTCATTACTCTTTTCAAAATGACAGCCAATAACACAGGAAACTCAGTTTCACAACGTTTTAATAGTGTGCACCAGGAGGCAAATAACTATGCAGTACAAGTATAGAGTTTTGTCTGACTCTATACAAGAAACAGCTGTATGAGTATTGTGTTTACAATCAGCTTTTGCCCACCTTAATGATGTGGTCAGTCACAGGGCATTTACATCACTATAGTCCACAATATTGTATTCCTACAACGGTGCTAAGGTAATGCTTATTAAATGTTTTCCCATGAGAATAGCACAGCCTTGTGAGGCACATAGTCAATTAGATTGTCCTTCTGTAAATACTGCTCTGTCAAGGTTCCAAGCCTGTTCGGTACAATAGTCAGTTCATCGCCTACTAGGTTCCTTCTTCTGTCTCTCTGGTGAGCAGCTGTACTCTATCTTAGATAGAGCTCACAAGGCCATCCTCCTCAGTGGAAGGATGAAAGATATACCTGTACATACATTTATTATTCTCTAACCCAGCAGATAACTAATGCTGAATGACATATGCCTGCTGCACTGGTTACTGCCAGGGTCAGGGTTCGATCACACTGCAGCTACACTACAGGCAATTACATGCATGATAAGTTCTACTGCCATATTGTAAAATAGAAAATATGCATTATACACTATTTGCTTCTAAACTAGCACGTCATATATGTTTAAATATATATTTTTCTAACATTCTTCCTCCTTTGATTGCTTCTATTCTATCCAGAAACATATACAACATTATTTCATTCCCTAGCCTCTTCCTCTCTGGAACGTTTAACTAGGCAAGTCATTTGTTGTACATTTCAGAAAGGATTTCATTTGGTATTAACAAATCCCACTACAGGTCTTGATACATAGTCTCGTTACAGATACGTCAACAGAGTCCCTGACTAATACTTTCATACAAAGTTTCCCGCAACACACACATGCTCACAATATGAGCAGAACAACACAAATGGCAATCAAAATTTTCAGTTATGAGTGAACCCCATCCACCAAAATGGTTTCTGGAAATAGTTCGTCAGTGGGTTTGGGCCTGGTTCCGCCATGGCTGATACCTGCTGTATTACCTCTAGGTGGTGGTTGATATCGTGCTTATTATGTGTACTTAGACACAGCAGTCTTTGATAAGCGCCAAGACGCATTACTTCTCGCCGCCAGGGTGCAGTCGTGAGCCATTACATTTTGTGACACAACAGTTCTCATTGCATTCAGTTCATCAGTCACAAGTTCGAGAGCGAAAAGTCGCATTGCTCATTCCTCCGAGAGGTTTTGACAACTTCCTCAGTTCCCTGATTGATTTCACTGCTCCATAAGCTGGGATTGTTCCAGGCCACGATATAACACTGTCACTCGAGTCCATATGAGTCACTTTTCATTTATCTCTTGCAGAAGAATGATTTTTCCAAACAGCTTCCATTTCACCCACTGCATTAGTAGGTTTCTCAACTGAGTTCCCAGTTCTTCAAGCTATATCTCTTACAGTTCGTTTCGTACCCAGAGGCAATTCTGCAGTATGTCATATGGCTGGAGCCAGGTAACCCAAAAAACAGCTGCCGGACCAATTCTCAGGTAACCATTGATATGCTTTTTTCCCACAAACAAAATAACAATATTCTACTTTACTACTGATGCGGGTTAACTCTGCATGTAACATTTTCCTGTCTATAACAGACGACTGTTTATACAATTCAGGATGTTTCTGCACATCTTTCCACGTTGTTCTCATTAAGCTTAAATACAAATCATGAATGGTGCTACAACTAGTACTGTAATCTTTGGCTGTTATATGACAATTGTAAGACACAGTTATGTTACAATTACTCCCACCAACTTGGACTGTATCATGTTTATGAAAACAAACAATTCCTTTTTTGTTACAGGTAAGTACAGTGCCACTTTGTCCTGTGATCTCACAGAACCTGTATCAAAAGGTAAATATTCACAAGTCTCCATCTATCCCCAAGGGGACAACATACATCGGAAGTCCTCCATATGATGTAGGTATGGCAGTACAAACACAGCAATTTGAAATGTTCATAGTCTGTACATGCACACGCCGCCATGCCTAGGTATGTGTTGAGGTTTGGATGCCAATCTTTGGCCAGTTCATCACGTATCACTATTTGTATCTATGTAGTTATATGCAGGAAAGATCACAGCAAAAGTAAAGTCACCACAAACATGGTTAATAGGTGCATGATCAGTAGGACAGTAAACCAATGTCTTTGGGGTTGCTTTGTATTGTTATACACTATGCCCCGGGTGATTTTGTCTCTATGGTATATCGGCTACAACATGTAAATCAGACTGGATATCCTTTACAGGTTTGAAAAGGGTGAGGTGAACCCAGGACGACCTTTCCGCAAACTTTACTGCAGTAGGCGTTGCCACAGTACCTGGTAATGGACATTCCCACGTTGGACTCCGGCAGTTACATGTTTGGATAACAGACAAACACACCCAGGATACTGGAGTCAGCTCTGCGTCCGCTTCGCTTTTGCTCTTTTCTGAAATAGAGTTTAACTGCAAAACAGTGTTATTGGTTAACAATCCTCTCATGTAACTTGCTAATGAGCCATCGACCTCCAGCTCTGCAGGCATGACAGCTTTCCACTGTGGCACATAATATGCCATTCCAAATACTACTTCAAAGGGGGTCAAACCCTTTACATTTGGAACTGTTGTCATGCTCAGCAATGCTAGAGGTAGACAGCAAATCCAATTCGCCTGGGTGTCACTCATCAACCTCCTCAACTTATTTCCCGGGATCCCATTGTACCGCCACCAGTCATGCTGACTGTGGGTTGTACATGCAATGATTATTAAAGGAAATCCCAAATAATCCCCCAGGTTGCTGGATTGTCTGGTTCACAAAATGTGTTCTATTGTCACTGTAGCTTCTCTAGGTATGCCAGATCTAGGGATACTTTATTTTACTGGGACCTTGCCACTGTTGATGCGTCCGGATTCCTGGTTGGTAATGCTTCTACCCATTTTGATAATATATCTACAATCACTAAACAGTATTTCTTCCCTTCTCATTTATTCAGCTGTATAAACTCCATACAAATAGTATGGAACGGATATGGTGGTGTAGGGAAACTCACTCGCTTCGGTTGAAATGCTCCCTGTGCATGATGTTTACTGCAAATATGACACGCTGCTCAAAATGTTTGTATGTGGTTCCTAATTCCGTATGTTAGAATATTCTGTTAACCAACTGTACCATCCCCCTGTTGAGACATGGCTCTACCCATGGCTCACCAAAGCCGCACATCTGAATGACTTAGACGTTAATATTGGCTTTCTCACTGTGGATATGTACAGTCCGCCTTCAAGGATTGCTCCGCGTCTTTCCCACCCCTGCTTTTCTGCTTACATAGTTGATGTTTACATTGTTGCTAACATTTCTATTTCTAGGATCTCTTAGGATTGTCAATCCTCATTCAAATGACACTTTCTGACTGTGAGGCTGCTTGTCTTGCAGCTGCATCAGCTCGTGCCTTACCTTTCCTAATCTTATCCTGTTGCTTTGTATGAGCTGCACATTTACAATTAGCTACTTTAGTGGGTAACTGAATGGGATCTAATGAATTCAAGATCAATTGCGCATGTTTAATCAGTTTACCAGTGGATGTTATCATTCCCCTATTCTTCCACTGCTGCGCATAAACATGCACTGTAGAGACAGCATACTGACTATCGGTATAAATGTCCACACATCTGTTTTTCGCTAGAGTGCAAGCACGTGTTAAAGCTATCAATTCTGCTGCTTGAGCAGACACGTTATGCTGCAGGGGTTGGGCTTCTACAATCTCATTATCAATAACTACTGCATAACCTACTTGCTTCTTTCCTGTAGGACTCTTTCTACATGATCCGTACACATAAACTGTCACCTCTGCATCATCTAAGGGTATATCAGTGATATCCTGTCTGTATAAAGTTATTTGCTCCATTTCCTGTAGGCAACTGTGAGGTGTGCCATACACAGGTGTCGGACGTGACGTTGATGGGTTTAATGTTGTACAACGTTCAATCACCATATGAGGTTGACTCAGGGGTATGGTCAAACAAGAAAGATGTCTATCACGGGTCAGGAATGCTATTTTCTCTTGCAGCAATATGATCGCAACTGCATGAGGCACTCTCACAGTGAGAGGGGGGGATAATACCATTGATGCCGAGGCCTGTACTGCCATGGCTGCTGCAACAACTGCCTGTACACAATGTGGCAATGACCATGCCACTGGGTCCAACTGCGATGAGTAGTAAGCTATGGGCGTTGTTTACTTCCATGCTGTTGCGTCAAGACTGACGTCATATATCCCTGCTTACAATCTACAGTCTGGAAACATCTGTTATGCTTATTCGGGAGACCTAAAACAGATGTTGAAGCTATCAATCATTTTAGTCTGCAGAAAGCTGTTTCTGCTACTGGAATCCAGTGTAGTATATCTTGTGCTGCCATAGGTGTATTACAGATTAAAGCAGACAACAGAGCAGATTCCAAAGCATAGTTTGGTAACCAGCTTCGACAACAGTTAGTCGGCCCAGGAAGGACATCATTCCCTTCTTGGTAGTTGGCTTGGGTGCTTGTGAAATTGCTGCCTTCCTATCGTCATCTAATGTTCTACCCTCCTTGGATACCACATATCCCAGGTACTTGACCTGTATTCGTAGTTGCAATTTCTGCTTGCTTAATTTATGTCCCTGTTCTGCTGAATATTTCAATAATGCTATTGTATCTTCCCTACATTGCTGCTGGGTAGGGGCCGCAAGCAGGATATCATCCAAATAAAGTAGAACTTGACTGCCCCCGGTGGACTAAACACCGCATGTTGCTAGCCATCTCCTGTGCGAATATCGTTGGACTTTCACAGTATCCTGCGATAGCCGGGTATGGCTGTATCTGTTACCCTGAATGTAAATGCAAAACAATACGGACTATCTGGATGTATAGGTATTGAAAAGGAAGCATAGCTTATATGTACCACGTAAGATACTTCTGTTGCGGGTTCATAGCATTCAATATAGTGTGTGGTCTGGCACCTTCGGTACTTAGGTATTATTACATGATTTACAGCTTCTAAATCCTGTACCATCCGCCATTCCCCTTTGCTTTTCTATCAGGAGATACAGGGTATTGCATGGTGAATAGTGATTACTTTGTGGATGGGGAATTCCCTCTGTGACATTCCGGATATCTTCTGGTGTCCACGGTCTATACACTAAGGGAGTTGTGTCCTGGCCTTCCTGTCCTGCCTGAGGGTTCGGTACTTCAATTAATTGACAGATATCCTCACTCTGTTCTAGTGACTCTCTTCTTACTTGAGTGTCCCTAGGTATTTTACGTGTTTGTGATGTGGTTTCAATAGCTTCTCTTACAATTGGTCGTTGTGATACCTCTGTTGCCACAGGATAACGTGGGAGGGACTAGCCTGCCCTCCCGCTTCATATCCTGGATGTGGTATCGGAGGTGGTGTAGTGGGGGGGGGGCGTCGCTACTACTGTATTATTATCTTCTTTGTCTACATATGATGCTTTCGCATTTTTAGTCTTCTGTTCCCTTCGGTTCACTACCTCAATCCACCTATGTGCTTGAGGGATACCCAATTGTCGCTGTTTTTTAGCCTGCACATCTTAGGGTTGCCACCTTTTCAAATGCACAAAGTGGGACATTTGTGTTAGGAACGACGGATTTTGCAGGGCAAAACATACCCACTGCCAGTACAGAGGACAGCAATCTACTTTTTGCCCGAATAGCAACTTATTCTTGTAGCATTTGCGTTGCTTATTCTGTTTATTATAATATTTTGGTGTTTCAGATACAAAATAACTGTTTTATGCTACTATTAAAGAAGATATAGGAAATATATTTGTCCTAAGATATCAGGACATTTGCCATTTGTTCAGTTTGTTTGCAGGACACAACTGGCCAAAGAGGGACTGTCCCTCACAAATTGGGACAGGTGGTAACCCTAGAACATCTGTGTCACATTTTAAGTGATTCCAATGTTTCACTAACGATATTTTGTCTAATATACCATCAATGTCATATTTATTACCCCATTTTGCAGAATATCTCACATTATGTGCTCTCTGCAATTGCATATACTTCACATCACCCATCAAACGCGGATCTCACGATCTCTTAGTGCACTAATCTCCCATGTCTTCTAAATGACTGTTACGTAACCCTTCTCTCGTACCACGTGGTATCTCCTTCCCTGTATCCACTGTAGTGTCTACAATGACTATTTACTCTACTCTGTGTTCCCCTGATCTATGTCCAAATGTAAACTATTTGATTGGTCTTCGACCTGCTATCACAACTGTTAACAGAAACACAATATAGCCTGGTCCCTGATCTACAACAGAGACAAAGAGGCAAACTCTCCTTACCTGAGCCTCCGCTTATGACTGCACGCTTCTTCTTGGGATCCAGTTTTCCACTTTTCAGCCACAGATCAGACAGTGGACAGCCTCTTTACACACAACAATTCAGTCGGAGGTCTTTTCACTCAAGAAGAACCATTTAGGCAACTTCTCCTGCACAGATGTCTAACCACCCATGCACTCTGACCTGTAGCTTACCAAGGAATTCGCCAAGAAGGACCACAATGTCAAATAAGTTGTTAAAACCAGACTGTAGAAATCAGTAGGCTTTTCTAAATGACAGTCAGTAACACAGGAAGCTCAGGTTCACAACGTTTAAGTGGTGTACACCGGCAGGCATAAACTTTACAGTCCAAGTATGAGAGTTTTGTCTGGCTCTATACAGGAAGCAATTTGTTTATATAGTGTTTACAATCAGCTTTTGCCCACCTTACTGACGTGGTCAGTCACAGGGCATTTCCATCACTATGGTCCGCAATATTCTATTCATACGAGGGTGCTGAGGTAATGCTTTTAAAATGTTTTCCCATGAGAATAACACAGCCTTGCAAGGCACCTGATCAATTACAGTGTCCTTCTGTAATTGTTGCTGTTTCAAGGACCCTGGACTGTTCCGATACAATAGTCAGTTCATTTCTTAATACGTTCCTTTGTCTCTCTGGTAAGGAGTTGTACTCTATCTGCGATAGAGCTCACAAGGCCATCCTCCTCAGTGGAAGGGAGGATGATATACATGTACATACATTTATTTTTCTGTAACCCAGCAGATAATTGATGCTGAGAGACATAAGCCTGTTGAACTGGTTACTGCTAGGGTCAGAGTTCGAGCACAGTGCAGCTAAGCTTCACTAATTACATGCATGATCATTTCTACTGCCATATTGTACAGTACAATTCAATGCATTATATAGTATTTTGCTTCTAAACTGGCACTTCATATGTGTTTCTATATATATTTTTCTATCCACATCCATCCGCCATATGCATGTTGTTCCGCCCTTTACCTTGGCCGTGGGTGTTTGGCCATCCGCAACGCTTACACTCCACATGTGATGTCCCACCTTCCCTTCTGAGGCTGTGGCACCCCGTTAGGACGCCCTGTATGGTAGGCACAAGCTCCGCTAAATGTGTTTGCCTTCTCAGCATAGCTAATCATCAGTGCGGTGGTTCAACATCCCGACTTGTCCACATGTGTACAGTTATGTGCACCGTGGCGGTGCAAGCCTATAGGGTTTGGACGAGTGCATACCACATGCGGATGTACACATTCTGCAGACACATTCACATGCAGCCATTTGCATATCTGTACCTGAGGTGGGTTTGTGACATGTGGGTACATATTTGCCCGCTGGCACTGCCTAAAAGAATACTTCTTACCACATTTCAGGTATGCCCATTGTGTGTAGGTGTGTAGCTGCACAAGGCTGCTAGCTGGGTTGGGTGCACGGTCGCATATGGTGGGACTTACATGCTACAATGGGGCTATTGTGTATTACATTTGCATGCATGGGTTCTGCTTCTGGATATGTTTTTAGACATATCGCCCGTCCTGTGTATGCCATAAACACGTTGCTGGGTGTGGTACATGTTGCTATGCACATGTTTGCCTGTGTTTAGGGTATCTTGGTTCATTCCTGCTGTTATGTCGACACGGCTACCCGGCTGTGTACTCTCACTACTGCTTGTGACCATTATGGTTGCCACCTTTTCCAATGCCCATAGTGGGACATCTTTGTGGAAACATGGATTTTGCAGGACAACACATACCCACAGCAAGTAGAGATGACAGAACTTCACATTTTGCCATAATATACGCCATTCTCGTAGCATTTGGGTTCCTTATTCGGTTTCTTATGCCATGTATGTGTTTCATATACAAAATATATGTTTTATGCTACTATTACAGGTATATTGAGGGAATATTTTGCCCGAAAATCTCAGGTCATTTGCCATTTTTCGATATTTGGCGGACACAACTGTCAAATGAGGGACTGTCCATAGCAATGTAGACAGTTGGTAACCCTGGTGACCATGCCCATGTCAAGCATTAGGGTTGCCACCTTTCCAATAATAGCCAAGGTGGGACATTTTCGGATTCACATCAGATTCTACAGGCCGACATACCCACGGTCAGTACATAGCATAGAACTTAACTTGTTTGCCTAAATAAAAGCTTATTCTTGTAGCAGTTTGGTTGCTTATTCTGTTTCTTGTGACATTTAGGTATTTTAGTTACTGGAAATAACTATTTTATGCGACCATTACATAAAAAATACGGGATATAATTATGTCCTACAATCTTAGCACATTTGCCGCTTTTAATATTTTTAATCGGACACAACTGCCCATAGAGGGACTGCCCCTCGCAAAGTGGGACAGGTGGTAACCTTAGTCGCTACTCCTATGTCGGTGCGCGCTGACATGCTGCAGCGTACACCTTCCTCTGGGTATGCCCACTGACGGTGCATTGCGGGACGAAACACGTGTTACGGCGTATCCTTTGTTCCTTGGACGGGTACACTTAGGGCTTCGTCGGTTGTGTTTGCTTCTCCTTTTGTTGGGCCGGGTACTATGTTGCATACTCTCGTATGCGTTTCATTCTGCTCGGGCCCTGGCTGGTGATATTACTATTATGGGCGGACTGTGGCAGTCAGCACTTTAGGTTGCTCATCGCCTGCCGGGCTTAGCCACGCCCGGATGCATCCTCGCCATTTGGGCTCGCCTCACGTACACTCACGACGCGTGTCTGCATGGTTGCGCGCGCACTCATTACTATGCATATGGGGCTACTACCGACTATTCACTGCACCGCCGGGCGCAGGCCTTACACCGGCCTTACGCCAGCTTCATGAATCCCAGGGTCTATGTGCTGCCATACAAATATGAAGTCGAAACCAGAAACAGAATGTGTTGGAGAAATAACAGATATAATAATAGATTAATTTAAGTATATGCTGTGAAAGCTATGGAGGCCCAGAAACAATCATATAACATTAATTCAGCCTTAGATGTTGCTGTAAGCATGATATGAAATCTTGGTCCTGCATTTAATTAATCTTATAGAATTTGTCTTTATAAAATGCATTTTCCAAGCTGTGCAAGTGGAAACACTGAAAAAGAATGTTTATGTTGTTGAACATTAATATGAAAAAATGAACATTGCTGGTGCTGTGAATTTAAAAGACGGTACATCAAAATCTGAAATGACTGTGAAGCACTGGAGATGTGAATGCAAATAAGATGTAAGCAAAATAAATGCTGAAAAATTAATAAACAATGCTGAATATAACATTCATGCAAGTGTAGAGTGTAATGTTTTGTCTGAATATATCTTTACTTCATTATTAAAAGTAGAAAACACTATACAGAGAACTATGTATGTAACTGTTAATATATTCTGGCCAAAAATAACACAATTCTTTTTCAAATCATAGCACTTAAATGTGTTATTATCCAAATATGTTGGGTTGTTTGGCTCTTCAGAGATCTAGGACTAGTCACACAAATTCACAATGTAACCACAAAGAGAACATATGAACAATCACAAAGTTACAGAAACATTTTAAATACTGAGTATAACCATAGCAATGATATCCTACATTGCTATGCTGATGTATTTACAAGCTTAGTAAGTTTGCCAGGAAAATATCATTTAAAAAACTAAATTCTGACTCTGTTGCAGTGAAAGTCAAAATGACCAGTAGCCTCAAAAGTGTAAAACAGAGTGGAAACCTTAGTGTGATAAAAACAATTAGTGACAAAGGAGTGTGTGGATATTACAATGTTCTTAAAGCAAGTTAAGAGTCACATTTTATTGATCTGCAAAATGTGAATAAAAGTGATTAGAAGATAGCTTACAGTTGAACTGGTTTTAAGAATTCTCAATGCTAATTTATTTTCAGCACTAAATGTAAAGAAACTCTTACCTCTCTCTCTCTCTCTCTCTCTCTCTCTCTCTCTCTCTCCCCCTCTGCCTCGCGCTCTCTCTCTCTCTCTCTCTCTCTCTCTCTCTCCTCTGCTTTTGCAGGAAAAACTGCGAGTCAGGCTCCAGTTTACATGCCATTAGGGAAGGTACACATTCTTTAGGTTTCTTTTGGTACTTCTTCAGCAACAGGGCATCCTGCAGCTTTTTGCACAGATAACTGAAGACTTGAAAGGCACCAAACTAAAGCCATGTAACAGACAAACCATAGGGGCAACTTCATATGTTGGGCTAGAGGCAACAGTAGAATTAGCCAGCAAACTGTATTGAACAATTAAAAGTTGAGTTCTTTTGTTCTATTTAGAACTTCACCAGAACTAAAACTTTACCCCAACACAGATGTTATATATTAAAATCCATGAAACATGTGGACCGTAAAACACCAATACAAAAACAGCACCAAATTTTTTAAACAAAAATTTAAACAAATTCCCCCCGGATTTCCTTTACTTTCAGAGGCTGACATTTGTGAGACATGTCTGGTTGACGTGGAGGACACATCCTTAACCTGCCCTGCTTCGAGGATCACACACGCCAAGCACTTGCATTCCCTAATTGTGGGTTACGCACAGGCGCACATGCATATCCGTATTCTGTCTACATATGTTTACTGGGTCTGTGTGGTTACGTGGTCTGTGTTAGTTGTGACTATTCCGGTAACATATCTCTGATCCGGTTGACGGACGTGTGCGGAATGCACGTACACCTTTATACATGTAACAGTCTTTGCAGCATGGATGCATTACGTACACGTTCACATTTATATGTTCTATAGTCGTAATTCAAACGGGACTGCATTCACGTTTGCCGGTTACTGTGACCACTACACGTTAGCTGTTCGGTGTCATTAATATGCATACCCATGGTACTTAGCTACATTTACATATCCCCCCCCCCGCACTCACGCACGTCACTGGCATCCATTCTCCTGCTGGGAAAGGTGCGGTACTACATGTTAAACATTCCTTATTCCCTCCCGCTCATGGCCCAGGATGCATATGTCGTGACCGCAGGGATGTTCAGATCACAGGGCTTATATCCCCTACGCATACAGGCCTTCGATTGTCAGGGTGTTCCTGTGGTGCTTTGGGTTTGGTCTTGTCCGCCCAGTGTACGGAACTGCCCTGACCGTGTACGAATGTTAGATGAGTCACATGGGCACGGTTTGTCCGTGTCTATGATACCATGTCCCCCATTATTCCTAACCGTGTGCGCTGATTGGCCGGCGTACCCGTTGTAGATCTTGTTATAGTAATTGCACACGGTCTGGTCGAACGGACCTATTTCCATTACTAACCCTCGGTATTCATAACCTGTCTCGCTATATTACATGGGTTTAACATTGCGTGACGGCTTTCACTGAGCCACGGACATGTCCGTTGCTTAGTTTGGCCCAGTCCCGCTCTGCTACACACATTTAACATGGCGGAACAGGTTGAACAGCTCAGCAACAGGGACATCGGGTTCTCCGTCGCTGTTTAGTATTGAATCGCTATGTTGACTTTGTTTCACAGAGCGAGACAGTGTCGACATTGGTAACGGACATCTCGCGCAGTACGTCCGCACCGCCGCGGGTGCCGTATGTCTGCGTTTGGGCGGCGGACAGGCATTATGCTGTGCCATTATGTCTGGGAATATATGGTTCCTTTCCATAGATGATATGTCATACTAGCAATGACCCGCGTCTGGGTGTGGATACTGCTGTATTTACCCACGGCAAGAGTGGCCTTAGGTCAAGTGGTGCCCTAGGCAGAAGGACTCCATGATGCCACCGCCACATCACCCGCTACCCCCGTCCTGGTCTACCTACACAATATAAAGGCTGTAAAGGTGCCCCGAGTAGAGCGGCGCCCTAGGCGGCTGCCTAGTTGGCCTATGCCTAAGGCCGGCTATGTGTGTGGTCCCTCGGGCGTCGGACTCGGGAACGCACCACGTCTGCCGTGAGTATATCTAGCATTACCCACATCCGGGCGTGGTTTATTGCTATGATGTTCCATGTGTACGGACACGTGTGTTTGGACAACCTACAATAGCTTCTGCTATTGGCATACAATGCTGTGGGTGGTGCCGGTTACCATACATATGCCTTTCTCAAAAGCCGAATTCACACTTCTGAACACTACTGTGGTCTCCTTTAAGGCCCCTGAGCCAGTGGTAAACATTACTCAAACCGCTGAATCACGTACATATGCCTTCCACCAGCACCTACAGGACTGCATGGATCAGGCAATCCCATACAAAACTGAGACTCTTTGTACCAAAGCCAAGCATCCAGTGTGGTGGACCCCAGCCATGAACATGCTCTACAATGACAGGAGGTAGCTACTACAAGATAGAGCGGAATCCTTGTAAGGTAAGACACCCTTGCTCATTGTATGTGAAGAACTACAAGCTGTCATGAAATCATCCAGGGGAAATCTAACAGAGAAATCAACAAGGAGTCGACAGACAATCATGAGGCCTTCTTTAGCTATGTTGGACACCTGGGAGGACACTCCCAGATATGCTCAGAGTGGGTTCAGAATGATGTGAGGATGACTGAACCTACACACATTGCCAACATACTGGCTGACAGGTTCGGTGCTAACTTCTCCCCCCCCCCACATGGAGAGATATCTATACCAGAGGATTGTAGATCCTGGAACATCTGTAACGCACAGGTGGGAAATGCTCTCTCCAAGGCAGTAAACACAGCATCCATGGGACCAGATGGTGTCCCAGCTGTGTACTCCATGAACTCAATGGGGAATTAAACCCACGGTTAGGACAGCTGTTTAATCTTAGCCTCACCTCAGGATACGTACCCAAGTAGTGGCACAAGGCGACTGTAGTCCCACTTCACAAGGATGGTGCCTCCACTGACCCTGGTAATTACCATCCCATTACCTTGACAAGCCTTATCTGCAAAGCCATGGAGAAGGATCATAATGGAACTTATACATAAAGACATAGGGGACTTGCATACTTTGGATCCAACCCAGTTTGGCTTGGTCAAATGCAGATCCTGCCTTTTAAACGTGTCTGACTTGTTAGGATCAGTCACCAAGGCCATTGATGAGGGTAAAGCAGTCCATACAGCCTACCTCGACCTGGCAAAGGCCTTTGACACAATACCCCCCTCAGGTATCATTGATACACCCGTCAGCTTGAATGTAAATACATACATCGCCAGATGGGTTGCAAACTGGCTAAGTGACAGAACCCACACGGTCATAGTTGCTGGCGCCATGTCATACTCACAGCCGGTCACAGGTGTTGTCCCACGGGGCTCAGTCCTGGGTCCACTATTTTTCGGCATCTACATTTCCAAAGTACAAGCAAACACAGGGGGGTTATGGCTGACAATGTTTGCAGATGACTGCAAACTGGGTGCCATAGTCGGACACACATCTGACACAGATATCCTTCAGAAGGGCCTCACAGATATGGATAACTGGTGCCAGAGACATGGCCTACAGCTAAATGCCAGGAAATGCATAGTCATACCCTTCGGGAAGAACAAGGTTACCCCTAGCTACCATATAGGTGGCAATCCACTGAGCACAGAGGGAGTTACCAGGGATCTGGGGACCCGGGTTGTCGGTAACCGTTTATTCGACACACACGTTGCTAACGTAGTTAGGTAGACCTTCTACATTGCCCACCTGATCATGAAGGGATTCACATCTAGATCAGGGGAGGCCATTGTCCCCTTGTACTCATCACTCATTAGATCTATGATTGAGTACAATGCCCGTTCAGAATGTATCTGACCCGACACCTGCAGCAGCTGGAAAGGCAGTTCATAGACAAACGGATGCAGGGTATCAGGAATATGTGTTATGCTGACCGACTGAAAGGATTCCAGCTCTATTCAGTCGCATACCACTTGCCCAGAGGTGACCTGTGCCTGGCATACAAGGCCATGTCGAACCCGGATTTGATGACTATGCTTCACCTAAAGAATCTAGATCCCTCAGAACCACAAGGGCAGGTGACGTACACCTTGACACTGTCATTAATAGAACGTGCTGGTGGGACAGATTCATCACCCAGACACTCACTATGCTGTGGAACAACATCCCAGTACATGTGAGGCAGAGCACCTCGCTGGCCTTGTTTTAGTATTTTGACAAGGATGTCTGAATTGATTTATTTAACTAACCGTCTAAATAAATATTTACTTCACCACATTTTGAATCTTTACATTTCATTGATATATTTTACATTAGTCATAATCATAAGGTTTATCTCTATATATTATGGTTCATTTATATTACTAGGTGTCTCTAGTTCTTTTAATATATTGGCACAATCCCTAGAACATATATATGTAGCTTATACACTCAGACATTTGGAAAACATTATGTTGGTTCTTCTTTCATATTTATACATATATTATTAATTTTCTATGAAGAATATACATTTTGAAGCAATGTCTGATTTACTCACTGTGTGGAATCTGTAACCCGAGTAAAGTGTTAGCTTGTTCGCCTTTAAGGCATTTAATTAATACTTAGCACATCTAATTTACTGACCAATTAAGGGTTTTAAATGTAGTAAGTTGAACTGCATTGTATGTATTCTGAAGGAGTCTGCTTATGAAACAGACGAAAAGCGCTTCAATAAACTATGGTGACTGCATTTAATTCCTGGTGGGCTCTGAGTGGTCACTGACCGTTTCTACAGTACCTCATTTTTGCTTTGGACTTTCTCAGCTGGTTCTCTGTGTTTTGTATGGGGAATGTCAAGTGTAGTCCCTATGTGTATTACCTGTGTAATGCCTTACTGCGGCAGTGTAATTCCACGGGTTTGCAGTTATGGGTGCCATCTTGTTCGTACCCTTGTCCATCCATGTGAATTGCCTACTGGACACTGGTATAGGGCTGTACACATTTCACACCTGCATATAGCATTCTCCGGTGGATGCTTTGCATTATTGGTAGGGAGTAAGGCAGGTACTACGCCCACATCCCTCCCACGGGGCGGGACAACGGATTATCTGACAGACAACACAGAGCCCCATTTCTGCATACCCAAAATCCCATGGCTGCAACCCTCGACAGTACCCATTACACATCCTTCATGCGTGCGGGACTGGGATGTGGACGCACATGTATGGACACGTCGATCTGGGTATTTCTGTTCATATGTCCTGCATTTCATGGACACCTGTCATCAACCTTAAACACGCTGGTGGTGCATATGTCTAACTGTGCCGTAGTCACGGCTATAGCATCGTCTGTTGTTCGGAGACGGATGGAGTGGGTTCTGTGAGAAGGTATTTTTGGGTCCTTCAATGGACACCAATGTGCATATGTAAAGTTAGATGTTGCTGGACTGTGTCCAACTGGCCAGTGCTTTTGACTGCTGCTGTATGTTCCCCAATCGCGGATGTCTGTTTGACTACCCATTCTACGTGGTGCTACGTAAACCAGGTGTTTTAGAACTGTGAATAACTGGTGTATATCCAAAGATGCAGGTTAGCAACTGCTTCAAATAAACCTCAGACGTCCCAATAGGACATATCCGTCACTGTATTTTCAACATAACACCACCGGAACATGTTGATCCCCTATGTATTCATTGAAGCATGTTTTCTTCATAGGTGGGAACGCCATAGTTTACATATCCTAGTTGACGTTGTGGGTGTGCCATTAGTATGTGTTCCACAGGTCGCCCATCTGTTCCGCTGTATGGTAGCGAGTGCTCCCCATTTTGTTGCTGGCAGATTGAGTGCTGTGTACGCCGGTGTTTGCACGGCGGTCCAACTTTGTATGGGGAATGTCAACTGTAGTCCCTATGTATATTCCCTGTGTTATGCCTTAACGCGGCTGTGTAATTCCCCCGGGTTTGCAGTTGTGGGTGCCATCTTGGTCGTACGCTTGTCCATCCATGAGAATTGCCTACTGGACACTGGTATAGGGCTCTACACATTTCACACCTGCATGTAGCATTCTCCGGTGGATGCTTTGCATTATTAGTGGGGAGTAAGGCAGGTGCTACGCACACATCCCTCCCACGGGGCGGGACAAAGGCTTACCTGCAAAACAACGCCGAGCCCTGTTTCTACATACCCAGGATCCCTTGACTGCAACAGTCGACACTACCCATTACACATCCTTCATGTGTGCGGGACTGTGATGTGGACGCACTTCTATGGACTCGGTACCCTGGGGATTTCTGTGCATATGTGCTGCATTTCATGGACAGCTATCATCAACATTGAACACGCTTGCGGTGCATATGTGTAGCTGTGACGTGGTCACGACAATGAGTTCACGTGGGTGATGACGGAAGCTGGCACGCAATCCGTGCAGGAAATTTTTGGGTCCTACAATGGACACCAATGTGCATATGTAAAGTGTAGAGCTTGTCGGACTGTGTCCGTGTGGCCAGTGGGTTTGACTGCTGCTGTGTGTTCACCAAACGCGGATGTCTGCTTGACTACCCATAGTGTGTAGTGCTACGGAAACCATGTTTTCCGAGACCGGAACCAAATGGTGTACATCCAATGTTGCAGGTTAACAACCGCTTTAATTAATCCCCAGAGGTCCCGGTTGGGAAGTATCGCCACTTTATTGTCGGAACAACACCTCCAGACTAGGTAAATCACGGGAACTTTAGCCCGGTCTTACCGGCCATTTGCAAGTGTAATTAGCAGACACGTGTCAATACATGTATGATAATACATATTGTCATGCCGAAGTTAATCTATGTTATTTGTACAATGGCTTCTGCTATTGACATCCGTTGCTGTGGGTGTTGCCGGTTACCATACACATGGCTTGCTCAAAGGCAGAATTCACAATTCTGAACACTACTGTGGTCTCCTTTAAGGACCCTGAGCCAGTGGTCAACAGTACTGCAGCCACTGCATCACTTACATATGCCGTCTACCGGTACCTACAGGACTGCATAGATCAGGCATTCCCTTACCCAACTGTGGTTCATTGTACCAATGCCAAGCATCCAGTGTGGTGTACCCCAGCCATACACAAGCTGTACAACGAGAGGAGGTGGCTACTACAAGGCGGAGCAGACACCTTGTGAGGTATGACACCCTTGGTCATTATATGTGTACAGCTACAGGCTGTCATGACATGGTCCGGGGCACGTTCCACAGATATATCTACATGGACCTGGCTGACAATCATACAGCCTTCATTTGCTATGCTGGACACCTGGGAGGTCACTCCCACATATGCTCTGACTGGGTTCACGATGATGTGGAGTTTACTCAACATACACACATTGCCAAAATACGGGCTGACAAGTTCGGTGAGGACATCTCCACACCCTCCCCCCCACATGAAGAGATGTCTGTCCCAGCGGTTTGTGGTCCCCAAATGTTCTGTGACGCACGGGTGGGACATGCTCTCTCCAGGGTAGTGAACATAGCATCCATGAGACCAGCTGGTGACCCGACTGTGTACTCCACGATCTCATTGAGGAATTAGACCCACAGTTAGGACAGCTGTTTCTTTGTAGCCTCACCTCGGGTAACGTACCCGGGTTGTGTCGCACGGCGACTGTAGTCCCACGTCACAGGGCCAATGCCTCCACTGACCCTGGTTATTACTGTCCCATTACCATGAGGAGACCTATCTGCAAAGACATGGGAAGGGATCATACTGCGGCTCGTAGATGAAGGCATAGGGGACCTGCATACTTTGCATCCAACACGGTTTGGCTTGGTCAGGGGCGGTTCATGCGTTTAAAGCATGGTTGACGTTTTCAGGACAGTCACCGAGGCCATTGATGGGGGTCTTGCAGTCCATACAGCCTACCTCGACCTGGCAAAGGCCTTCAACACATTACCCCCCTCAGGTATCATTGATAAACCCATCGGCTTGGATGTGAACACGTACATCACAGGATGGGTTGTAAACTGGCTATGTGACACGGCCCACGCGGTCATAGTTGCTGGCAGCATGTCAGACCTACTGCCTGTCGCAGGCGGTGTCCCACAGGGCTCTTCCCTGGGTCCACTCCTCTTATACATCTACATTTCCACAGTACAGGCACACACACGGGTGTTATGGGCGACATTGTTTGTAGATGACTGCGAAACGGGTGCCATAGTGGGACGGACATCTGACACGGATATCCTTCAAAGGGGCCTCCCAGATATGCATATCTGCTGTCAGGGACATGGCCTACAGCTAAATGCAAGGTAATGCAACATCATACCTGTCGAGGAGTACTAGGTCACCCCTGTCCAGCATATGGGTGGCAGTCCACTGAGCGCAGGGGTGATTACCAGGGATCAGGGGACAGAGGTTGTCGGTCAACATTCGTTCAACACACACGTTGCTATCATGGTTCGGTGGGACTTCTACATTGCCCACCTGTTTGTGCAGGGATTCACATCTAGATCAGGGTAGGTCATTGTCTCCTTGTACTCATTACGTGTTACACCTATGATTGACTACATTGCCCCATTCGGAGGGTATCTGACCCGACACCTACAGCAGCTGGGAAGGCCTCATAGGTTAATTGTCATACAGATGCAGGCTGTCATGGATTTGTGTAATGCTGCCCCACTTGTACGACCCCTGCCCCATTCAGTCACATACCTGTTGTTCAGTGTTGACCTGTGCCTGACATACGAGGCCATGTCGACCCATATGTCATGTCTATGCTTCAACTACTGTATGTGCATCCCTCGGAACCACGAGGGCAGGTGACATGAACCTTGACGGTCATTCATAGGATGTGTTGGAGTGACACATACGTCACCCGGACACTCACAATGCTGTGGATCTACATCACAGTACATGTGAGGCAGAGATCCTTGCTAGCCTTGTTCGGGGTATGTTGTCCGTTGGATGGGGGATTGCAGATATAGGCCAGGGATTACATCAGTATCACTGCTTGACAGAGGTACAGCAATATCATAAGCATTTTATCTCCGGACAGGAAGGTTGGCAAAGGAATCCTAACTATGGTGTAGGGTTATGGCTGAACTTGGGTAGATGGCCTACCCTGTACCTATGGACCTATGAACCTATATACATAGTTTGTCCCATTTACACTTGTCTATCCCCTATCCTCTTTCTCATGTGTATATTTCTGTGGCACGTGATTGTCCTCTGTATTACCTGCAGGTATGCTGTCTACAGTGCACATACGTCACGGTTGATTACAGTGTATCTGTGTCCCTACCACTGTGATACTGAGGACTACCACACATCCTTCACAACATTACATGCATATGTCCATTCTATTCTTCTTTGGCCTATGGGGGGGTGTTAAGGCAACGGTTACACATGTCCCTGTTTGTGCATGCTTCATAGTGGTGTTTGACCAGCCTCCGTTGCAGTCGTGGGTTGGACGGTAGTGTTTCTGTGTGTTTGGCATGTGTTGTCATTGCCAGTACATCTGTGGGAGGTGTGGTTGGCACATGTTCCTCTTTGCAGAATGCCCCATCCTGGGGTTTTGTGTCACGCATCTGCACTTGGCACGTGCCATATGTCCTGTGCTATTCCCACAGTCGTGTATGCCTTCATGCATTACTACTGCGTGTTACTGGCTGTTTGTATGTGGTACACATGGTGATTGTGGTGGTTGGCTTGACCTATTCCCATGCTAGAACATACACATCTGTCAATTACGTTGTTTAAATCAAACTGTAACACTCATTACTCTTTTCAAGATGACAGTCAATAACACAGGAAACTCAGTTTCACAACGTTTTAATAGTGTGCACCAGGAGGCAAATAACTATGCAGTACAAGTATAGAGTTTTGTCTGACTCTATACAAGAAACAGCTGTATGAGTATTGTGTTTACAATCAGCTTTTGCCCACCTTAATGATGTGGTCAGTCACAGGGCATTTACATCACTATAGTCCACAATATTGTATTCCTACAACGGTGCTAAGGTAATGCTTATTAAATGTTTTCCCATGAGAATAGCACAGCCTTGCGAGGCACATAGTCAATTAGATTGTCCTTCTGTAAATACTGCTCTGTCAAGGTTCCAAGCCTGTTCGGGTACAATAGTCAGTTCATCGCCTACTAGGTTCCTTCGTCTCTCTGGTGAGCAGCTGTACTCTATCTTAGATAGAGCTCACAAGGCCATCCTCCTCAGTGGAAGGATGAAAGATATACCTGTACATACATTTATTATTCTCTAACCCAGCAGATAACTAATGCTGAATGACATACGCCTGCTGCACTGGTTACTGCCAGGGTCAGGGTTCGATCACACTGCAGCTACACTACAGGCAATTACATGCATGATAAGTTCTACTGCCATATTGTAAAATAGAATAATATGCATTATACACTATTTGCTTCTAAACTAGCACGTCATATATGTTTAAATATATATTTTTCTAACATTCTCCCTCCTTTGATTGCTTCTATTCTATCCAGAAACATATACAACATTATTTCATTCCCTAGCCTCTTCCTCTCTGGAACGTTTAACTAGGCAAGTCATTTGTTGTACATTTCAGAAAGGATTTCATTTGGTATTAACAAATCCCACTACAGGTCTTGATACATAGTCTCGGTTACAGATACGTCAACAGAGTCCCTGACTAATACTTTCATACAAAGTATCCCGCAACAGACACATGCTCACAATATGAGCAGAACAACACAAATGGCAATCAAGATTTTCAGTTATGAGTGAACCCCATCCACCAAATGGTTTCTGGAAATAGTTCGTCAGTGGGTTTGGGCCTGGTTCCGCCATGGCTGATACCTGCTGTATTACCTCTAGGTGGTGGTTGATATCGTGCTTATTATGTGGTACTTAGACACAGCAGTCTTCTTTGATAAGCGCGCACGTACCACTTCTCGCCGCCAGGGTGCAGTCGTGAGCCATTACATTTTGTGACACAACAGTTCTCATTGCATTCAGTTCATCAGTCACAAGTTCGAGAGCGAAAAGTCGCATTGCTCATTCCTCCGAGAGGTTTTGACAACTTCCTCAGTTCCCTGATTGATTTCACTGCTCCATAAGCTGGGATTGTTCCAGGCCACGATATAACACTGTCACTCGAGTCCATATGAGTCAATTTTCATTTATCTCTTGCAGAAGAATGATTTTTCCAAACAGCTTCCATTTCACCCACTGCATTAGTAGGTTTCTCGACTGAGTTCCCAGTTCTTCGAGCTATATCTCTTACAGTTCGTTTCGTACCCAGAGGCAATTCTGCAGTATGTCATATGGCTGGAGCCAGGTAACCCAAAAAACAACTGCCGGACCAATTCTCAGGTAACCATTGATATGCTTTTTTCCCACAAACAAAATAACAATATTCTACTTTACTACTGATGCGGGTTAACTCTGCATGTAACATTTTCCTGTCTATAACAGACGACTGTTTATACAATTCAGGATGTTTCTGCACATCTTTCCACGTTGTTCTCATTAAGCTTAAATACAAATCATGAATGGTGCTACAACTAGTACTGTAATCTTTGGCTGTTATATGACAATTGTAAGACACAGTTATGTTACAATTACTCCCACCAACTTGGACTGTATCATGTTTATGAAAACAAACAATTCCTTTTTGTGTAACAGGTAAGTACAGTGCCACTTTGTCCTGTGATCTCACAGAACCTGTATCAAAAGGTAAATATTCACAAGTCTCCATCTATCCCCAAGGGGACAACATACATCGGTAGTCCTCCATATGATGTAGGTATGGCAGTACAAACACAGCAATTTGAAATGTTCATAGTCTGTACATGCACACGCGTCATGCCTAGGTATGTGTTGAGGTTTGGATGCCAATCTGTGGCCAGTTCATCACGTATCACTATTTGTATCTATGTAGTTATATGCAGGAAAGATCACAGCAAAAGTAAAGTCACCACAAACATGGTTAATAGGTGTATGATCAGTAGGACAGTAAACCAATGTCTTTGGGGTTGCTTTGTATTGTTATACACTCTGCCCCGGGTGATTCTGTCTCTATGGTATATCGGCTACAACATGTAAATCAGACTGGATATCCTTTACAGGTTTGAAAAGGGTGAGGTGAACCCAGGACGACCTTTCCGCAAACTTTACTGCAGTAGGCGTTGCCAACAGTACCTGGTACGGACATTCCCACGTTGGACTCGGGCAGTTACTTGTTTGGATAACAGACAAACACACCCAGGATACTGGAGTCAGCTCTGCGTCCGGCTTCGCTTGCTCTTTTTCTGAAAAAGAGTTTAACTGCAAAACAGTGTTATTGGTTAACAATCCTCTCATGTAACTTGCTAATGAGCCATCGACCTCCAGCTCTGCAGGCATGACAGCTTTCCACTGTGGCACATAATATGCCATTCCAAATACTACTTCAAAGGGGGTCAAACCCTTTACATTTGGAACTGTTGTCATGCTCAGCAATGCTAGAGGTAGACAGCAAATCCAATTCGTCTGGGTGTCACTCATCAACCTCCTCAACTTATTTCCCGGGATCCCATTGTACCTCGCCACCAGTCATGCTGACTGTGGGTTGTACATGCAAAGATTATTCAAGGAAATCCCAAATAATCCCCCAGGTTGCTGGATTGTCTGGTTCACAAAATGTGTTCTATTGTCACTGTAGCTTCTCTCCGGTATGCCAGATCTAGGGATACTTTATTTTACTGGGACCTTTGCCACTGTTGCTGCATCCGGATTCCTGGTTGGTAATGCTTCTACCCATTTTGATAATATATCTACAATCACTAAACAGTATTTCTTCCCTTCACATTTATTCAGCTGTATAAACTCCATACAAATAGTATGGAACGGATATGGTGGTGTAGGGAAACTCACTCGCTTCGGTTGAAATGCTCCCTGTGCATGATGTTTACTGCAAATATGACACGCTGCTCAAAATGTTTGTATGTGGTTCCTAATTCCGTATGTTAGGAATATTCTGTTAACCAACTGTACCATCCCCCCTGTTGAGACATGGCTCTACCCATGGCTCACCAAAGCCGCATATCTGAATGACTTAGACGTTAATATTGGCTTTCTCACTGTGGATATGTACAGTCCGTCTTCAAGGATTGCTCCTCGTCTTACCCACGTCTGCTTTTCTGCTTTCGTAGTTGATGTTTACATTGTTTCTAACATTGCTATATCTAGAATCTCTGAGGATTGTCATTCCTCATTCAAAATGACACTTTCTGACTGTGAGGCTGCTTGTTTTGCAGCTGCATCAGCTCGTGCCTTACCTTTCCTAATCTTATCCTGTTGCTTTGTATGAGCTGCACATTTACAATTAGCTACTTTAGTGGGTAACTGAATGGGATCTAATGAATTCAAGATCAATTGCGCATGTTTAATCAGTTTACCAGTGGATGTTATCATTTATTCTTCCACTGCTGCGCATAAACATGCACTGTAGAGACAGCATACTGACTATCGGTATAAATGTCCACACATCTGTTTTTCGCTAGAGTGCAAGCACGTGTTAAAGCTATCAATTCTGCTGCTTGAGCAGACACGTTATGCTGCAGGGGTTGGGCTTCTACAATCTCATTATCAATAACTACTGCATAACCTACTTGCTTCTTTCCTGTAGGACTCTTTCTACATGATCCGTACACATAAACTGTCACCTCTGCATCATCTAAGGGTATATCAGTGATATCCTGTCTGTGTAAAGTTATTTGCTCCATTTCCTGTAGGCAACTGTGTGGTGTGCCATACACAGGTGTCGGACGTGACGTTGATGGGTTTAATGTTGTACAACGTTCAATCACCATATGAGGTTGACTCAGGGTATGGTCAAACAAGAAAGATGTCTAGCACGGGTCAGGAATGCTATTTTCTCTTGCAGCAATATGATCGCAACTGCATGAGGCACTCTCACAGTGAGAGGGGGGGATAATACCATTGATGCCGAGGCCTGTACTGCCATGGCTGCTGCAACAACTGCCTGTACACAATGTGGCAATGACCATGCCACTGGGTCCAACTGCGATGAGTAGTAAGCTATGGGCGTTGCTTACTTCCATGCTGTTGCGTCAAGACTGACGTCATATATCCCTGCTTACAATCTACAGTCTGGAAACATCTGTTATGCTTATTCGGGAGACCTAAAACAGATGTTGAAGCTATCAATCATTTTAGTCTGCAGAAAGCTGTTTCTGCTACTGGAATCCAGTGTAGTATATCTTGTGCTGCCATAGGTGTATTACAGATTAAAGCAGACAATAGAGCAGATTCCAAAGCATAGTTTGGTAACCAGCTTCGACAACAGTTAGTCGGCCCAGGAAGGACATCATTCCCTTCTTGGTAGTTGGCTTGGGTGCTTGTGAAATTGCTGCCTTCCTATCGTCATCTAATGTTCTACCCTCCTTGGATACCACATATCCCAGGTACTTGACCTGTATTCTCCGTTGTTGCAATTTCTGCTTGCTTAATTTATGTCCCTGTTCTGCTGAATATTTCAATAATGCTATTGTATCTTCCCTACATTGCTGCTGGGTAGGGGCCGCAAGCAGGATATCATCCACATAAAGTAGAACTTGACTGCCCCCGGGTGGAGTAAACACCGGCATGTTGCTAGCCATCTCCTGTGCGAATATCGTTGGACTTTCACAGTATCCTGCGATAGCCGGGTATGGCTGTATCTGTTACCCTGAATGTAAATGCAAAACAATACGGACTATCTGGATGTATAGGTATTGAAAAGGAAGCATAGCTTATATGTACCACGGTAAGATACTTCTGTTGCGGGTTCATAGCATTCAATATAGTGTGTGGGTCTGGCACCTTCGGTACCCTAGGTATTATTACATGATTTACAGCTTGTAAATCCTGTACCATCCGCCATTCCCCCTTTGCTTTTCTATCAGGAGATACAGGGGTATTGCATGGTGAATAGTGATTACTTTGTGGATGGGGAATTCCCTCTGTGACATTCCGGATATCTTCTGGTGTCCACGGTCTATACACTAAGGGAGTTGGGTCCTGGCCTTCCTGTCCTGCCTGAGGGTTCGGTACTTCAATTAATTGACAGATATCCTCACTCTGTTCTAGTGACTCTCTTCTTACTTGAGTGTCCCTAGGTATTTTACGTGTTTGTGATGTGGTTTCAATAGCTTCTCTTACAATTGGTCGTTGTGATACCTCTGTTGCCACAGGATAACGTGGGAGGGACTAGCCTGCCCTCCCGCTTCATATCCTGGATGTGGTATCGGAGGTGGTGGGGGGGCCGTCGCTACTACTGTATTATTATCTTCTTTGTCGACGTATGATGCTTTCGCATTTTTAGTCTTCTGTTCCCTTCGGTTCACTACCTCAATCCACCTATGTGCTTGAGGGATACCCAATTGTCGCTGTTTTTTAGCCTGCACATCTTAGGGTTGCCACCTTTTCAAATGCACAAAGTGGGACATTTGTGTTAGGAACGTCGGATTTTGCAGGGCAAAACATACCCACTGCCAGTACAGAGGACAGCAATCTACTTTTTGCCCGAATAGCAACTTATTCTTGTAGCATTTGCGTTGCTTATTCTGTTTATTATAATATTTTGGTGTTTCAGATACAAAATAACTGTTTTATGCTACTATTAAAGAAGATATAGGAAATATATTTGTCCTAAGATATCAGGACATTTGCCATTTGTTCAGTTTGTTTGCAGGACACAACTGGCCAAAGAGGGACTGTCCCTCGCAAAGTGGGACAGGTGGTAACCCTAGAACATCTGCGTCACATTTTAAGTGATTCCAATGTTTCACTAACGATATTTTGTCTAATATACCATCAATGTCATATTTATTACCCCATTTTGCAGAATATCTCACATTATGTGCTCTCTGCAATTGCATATACTTCACATCACCCGTCAAACGCGGATCTCACGATCTCTTAGTGCACTAATCTCCCATGTCTTCTAAATGACTGTTACGTAACCCTTCTCTCGTACCACGTGGTATCTCCTTCCCTGTATCCACTGTAGTGTCTACAATGACTATTTACTCTACTCTGTGTTCCCCTGATCTATGTCCAAATGTAAAACTACTTGGATTGGTCTTCGACCTGCTATCACAACTGTTAACAGAAACACAATGTAGCCTGGTCCCTGATCTACAACAGAGACAAAGAGGCAAACTCTCCTTACCTGAGCCTCCCGTTTATGACTGCACGTTTTCTTCTTGGGATCCAGTTTTCCGCTTTTCAGCCACAGATCAGACAGTGGACAGCCTCTTTACACACAACAATTCAGTCGGAGGTCTTTTCACTCAAGAAGAACCATTTAGGCAACTTCTCCTGCGCAGATGTCTAACCACCCATGCACTCTGACCTGTAGCTTACCAAGGGAATTCCGGCTAAGAAGGACCACAATGTCAAATAAGTTGTTAAAACCAGACTGTAGAAATCAGTAGGCTTTTCTAAGTGACAGTCAATAACACAGGAAGCTCAGGTTCACAACGTTTAAGTGGTGTACACCGGCAGGCATAAACTTTACAGTCCAAGTATGAGAGTTTTGTCTGACTCTATACAGGAAGCAATTTGTTTATATAGTGTTTACAATCAGCTTTTGCCCACCTTACTGACGTGGTCAGTCACAGGGCATTTCCATCACTATGGTCCGCAATATTCTATTCATACGAGGGTGCTGAGGTAATGCTTTTAAAATGTTTTCCCATGAGAATAACACAGCCTTGCAAGGCACCTGGTCAATTACAGTGTCCTTCTGTAATTGTTGCTGTTTCAAGGACCCTGGACTGTTCCGATACAATAGTCAGTTCATTTCTTAATACGTTCCTTTGTCTCTCTGGTAAGGAGTTGTACTCTATCTTCGATAGAGCTCACAAGGCCATCCTCCTCAGTGGAAGGGAGGATGATATACATGTACATACATTTATTTTTCTGTAACCCAGCAGATAATTGATGCTGAGAGACATAAGCCTGCTGAACTGGTTACTGCCAGGGTCAGAGTTCGATCACACTGCAGCTAAGCTTCACCAATTACATGCATGATCATTTCTACTGCCATATTGTACAGTACAATTCAATGCATTATATAGTATTTTGCTTCTAAACTGGCACTTCATATGTGTTTCTATATATATTTTTCTAACAACATCCATCCGGCCATATGCATGTTGTTCCGTCCTTTACCTTGGCCGTGGGTGTTTGGCCGTCCGGCAACGCTACACTCCACATGTGATGTCCCACCTTCCCCTTCTGAGCCTGTGGCACCCTGTTAGGACGTCCTGTTTGGTAGGCACATGTTCCGCTATATGTGTTTGACTTGTCTGCATAGCTAATCATCAGTGCGGTGGTTCAACATCCCGACTTGTCCACATGTGTACAGTTATGTGCACCGTGGCGTGTGCAAGCCTATAGGGTTTGGACGAGTGCATACCACATGCGGGATGTACACATTCTGCAGACACATTCACATGCAGCCATTTGCATATCTGTACCTGAGGTGGGTTTGTGACATGTGGGGTACATATTTGCCCGCGTGGCACTGCCTAAAACAATACTTCTTACCACATTTCAGGTATGCCCATTGTGTGTAGGTGTGTAGCTGCACAAGGCTGCTAGCTGGGTTGGGTGCACGGTCGTACATGGGTGGGACTTACATGCTACAATGGGGCTATTGTGTATTACATTTGCATGCATGGGTTCTGCTTCTGGATATTACGCTTAGACATACGCCGTCCTGTGTATGCGACAAACACGTTGCTGGGTGTGGTACATGTTGCTATGCACATGTTTGCCTGTGTTTAGGGTATCTTGGTTCATTCCTGTTGTTATGTCGACACGGCTACCCGGCTGTGTACTCTCACTACTGCTTGTGACCATTATGGTTGCCACCTTTTCCAATGCCCATAGTGGGACATCTTTTGTGGAAACATCGGATTTTGCAGGACAACACATACCCACAGCAAGTAGAGATGACAGAACTTCACATTTTGCCATAATATACGCTTATTCTCGTAGCATTTGGGTTCCTTATTCGGTTTCTTATGCCATGTATGTGTTTCATATACAAAATATATGTTTTATGCTACTATTACAGGTATATTGAGGGAATATTTTTGCCCGAAAATCTCAGGTCATTTGCCATTTTTCGATATTTGGCGGGACACAACTGTCAAATGAGGGACTGTCCATAGCAATGTGGGACAGTTGGTAACCCTGGTGACCATGCCCATGTCGCTACTAGGGTTGCCACCTTTTCCAATAGCCAAGGTGGGACATTTTCGGGCTCACATCAGATTCTACAGGCCGACACATACCCACGGTCAGTACATAGCATAGAACTTAACTTGTTTGCCTAAATAAAAGCTTATTCTTGTAGCAGTTTGGTTGCTTATTCTGTTTCTTGTGACATTTAGGTATTTTAGTTACGGAAATAACTATTTTATGCGACCATTACATAAAATACGGGATATAATTATGTCCTACAATCTTAGCACATTTGCCGTTTTTAATATTTTTTATCGGGACACAACTGCCCATAGAGGGACTGCCCCTCGCAAAGTGGGACAGGTGGTAACCTTAGTCGCTACTCCTATGTCGGTGCGGCGCGCTGACATGCTGCGGTACACCTTCTCTGGGTATGCCCACTGACGGTGCATTGCGGGACGAACACGGTGTTACGCGTATCCTTTGTTCCTTGGACGGGTACACTTAGGGCTTCGTGGGTTGTGTTTGCTTCTCCTTTTGTTGGGCCGGGTACTATGTTGCATACTCTGCGTGCGTTTCATTCTGCACGGGCCCTGGCTGGTGACATTACTATTATGGGCGGACTGTGGCAGTCAGCACTTTAGGTTGCTCATCGCCTGCCGGCTTAGCCACGCCTCCGGACGCATCCTACTTGGGCTCGCTCACGTACACTACGCACGTGTCTGTGGTTGCGGCGCGCACTCATTACTATGCATATGGCGCTACTACGCCGACTATTCACTGCACCGCCGGCGCAGGCCTTACACCGGCCTTACGCCGAGCTTCATGAATCCCAGGGTCTATGTGCTGCCATACAAATATGAAGTCAGAAACCAGAAACAGAATGTGTTGGAGAAATAACAGATATAATAATAGATTAATTTAAGTATATGCTGTGAAAGCTGTGAGGCCCAGAGAAACAATCATATAACATTAATTCCAGCCTTAGATGTTGCTGTAAGCATGATATGAAACTTGTCCTGCATTTAATTAATCTTATAGAATTTGTCTTATAAAAATGCATTTTCCAAGCTGTGCAAGTGGAAACACTGAAAAGAATGTTTATGTTGTTGAACATTAATATGAAAATGAACATTGCTGGTGCTGTGAATTTAAAAAGACGGTACATCAAAATCTGAAATGACTGTGAAGCACTGAGACAGGAATGCAAATAAGATGTAAGGAAATAAATGCTGAAAATTAATAAACAATGCTGAATATAACATTCATGCAAGTGTAGAGTGTAATGTTTTGTCTGAATATATCTTTACTTCATTATTAAAAGTAGAAAACACTATACAGAGAACTATGTATGTACTGTTAACATATTCTGGCCAAAAATAACACAATTCTTTTTCAAATCATAGCACTTAAATGTGTTGATTATCCAAATATGTTGGGTTGTTTGGCTCTCAGAGATCTAGGACTAGTCACACAAATTCACAATGTAACCACAAAGAGAACATATGAACAATCACAAAGTTACAGAAACATTTTAAATACTGAGCATAACCATAGCAATGATATCCTACATTGCTATGCTGATGTATTTACAAGCTTAGTAAGTTTGCCAGGAAAATATCATTTAAAAACTAAATTCTGACTCTGTTGCAGTGAAAGTCAAAGAAAATGACCAGTAGCTCTCAAAGGTAAAACAGAGTGGAAACCTTAGGTGTGATAAAAAAACAATTAGTGACAAAGGAGTGTGTGGATATTACAATGTTCTTAAAGCAAGGTTAAGAGTCACATTTTATTGATCTGCAAAATGTGAATAAAGTGATTAGAAGATAGCTTACAGTTGAACTGGTTTTAAGAATTCTCAATGCTAATTTATTTTCAGCACTAAATGTAAACCTCTGCTTTTGGCAGGAAAAAACTGCGAGTCAGGCTCCAGTTTATGTATACTTAACACATGCCATTAGGAAGGTACACATTCTTTAGGTTTCTTTTTGGTACTTCTTCAGCAACAGGGGCATCCCAAAGAGCTTTTGCACAGATAACTGAAGACTTGAAAGGTACTCAAACTAAAGCCATGTAACAGACAAACCAGGGGCAACTTCCAGTATAAGCAATAGAGGCAACAGTAGAATTAGCCAGCAAACTGTATTGAACAATTAAAAGTTGAGTTCTTTTGTTCTATTTTAGAACTTCACCAGAACTAAAACTTTACCCCAACACAGATGTTATATATTAAAATCCATGAAACATGTGACCGTAAAACACCAATAAAAAACAGCACAATTAATCATTTAACAATCACCATAATTGCTTAACTATCATTAAAATACTTTAACCTCAGGGGGTTTCAATTATGGCTCCCAGTTTGCAGTCATGTGTAAACTTCTTTAGCCAAAGACCTTCTGTGTTAGTCTGTACTTCAGAAAAGTAGATCCCAAACAGGAGAGGACCCAGGACTGAACCCTGTGGTACTCCACTTGTCACTGGTCTGAAGTCAGATTTGGAGTCTGCTACTTTCACAGTGTGGGTTCTGTCAGTGAACCAGTTGGCAACCCATCTTGTGACATAGGGATTTATACCTAGTTTAGTGAGTTTATCTATAATTCCAGAGTGGGGGATGGTGTCAAAAGCGTTGGCGAGATCTAGATAGGCTGTGTGAACCACCTTACCCTCGTCTACAGCTTTGGTGACTGCTTCAAAGAAGTCTATCAGGTTTAGGAGACATGATCTGCTTTTTACAAACCCGAACTGGGTGGGGTCCAGAGTTTGAAGATTACCAATGTCTTTGTGTATAAGATCCATGATGATACATTCTATGGCCTTGCAGACCACGCTCATTAGGCTAATGGGGCGGTTGTTCCCAGGGTCCGTGGTGGCTCCCCCTTTGTGGAGTGGGATAACCGTTGCTGTGCGCCATTCAGTGGGCACAAAGCCTGAGGTGAGGCTATGATTGAACATGGTGCTTAGGTGGGGTGCCAGTTCATTCTACAGTTCATGTAGAATGCAGCCTGGGATTTTGTCAGGTCCCATGGATGTTGTGTTCTTGGCTTTGGAGAGTGTGGTTTTTAGCTGTGCAGCCGTGATTACAGGAACTTTGCATTCTTCCAGTATAGAGACGGGCCCTTTAGGGGGTGAGAGGGGGGTAAAGTTAGCACTGAACCTATCTGCCAGGATGTTGGCAATATCAGTTATATTTAGTGCCATTGTGCTTTAACACAGAGCATTAAGAAATGCAATGGTACTAATTAAAATATTACACTCTTTAAAAAATGTACAATTTCAGAAATAATTCTACTTATACTCTGAATAGTAAATCTATTGCAGATTCAGTTTATAAAAATTGGAATTTTTATTTTTGGAACCAGGTTTAATGCAAAAGACAGGTGGCAGGCCTTGTATAGCGTACAAAAGGGGCAAGACATTCAGAAACTATCTTGAGTCAAGGAATAAAACAGGTGTTGGTTATTTTAACAACAAAAGAGAACACTGAACATCTAAATGTTGGTCATGTTCCCAACATTTGTATGTGGCACTCTAAACTTAATGTGGGAGCACTTTAATTGTGCCCCCCAAAAATATATCAAAGCCCAATAAAGGGTACCACAGTTAATGTCTTTGGAAGAACTCAAACCCATAGCAGTACCCTCTGTGCTTCAGCATGTGATGGCACCTTTGAATCAGTGCCTCTGGACCCCAATTCCCAGCTGTCTGCCACTAAGAAACCAGATAGGTACTAGAGATTACAGGGAAAATGTAAGTATCTGTAAAGGAATTCTATGGCTCACCTGGTAGTTGTGTCACTGGAGGTCACTCTAGGGTCAAAAGTGACTCTATGACCAAATATGTCTTATAATGATAAGGAGGGCAGGGTACCTGACTCCTTCAGCAAGACTATCTATGCCACCCTAGCATGTGTGGCAACTAATTGCCAGTGGCAAATAATGAAGCACCAAGGAGAGATACTCAAGCAAATAAAAAATATGGGTTCAAATGTCCCAGATGAAATCTTCAAAGACAAAATGAACAAGATAGCCCACGCCACATTTAGAGTATAGACATGTTACAAAATGTAGTCACAATGAATTGATGCTGGCAGCAGAGCAGAGACAACTGGGATAGTTTTAAGAAGGTAAGCCTGTATAAGAATGTAATCTCTGGCAGAAGATCAGAAAATTAAAATAGAAGCTTCTGGATGCACTCTCAGTTAAAGATATGTACTTTGGCTCATCTTCCCAATAGTTTGTAAAAGCTTGATAGAGAAAGCCAAATGATCAAGTCAGTGAAACAACTTTTTCAGTTTCTCATCTCAAAATGCAACAGAAACTACCAAACTAAACAAAAGCATTTTAGCAAGCTGGTTAAAGCAGAGCAAGTTAAACAGAAATAAAGCACTGGGAGTAGAGCAAGTCTCCTGCAACATTACTTGACTTATTTGTAAATAATAAGAATTTGTTACTAGAATGGTGTCCCTTTCTGGAGAGTGGGGTAGTAATAAGTTTTGTAGTGCAGGGCAGTTTTCTGGATGAAGAATGAGTTTGTGTGCTGTAGTCAGTTGTGAATGTGTTAGACAGTTGTGCAGTTCAAACCGGTTTAATTGCTTTAAGCTAAGATACCTATGAGGGAGAGCAGTGGCAAATTTAGCTATGTAGACTAATATGTATAATATGATTTTATGAAAGCAGAACAGTCACAATGCAAAACTAATTGGGGTGATGCAGTCCCTCGAAAGACAGCAGAAGGAATGTGGCAAGTACTGAAAGATAATTGATTTGAATGCAAAACAATCAAAAAATATTTAACATCAGGATCTAGGCACACAGGGTCAAGGAAATATATTCCATAAGAACAAGATGCTTAATTAAGATGAAATATAAAAAAGTATAAGAAGTGAAGAGTAGGTCAAACTATAACTTTGAAAACTGGGTACTTTTCAGTTATCGGGGCAACAGTTCTAACACGGTGACATGCGCATGCAATGATCGCACAGCTGTTAGCCCTGAAGTGGACAAGTACCAAATTTATATGATCAAAAAAGTAAACCATACATTATGATCTGGGGGTTTTACTTTCTCGGATTCTTTTAGGTTTTTAAAACAGCTGGCCTTCCTAAGTCAAAGTACAATTACAGTTCAGGAATTAAGTACTGTTTCTATCATTGATGTCAGCCAGGAGTGCTCTTCGCAGCACCCACAATGTGCCCAGAATTACTTCCTTATTGGTAGCATATCTAAATGAGACCCATTGTTCCTACTACTGTTGGAACTGTGTAGGTATCCTCCTTCCACATTGCCCTTGTGCCTGCTAGGAAATCCTGGTATTTTATGAGTTTGTGTCTCTCTGTATGTAAGACACTGACATGTTATCACTTTGATACAGTATGTCGTGCTGAAGCAGAATACTGATGTAGTCAGTAGATCCATGCAGTGTAGTGTAGCCAGAAAGCCAACTGTAGTAGTGAAATATTACAGATAATCCATTTGGTACAGCAACGTTGGTAAAGAAAAATCAACACAGAACTTAAAAACCACAATAGCTGCAGAGCATTGCTGAAATATAAAAATAAACCATTTCAGCCGATCGATGAAGATGATCGTAGGTACAGTATACATCATTTCATTTTGGCACATAGTTATAAACTGAATAAAAACACAATTGCTTGCATTTGAATATGTAATAACAAACCTGTGAGTTCTGCAGAAGGAATGGGAATGGTAAAAGAGAATGATTGTGACTGAGGGAAAAATGGGTTACAGAGTGGTACATTAATGTCTGTATCTCTTTCAAAAGAACCGCTTCAGGGCTGGCAGCCATTTTATCCCTGCAGGCGCCTGCTAGCGGGTTAGAACTGTTGCCCTGATAATGGAAAAGTACCAAAAACTGAAATAAATAAACTGGACAAAACCGTTAAAGATGGTGAAAAACAAGCTCAGGAATAAATGAAGAAAATATAAAGATACTGTGCATAATAGAAAACTTTTTATAGATATATAAGACTGTATATAGATTCTGAAGTTTATTTTCAAACACGTGTGTATGTATACCTACACACACACACATGCATATGAGAACACAAGCACACACGCAATGAATCTTATGTAAAACAGTTTGCCTGTAGAAACATGGAGGTAATTTGTGCTAGTAACATTCAGTTACTGAAATTAAATTATCTTCAGATACTAAAATTAAATTAGATTACATTGTGAAAGTCAAACACAAACTGGATCCTAGGAAAGCACTGGGTAAAGACAGAATTAGAAAGAATGGCTTAAGAACATGATTGGCTCTAGATGATTGACACTATTGAAGTAACACCCCTATCCCATGGATAAAAATGGGAAAAAGGGGCTGTGGATGGATGTGGATTACAAACACTTCATTGTGAATTTAGAAGTACCACTACATCTGTTTTACTATCCCATTTTAAAAAGAGAGAGAGAGACTCCTCAATACTGTATACATGCACTTTTTAAACTCATCTTTAAGGAACAGGGGACTAGGAAAAATTCAGAATCATACAGACCCATAGTTGTACTTTCTTATTATGGTAAAATGATGGCAAAAGTAATTTTGCATATATTATTATTATCAGAAATGGAAAGACTGGTGCTTGAAACCATATATCAGCATGTCTATATTGAAAATAGGACTGCATCCACCTGCAGGATTATGTTTTATAATAATATAATGTCAGCTATAAATTAAAAAGTGTATTGTGAGTAATTTATGTTGACCTATCTATAGCCTTTGATAGGGTCATAAATAAAACATTGCTCAATAAATTAGAAAAACTGGTGTCAACACAATGGTTAACTGTATGGCTTACAAAAAGGAGATGGTAAGTATAATACAGCAACTGGACAGGTGAAATTCTAAGTGACAGCAAGGGGGCATGTCTTGAAACCATATTTGTTTAGGTTGTATCTTTCTGATTTATCTTTTTTTTTTTATCTGATGTGTTCTGGAGTCTATATACAGAGGATTTGAACATGGTAAAGAACTGATTACATTTGTTATAGATAGGGCATATTTCCAAAAGAACTTCACTAAACTGACCAACTAGGTACAAGAGAATAATAAACTAATTTATACATCAAAAACTAATTATATGAGATTTGGGAGACAGAGAATGAAAGGTGAATATTTATTACAGCACATAGTGATAGAAACTGTGGATTAATTTCAGGACCTCGTATATATGGGCATATCCAGCTTTTTTCTGATCGTATCAGCTAATTGGTTAATGATAGTTATAAAATTACTGGATGTATAACATATACATTTTCAGAAATAATGAGATCATTGTTTGTAGGTAACATTAGATCAAAACTATAAAATGGAATAATAATATGAAAACCTTGTAAGAAAACTAGCATGATATTATGAAAGATTAAAATATCTGTTCTTGTATGGTGTCTCACAGATATTTAAGAAGAGACATTATTTGGGTATGTGTGACACTTAAGATGACTACCCCTGGGAATGTTAAAGTTATCTAAAAGTAGCAAAGAAACAGTAGGCAATCTATGTGGGAACAACAGCTGTATTAATTGGTTCTGAGAGAATAGCTGACACCTGGAAGAGCCCACCAAATCTTATTAAATAAAACATTAGATATTTTCAACAACACCTTGAACACTTGTTATGAGGATGACTGATGTGGTATACTGACAGGCTAGAAGGGCATTATTACATATGCCCAAAATATCTGCATGTACTTATGTAAGATTATATATATTATATTTGCATACAATTATGCAAGATTATAAGTTTTACAAATTGAAAATGTAACAAAACCACATTTTGAAAAGTCTGAAAAGGTACCTGCAGACTCTTAAAACTATTCAAGATGAAGTGTTTTCACTGCTTATACAACTACAAGCACAAACTAAGCATCGTCTTTAGTTGAGTAAAGATGTAACTTCTCCTCAAAATTTTACAAAAATGTCAAACTGCTTCAGAAATGAAGTCCTGTATGTGCAGCACATCCAGGCAAAAGTGGTCATTAGAGTCTGACAAACTGGAAAGTTTAAAACAGACTATGGAAAGAACATGTGCATATTACTTTTACTTGGGATAACAAATACAAACATTATCAATATACACACAGTATTGTTATTATATCACAAATGCAGACACATTTAATTGTACCTAAAATTAAGTTTTTAAACATTTTAAATATTCTAGCTGAAGAAACTACCTTAAAAGTTGAAAAAAAATAATAATTCTGGATGCAACATCTTTGATATTACTGGCCCTAGATGCACTTTTCAGAGATCTAGGCGTTTATGGGTGGGGAACAAAATGATGCATAGTAAATGTAGAAATGTTTCAAAAATAAGTCAGTAACAAAGGGGATAAAGCAGTCCAGGAGTTTTTGGTGCACAACTCTTTGAAGGAACATTTTCAGGGGGATTCAATAAAACCTACATGGTCATTTTTCACTGTGTGCATGTCTCAAAGCGATGTGCACGTGGACGCAGAAAGTTTTACATTCAGTAAGCCCCCTGTATCGGTGTGCACTACTATGTAAACACCATGGCAAGCTAGTTACAGCATAAGACACTGAACTGCATGTAAATCAACCAATCCAACATGGTGGAGCTATTTAATAATCTATAAAGCATCTGTGTAGCCTCCGTGCAGGTTTTTCCAGAGTATTCCAAAACTTTTAGAATACAGCCACAGAAAGGAGTCTACACACACAGAACCATGTCAACTGCGGCATTTACAAGGTAAGTCTTGAACCCAGAGTGTATTGTGTAATAATAGGAATGAGTGGCATAGCCCTGTATTACAGTAACAGAACAAGATATCCTTGTTTGTGCCATAACAGTAACTCACCTTTACACTCCCCCCACCCCCACAAAAGAACAGTCTATCCTTGTTTGTGCCATAACAGTTACTCATCTATGCTCCAACCCCTCCAAAAGAACAGGAAAATATCACAATTTGCTAACAAACCCTCTTTGAAATGCTAAAAGTTCTATCAAAAGAACTGTTCCTGAAACACTTACCTCCCCTATAGTGCCTTTTTTAGGAAAAGTGATGAGGTTAAAACTACCAACATAAAAATTTTAACAAAACACAAATTAAAGGTCACGCTGCTAAATGTTAGGAGTCTAAACATGAAACTGCACTCATTCCAAGCATTCATAACCCTGGAAAATGCTGACATCTGTGCAGTCACAGAAACCTGGTTCAGATCTGCAGAGAGCGTTACTCATCCTATCATACATTCAGACCCCAAATTGTCGGTAGTAAAGCCAAAGGAGGTGGAGGTTCAATATATATTAAAGACATACACACTTCCAGGCTGGTCAAACAGTATGACACACAGGAGACACTGCAGGTACAGTTAACTACTGACAAGACCCCTATACAAATTATAGCTAGCTAACGGCCCCCAAATCTAACCCAAAATGCACAAACTCCCTATCTAGACCTCTTTGAATCTATCAAGATTCAACCCTTTACCCTGATCCTGGGTGACCTTAACTACCCAGACATAGACTGGAAGAACTACTCTTGCCAAAATACAAATGCCCAGAGATTCCTCGATTTTGTTAATGCAAATGCTTTGGAACAGCTAGCTGATACCCCCACAAGAGGTGATAATATCTTGGACTTGGTATTAACCAACATGGGTAACTATTGCAGCATCCCTGCATTATCATCCTCCCTTGTAAGATCCGACCATGAAGCGGTCACGTTCGAAGTCACCATCCCCTGACCCCCCTCAAGCTAGGGTCAATCAAAAAAACTTCTCCAAAGCTGATCACAGCCTCCTGAGAGATGGTATAAACAGCTTCACAGCCCCTCCCCCTCTCTAGGAACTGGCACCGGTATCCAAAACTATACCAAATTACTATATGAACATTTATATAGATGCATGGAGTCAGGAATACCTGACAGGACTAAATCATCCTCTGCAAGGAAGAGTAAACCTATCTGCTGGACATTTACAATAAATAAACTGTATAACAAAAGAAAAAAAATTGCTGTCCAGGACCAAGAAGGAGCAGATGCCCAACTGGAAGCAATCTCTCCTTAGCATAAACAAGCAAATAAGAGCACCAGTGAAATCCTCCAAAGCAAACTTCGAGTCCAAATTGGCCACATCTACTAGAGACAATCATAAGGCTTTCTTCACATATATCTGTAATCTGAAATGTAGCTGTGAAGGCTGCCAGCCTAGCTAGATAGAATTTTGTAAATAATTCTATGTCTTTGTAAATATTAATATGATCCACAGGCTTGTTTGACAAATGTAAGAAAACTGTGTTATGTTCTGAAGCATCAAAAATGTAACCACAGTGCACCCTGCTGGAAGAAAGCTGATAAGTATAGAATTTTACAACTATGTGTGATCTCAAGCTCGGAGACAGGATGTCTGCAGCTAGAAATTATTTCTATTGTACTAAGACAGAGATAATTACTAGGTTTCACATGTAAAGTGTCTTTTATTGCTGTGGCTTCCTGGCAGGTGCAGATCAAAAAGAAATGTTAAATTTTGAGTTCTGTTAGCCTGGGAATTAAATCAGAAAAGTGACAAGAATGACGTAATCTGAAATGACTCAGCACTAATGTGTATTATCAATTTAAGGGCCATCTCAGAAAAAGAATTGCATTTGGTATTTTGTTCTGAAGCGGACAACAACTCACCAGCGCTTTGCCTTGTAAGTAAAGTTATTTAGAACATAGTTTCTCTTAGAGATAGATAGAAATAGCAAGATTGGTCTAGCTGTTTTCTGTATTTATGTCAGACTATCCTACAATGTTGTTTTAAAGTATTTCCTGTGATTTCTGAACTCTCTGTTGTCACTATGTTGAATTAATGAGTATTGTCTTGCATTTTTATTATTTATTATTACATATACTTAAACCTTTTAACTGTGGCTACTTTGTGTAGAGATGATTTAAGCTCTGAGAGTACTTGCATATATTTGATGATACTGTAAAGGCCACTCCTAAATAGCCTTCAAGTCTCAGTCACACTTACCAATTGGATAACAGTAATATTGCACAGTAGAATTGGATACCCTTTGGTAAGGGCCTTTTTAGTAGCTGATAAGGATGGTTGGTGGCAGGTGGTACTACCGTATAGTCTAGGCAGAGGGGGGGGCATAGCTGGAGAACATGTGCCAGCCTTCCCCAGAAGTGTCTATGTGTTTGCATATAATTCAAATCTCAAAGTATGTGTATGTTAGCTACTTGGGCAGGGACATGAAGCAGTGGTTGGACAGAGAGGGTGCTAGGGGTTTTGGCTTGACCACTCGGCTGAGATCTTAACCCTATAGCTGTGCCAGTGGGGAGTTATATTGGGAATCTGGAGAGAAAGGGAGAAACCAGCCTCAGACTGTGATCTCTGTGTGCTTTTAAGGGAAATTGTACTTTACTGTGGGTGTACTTGTTATCCTCCCAATGTGGATGCCCCTCACTGGTGCTAGTGATGAAGACCGAGGCTCCTTGATTACTGGGCCACTGCATGAGCATCACATATTAACTCTTTGGCAGTGGTGGGATATCCACATCAAGTATTAATTGTTTGATAGTGGTGAGATAGCCACATCACATATTAATTGGCTTGTAGTTGTGTAGATTTCCTGTAGCTTGTGTACACTGATCACTGAAGGTGTTTTTGTACTCTAAATCAGCCATGCAGTGAACATTCAGAGTTCATATCACAATTGTCATTTCTTTTGTTAGCTTAGTTAGTCAGGGAAGGCAGGCAAGCATGTCAGCAGAGGAGTATGGTAAGCTGACAAGAAGCCAGTTGGTGAGATGTGCCAGGCTAAAGGGCTGGTGCATGGAAACCTGACTAAGGCAGACATGATTGCAGCTTTGGTCCCAGCTGTATCAGAAAATAGCAACCAGGAGGATGATCAGACTGGCCGTAGAGATGTATAACACTCAGTGGATGGACAGCTCAGCATTTCTACAGAGGACTTAAAAATCCATGTGGCGCTAGAGGCTTGAGTTGGAGGTAAAGCATTTGGATATAGAAGCAGCAGAGAGACTGAGGCATCTAGAGAGTGAGGAAGATGAGAAACTGTAACATCTGCAGGCTGAGGAGAATGAGAAACTACTAAGCCTGGGAAGCTGAGGAGAAAGAGAGGCAGAGGCAACATGAAAAGGAAATGCTGACTCTTTGTCAGAGTCATGGAGGTAATGGGGAAGGGAGTAACAGGACCCCAGAAGCACAAAAAGTCAGTACAGTAAATTTCTTCTGCAGCTTACAGAGGGGGATAATTCTGACAGTTTCATTCGTATGTTTGAGAGGGTATGTAAACTGTATGATGTTGACCAAAGGCTCTGGGTATGGTTCCTGACCCCCTTACTCCATGATAAAGCTGTTAACTATTTTGCCCAAACTTTCTGACAATGATTTTTTTAAACTCTAATGTAAAGAATTGTTTGCTAGATTTTAAGCTAACACCTGAAGCTTATAGGAAAGATTTTGTGAGCATAGACGCAAGGCAGATAAAGTGAGTGTGAATATGTTGCTGAACTAAGCACTTATTTTTATTGGTGGGTGAGTGGATGTCAGGTCACCACTTTTGAAGGGCTGGCAGACCTTTTGGTGAGGGAACACGTCCCTAGCACTTTGCCTGAGGACATGAGGATTTGGTTAGCTGATAGACAATGCTCTACTGTAAATGAGTTGGGAAAGAAGGGAGACCTATAACTAGCAAGCAGGGCATCACTGCACAGGAAAAGGACAGCAAGTGCTGCTTATGGGTCTAAGGGAACCCATGGTGGACAGCCCAGACCGCCCCAACAGAATCTGCCAGTAGCAGGGGAAGCCACTAGTCCAGGTATATGTCTAGGACCTAGGGTTAAATGTTTTAAATGCAATCAGTGGGGCCATGTGGCATATAGCTGTCTACAGAGGCAAGGTGGGGAACAAAAAGTGGGAGAGCCAGTAAGTGGGAATGACAAAATGCCAACAGTAGGTTGTCTTGAGACAACAAGGGTACCAAACTAACACAAGAGGTTATATCCTATCATAGTGAATGGCAAAGAGACCATTACTAAGAGAGTCACAGCCTATGACATAACCATTGTAAAGCCTGCAATGGTTACAGAGGAGCACTACTTGCCTGGACAGTCTACTCCAGTCAGAGCTTTATGAAGGACCCATTCCAAATAACTTTGGCTAGGGTTCACCTTGACTGGAAGGGTGGAAAAGGAAGCCAGCAAGTAGGTGTGTTTGAGGATATCCCTGCAGATGTCCTGATAGGGAATGATTTTGATAATTCAGTACCATGTGCTCATGCAGTTATGCACAGTCAGGCTTGGAGACAAGCATGTGGGTCTGGTAGCCTGGGGGAGACCCATACAGACCGCACACTTGCAGCCAGGACTGGTGAGGTGGTTACTTCAGGGAGGGGGATACCCTGTAGCAGTGAGACTGAAGGTGAGCCACAGCTGCTTATGGGTACTGATGCTCCCTTGGACTGACAGTGAGGCACTGCTGTCAGAGGATGCCAGAATTCCTGTGGAAGGGGAGCTGGGAAAGGTTACAAAGAGAGAGTTGAGACAGGCTCAGTTCTCAGACCGTACATTACAAGGCCTGAGGCAGGTAGCTAGTGAGGCACCTGATTCTCAAGGAAAAGGGGAATCTGTATACTGGAACAAAGGGTTATTGTACAGAGAGTGGACCCCTGAGGGAGGGCTAGAAGGTGAGAGGATACAGCAGTTGGTAGTGCCTATAGCCTACCATCTGGCACTTCTCGCCATAGCACATGATATTCCCTTTGAAGGTCATATGGGCATAAAGCGTACAAAGACACGTATTATGCTGAGCTTTTATTGGCCTGGGATTTCCAGAGATGTAACAGGGTACTTCAGGAGCTGTGAGCAGTGCCAAAAGGTAGGCAAGGCAGGACACAAGGTGAAAGCTCTTTTGATGCCTTTGCCTGTGACTGAGGAGCCATTTCAGAGGGTAGCTATGGATATTGTGGGGCCTCTGAGTACCCCAAGTTCCACAGGGAAAAAGTATATCCTAGTGATAGTAAATTATGCTAAAAGATATCCTGAGGCAGTAGCTTTGTCCTCCATTGAGCCGGAAAAGGTGGCAAATGCTTTGTTAGAGATTTTCAGCAGGGTAGGTTTCTCAAAAGAAATACTGACTGATAGAGGTACCAATTTCATGTCAGACCCGCTGTCTTGTCTGTGGAAGTACTGTGGTGGGAAGCACCTAAAGACCACCCCCTACCATCCCCAGACTAATGGTCTTGTTGACAGGTTAACTCTACACTCAAGTCCATGCTACGGGCATTTGCAGACCAGTTTAAGAGGGAGTGGGAGAAATATTTGCCCCATCTGTTTGCTTACAGAGAGGTTCCCCAGGAATCCACATGTTTTTCACCCTTTGAGTTGCTGTGTGGGCATAGGGTGAGAAAGCCTCTAGATTTAATTTGTGATGAGTGGGAAGGTGAGTATGAATCTCACAAGGAGTCTGTTGTGGCATATGCCCTAAATCTCTGGACAAGGCTCATGGAATTCATGGGCTTGGCCCAGGAGAACCTAGCAGAAATCCAACAGCAGAAAAAGATCTGGTATGACAAGAATGCTCAAGCTAGAGAGTATGCTCTAGGGCAGCAGGTAATGGTTCTCATTCCTGTCAGACACAACAAGTTGCAGGCAGCTTGGGAGGGACCCTACAAGGTGGTAAGGAAAGTCAGTGATGTTAACTACATGGTATAACTGCTAGGCGGGAGGCAGGGGCACAAATTGTACCACATTAACACAATGAAACCTTACCATGATATGGAGACCTTTGTGCTGAGTATTTGCAGTGGATTGCAGGAGGAATCTGAGGGAGATCTGGTGACTGATTTCCTCAGTGAGGCTCTGACTGACACCTCAGTGAAAGGGGTAGCAATGTCCCAGCAGTTATCTCCCACCCAGGTTTGAGAAATCCAAGCAGTGTTACAGGAGTTTGGGGACATGTTCACTGGGAAACCAGGGTGCACCCACCTGGTGCAGCACCAAGTGGATACAAGACCTTAAAGGCCTATTAGGCATGTACCTTATAGGGTGCCTGAAACAGTCAAACAGAATCTGAGGGAGGAGATACAGGAAATGTTGGAACTAGGGGTAATTCAGAACTCCAACAGTCCCTGGGCCTCCCCAGTGGTGCTGGTACCAAAGAAGGATGGCAGCACTAGGTTTTGTGTGGACTACAGGAAATTAGTCACACAGAGTCAGATGCTTACCCCATGCATAGGATAGATGAAACCTTAGAGTAGCTGGGTGGGGCTAGGTATCTTACAACCATTGATCTCACCAAGGGTTACTGGCAGGTGCCCTTGACTCCCAGTGCTAGAGAGAGGTCAGCCTTTGTGACTCCTTTTGGCCTGTATGAGGTCACAAAGATACTCTTGATGACGAAAAATGCCCCAGCGACTTTCTAGAGGCTGGTAGATCATATCCTAGCAGGAGCAGGAGGGTTTGCCCTTGCTTACCTAGATGACATTGCCATCTACAACCATTCCTGGCAAGAGCACCTTCAGCATGTCAGGGAGGTGCTGGGCAGACTACAGAGGGCAGAGTTGACCATTAAGCCCAGCAAATGTCAGGTGTGTATGGCAGATGTCTCCTACCTGGAACATAGAGTGGGGAGTGGTGTTATCAGGCCAGAACCTGCCAAAGTGAAAACCATTTGGGCATGGCCTGCACCTGTTACCAAAATACAGGTGAGGGCATTCTTAGGGACTGCAGGGTACTACAGAAAGTTTGTCCCCAGTTATAGTACCATAGCTGTTCCCCTCACAGACTTGACAAGGACAAACAGGCTAGATAAGGTAGTGTGGACCCCAACATATCAGCAGGTATTCCAGAAGCTTAAAGAAGCTTTGGGAGGACCCCCTGTGTTAGCCAGTCCAGATTACAGCAAATAATGTATTGTGCAGGTGGACACTTTGAACCATGGGGTGGGGGCTGTACTTAGCCAGATTTCTTCAGAGGGAGAAGAGGACACAGTGGTTTATCTCAGTCATAGGCTCCAACCCAGGCAGGAATGCTATGCAGCTGTAGAAAAGGAATGTCTAGCCATAGTGTGGGAACTACAGAAACTTCAGCCTTATCTGTATGGAAGGAAATTCACTGTAGTTACAGATCACAATGTCGTAACGTGGTTACATTGAGCCAGCCAGCAAAATGCCAAGTTACTACAGTTGAGCCTAGGGTTGCAAGCATATATGTCAGTGCAGCACTGCAGTGGGATTAGCAATGCCAATGCAGATGGGCTCTCAAGACAGAGAATGAGGTAAGAAATACCCAGATAGACCTAACCCTCTCAAGCAACATTTCTCAATGGTCACTTGAAAATCTAGCTTGATATCTCCAGGGGAGGGGGATTGTGATGGCTGTCAACCTAGCTAGACAGATTTTTGTAAATAATTCAATGTCCTTGTAAATATTAATATGATCCACAGGCTTGTTTGACAAATGTAAGAAAACTGTTATGTTCTGAAGCTTCAAAAATGTAATCACAGTGCACCCTGCTGAAAGAAAGCTGATAAGTAAAGAATTTTAAAACTGTATGTGATCTCAAGCTCGGAGACAGGATGTCTGCAGCTAGAAAATCTTTCTATTGTCCTAAGGCAGAGATAATTACTAGGTTTCACATGTAAAGTGTCTTTTATTGCTGTGGCTTGCTGGCAGGTGCAGATCAAAAAGAAATGTTAAATTCTGAGTTTTGTTAGCTTGGGAACTAAATCAGAGAAGTGACAAAAATTATGTAATCTGAAATGACTCAGCAGTAATGTGTATTATCAATTTAAGGATCATCTCAGAAAGAAAGACTTGCATTTGGTATTTTGTTCTGAAGCTGACAACAACTCACCTGCACTTTGCCTTGAAAGTAAAGTTATTTAGAATATAGTATCTCTTAGAGATAGAAATAGCAAGATTTGATTTCTGAACTCTCTATTGTCACTGTGTTGAATTAATGAGTATTGTCTTGTATTTTTATTATTAAATATATTTATACCTTTTAACCGTGGATGTTTTGTGTAGAGATAATTTAAGCTCTTAGAATAAGAATATCTGCATATATTTGGTGATACTGTATAAGCCACTCCTAAATAGCCTTCAAGTCTTGGTCATACTTACCAGTTGGATAACAGTACCATTGCACAGTAGAATTGGATACCCTTTGGTAAGGACCTTTATAGCAGCTCATAAGGATAGTTGGTGGCAGGTGGTACTACCATATAATCTGGGCAGAAGGGGGCATAGCTGGATAACTTGTGCCAGCCTTCCCCAGGAGTGTCTATGTGTTTGCATATAATTCACATCACAAAGTGTGTGTATGTTAGCTTCTTGGGCAGGGACACAAAGCACTGGTTGGACAGAGAGGGTGCTGGAGGTTTTGGTTTGACCACTCAGCTGAGATCTTAACCCTATAGCTGTGCCAGTGGGGAGTCTTATTGGGGTTCTGGAGAGAAAGGGAGAAAACAGCCCCAGACTGTGATCTCTGTGTGCTCTTAAGGGAAATTGTACTATACTGTATGTGTACTTGTTATCCTCCCAATGTGGACACCCCTCACTGGTGCTAGTGGTGAGGATTGAGGCTCCTTGATTACTGGGGCAGTGCACAGGCATCAAAGTAGTACCCAGATCTGTTCAGAACTGGTAGTCAAGGGCACCACATATACAAATGCCGTAGATATTGCTGGCTGACAGATTCAGCGAACATTTCATCCCTCTGCCCCTCCCCCCATCAGTAAATCAGGACATTCCCAGTACCTGCCCTCTTCCCCTTATATCTAGGGATCAGGTCATCACTGTTCTCTCAAAGGCAAAAAATACAGCCTTTATGGGACTTGATAACATCCCAGGCTGCATTCTACATGAACTCAGGCAGGAACTTGCAGCACCATTAAGCACCCTATTCAACCAAAGCCCGAGTACCAGTTTTGTCCCAGCTGAGTGGAGGACAGCCACTGTCATCCCTTTACACAAAGGTAGAGCGTCCACTGATCTGGAAAATTATAGACCCATCAGCCTAACTAGCCTGATCTGCAAGGCCATGGAACGGATTATCATGGACCTCATTAACAAGGACATTGGCAACTTCCAAACACTCGATCCCACACAGTTTGGCTGTGTCAAGGGGAAGTCATGTCTGTTAAATTTGATCAATTTTTTGAGACAGTCACCAAAGCCATGGATGAGAGGAAGAAAGTGCATACCGCCTACCTGGACCTGCCCAGAGCCTTCAACACTATTTCCCACTTGGCCATAATAGATAAACTCTCTCAATTAGGCATCAATCCATATGTTACCAGATGGGTAGCTAACTGGCTCCCTGATCGAACCCACCTAGTCAAAATAGGAGAAGCCACCTCAAGCAGTAGACCCATATCACATGGCATACCACAGGGTTTGGTCTTAGGGCCTCTGTTATTTGGGATATACTTTTCTGAGGTACAGGCCAAAACCAGTGGGCTATAGCTGACCAAGTTTGCTGTTGAATGCAAGTTGGGAGCTGTCATCAATCCCCCTAGTGATGTGGACATCCTCCAAGAGGGTCTCACCCAAACAAATGACTGGTGCCAGAAACATGGCCTCAAGCTGAATACAAAAAAATGCATCATCATCCCCTTTGGGGAGAGAGATGTCCCCACAAATTATCACATTAATAACAATGTTCTAAGCACGCAGTCAGTCGTGAGGAATTTGGGCACCCAGATTGACAGCAGCCTGACATTTGCCCACCATGTTGCTTCAATTGTATGGAAAGCTTTTTACATGGCCCACCTCACAAGTAAGGGTATCTCATCCAGGGACAAGGAGGTAATAAAATCCCTGTATTCTTCCCTTATAAGGCCCATTATTGAGTACAATGCCCCATTCGGCATGTAACTTGGAAAGCACATGCAGCAGCTGGAGAGACCCTAGAGGTTCCTCACCATGAGAATCCAGGGCCTCAGAAATCTGCCATACACAGATAGGCTAAAAGCCATATCCCTGTACTCTGTTTCATACAAACTCCTCAGAGGTGAGCTCTGTCTGGCATATAAGGAGATCTCAGACCCCGCCTTGATGGGACTGCTGCATATCCACAAGTCAAGTTCCACACTCGAGTAACCTGCGCACGTGGCCTCAACCTGGTCTGTGATATTAATAGTACTTGCTGGTGGGACAGATTTGTGTCCCAAAGACTCCCTCATCTATGGAATAGACTCCCTCTCCACATCAGGCAGAGTACCTCTTTACCCCTTTTCAAGCACAATCTGGATAACTGGATGGGAAATAGAAAATACATCCCTGGTATTCCACCCGTGTCCCTGTTGGACAGGGGCATCAGGTGCTGATTTGTCTATGCTTGGGCTAAACTCTTGGCTAGGCTTATAAGGGCCTCAGGGACAATAGCCTAGTAGCTTCCTATGATCTGTACATATTTATCACACGGCATTCCATTTTTATGTATTGGCAGTCATGTATACCTCCAAAATGTCTTGGCAAACATGCCCATGCCATCAGTACACTTCTAACTAATGTATATAGATGAAAGTGTAAAAGCCTATGCTTCAGATAATTCTTAAATACATTCCAGCTTATGGAGTATGCAGCTGACCAAATAGTGTTACATGCAGTCTTTCCAGCATAAAGTGTCCTCACCATCAGTTAGCCTAGCTACATGGTTGCCTTTATGGTGTAGATTTAGGGTTGTTAGCATGGTGAAAATGCAAACGAGGTGTGAACTCTTTAGAAATGCTGAATCCCAAAATGATGGATCAATGTAAGAGTGTAAACATAGTGCAGGCACTCCCTCAGTGTTTGTTTTTAATGGATTGCAAGTGTGACTGATTATTGGTTGGGAGAAGGAAAACACAGCAGCACTGCATGCTGTCTTAATTCCATTGGGTGTGTCAGGTTAGATCTACAAAAAGTGTTAGATGTAAGGTTGGAAAGGTAAGTAAGCAGCACAGAAGTCACAGGTTGTGTTCCTTAACATTCAACATGCCCTTCATTTGTTGGCAACTGCATATAATATTATTTCCACTTAAAATCCTCACACATCTTAACTCATTCATTCCAAATGGAGCTCAGGAAGTTTGCAGTGTAACTTCCAATGGGCAGAGCCTAAGCCTTTTCACAGAATCAAATTATGTCCTCACATTTCAAACAAATGTTCATATCTCTGGAACCATAAGAATTATTAAAGAAGTATAAATGGCAAACTCTTCAGCACAAACTATGTTTTATAGAGGTAGCATTCTTTAAGTCTTAGGTCTTAAAATTAATTTTATAAGTCACAGTAAACACAGTAACCATTACATGTGTTATATTTTGTAAACAATGTATAATATATCAGCAACCAATCAAGTTACCCACACACTGTCAAGCCGCATTTTATTCATCTAGCTGAGAGCTTTCATATGAGGCTAAGGAGTTCTGGCTTTGTTACTTGGTTGTTGTGATATTTAGAAAAATGTGAAAATTATTTCTATATAAATTAATATCACAAAAGTGACAGTTAATATATATTTACCTGCACTAGGCAGAGGTCAAATATTAATGCAGTTGAGTTTGCTATTGTGTAAGCTTTAAGATGAAATATGAACCAAACAAAGCAGCACTGGATAAAGAGCCTCTACAGAGCCAAAAAATCTAGTATCCAACACAGGAGAGGCTCAGCATGACAAATGTAGTAAAATCAAAACAATTTAATAACTGCAGTAAAAGTAAGCGCTTTCACGTTTCAACAACGCTTCCTCAGACTTTAACAAACTGCCATTCACATTCACATATTTAAATAATGTTTCAAAAGGCATATCAACCAATCAAAGATTGTCAGTGAGATGCATCATTCTCAAACACACTTATTTAAAGAAATATATTAAAAATATAACCAACGCAACACATAAGACAATACAATATAAGCATAGTCATATAACATATCTATTATAATATACACTATTTATCTAAAACCATTAAAATAACATATTCAAAATATATATGTACAAAAAACTCATAGCCTACAACTACATGGCAGTACCAAAGCTATATGTAGGTGTTCTATTTCAATGTACATATGGGCGGGTTGATAAGAATGGTTTGAGTGTAACCTTCCCATTCAGACCATGCCCTTTATAACTCTGAAACTTAATTATCCATCTATTCTCCCTCTCCTCAGTGTAATTCTTAATGTCACTTAACCTATTGGTTTTCTTTATTAATTCAAGTACATTAAACTTAAATTTATGGGAAGTACCCATTTGTAGAACATGTCTGGCCAATGCATTGGTTTCATTTTCTTTATTTATTGCATAAATATGTTCCCTGACACGTTCCCTAAGGCTCCTGTTGGTTTTACCCACATAAAAACATGAACATGTCTGACAAACTGCCACATACATTAAATCTCTAGATTTACAATCAGCATAAAAATTCATATTATATCTATGAGTTGTATCAGGATGCACAAAATTATCACTGCCAGACATATAGGCACAATGATTACATGTTCTACAAGGAAATGTGCCTTCTCTGAACAAGCAATATTTGATGCCTAGAGGCGTCAGTAGGAGTTAACTGCAGATGCACCTAGAGGTGTCACTCGGATGTAATGAGTTAAGGCCAATGATATAGAATTGCTTACACATTGCATGTCTCAGAGTACTGCTCAGATAAATGAAAAATGGACAACACATATGGAAATGTAAGACAGAGCTGTATATTTGCAAGCAATAATCATGACAGGTTGTGTGATCACTAGGTACACTACATCCCAAACCAATACATGTACAAATAACACTTGTAGGGTTTGATATCACTGTAGATGCTGTTGCAGTTGGTTCTGTGCATATTGATTTAAGTTCTTTGCTGCAAAGCTGTTTGTGTGGCAAAGAGAGATAAGGTACTCATGTGTTCTGAAAGTGCATTGGAGTGAGAGTTCAAATCCAGACCTATGTAGAAATATGCCATATGTACTAACATTTTTTAGTGTGTATGTCATACATTGCATTTCAACTACCTCTCCCTTTTATTTCATTTCTTTTTATTTGCCAGTTTTTGTGCATTGTGCCACTTAGTGCAAACACGAGAGACTGATTAAAATCAGTGTCAGGTTTGGCTGTGCTTATCTCATTTACACAAAGCTTAACACTGCGCAAACTGGACAACTGGCCCACCAAGGAAGCAGACAGGACCCAGACAGCCGAAAATAGAAACCAGATGCATTCAATTAATAGTATTGGGTATTGCAAAAACCTGCTAAGCGACGTTGCACTGTGGATAACAGAGACCTTAAGAATGATTAGTAAAATGAGAATGTCATGTAACTAGTCCTGTGGCAGCAGGTATAAGTGTAGAGCTGGAGTACAGATGGCCCTGGGTTCTAGTACAGGGTGTGTACCCTTTGTTTTACTGTTGTGACATTGCAGTTTATATCAATGAACTGCAACATAGCTGTTTTCTCAACCTTCTTGTGGCAACAGATGTAAGTGCAGGACTACCATACACATAGTCCTGGGTTTGAATACATCATATTCCATCACTTTTACTGCTGTTCCACTCATACCTCTCAACTTGGAAACATCAAAAATCTGGACAAGGCCCATGAAAAATAGGTACAAATCTGTACACTGATTAACATGAAATTTGCATACACAATTACACAATCCCGCCCACTCCAAATTGTATATATTATATTCTGCACAATGGAATGTGCACTAATATTACCTTGAAAACAGATGAATTCTAGACTTACAGTAGCTTTACAGCAGCATTTGATTTTCACTAAATACATTAATTCCTGTTCATAATATCATTTCAGGAAGATAAGTACATCTTACACTAGTTTTTCTTATAATTGCCATTTACTTCTCCTTTATAATAGAATACTGCAATTTAATTTCTTTTTCAATTAGAGATGATAATGCCAAATGTAGTGTGCACAACTGTTCAGCACTGAAACACAGCCATATTAAGAAGCAACTGCTGGATGTGACTGCCTGCTTTGGAGTATGACAATGATGAGGAAGTTAGAATGGTTTTGTGATTTTATAGCATTCTGTTATCCTAAATATTTTTTTTATTCATAAAAATGCTTGTTCTACTCAGTGAACTGTAACAAACAATGATAATAACTGTGATACCTGTTATTTTCGGGTTATTTCATATGGCAACTCTAGGGCAGCAGTAAATTAGAGTAGAAGACAGGAAGGATTACCTTCACATTGCATAGCTCAGATAACCACCCATACAACAAGACAATGCATCAGAAATGATAGAAATGCATGTAAAATGCAGTGTATTAAGACAAACACACACACACAGAAGCGCTTGCCGCATACACACACGCACACATACACAGGAGCGCTTGCTGCATACACACACACACACACACACACACACACTTCCCTTACCTAATTCCCAGCAAAGTCCAAAGCCAGCCAGCAGTCAACCTCTGAAATGGCAGCAGAAGCGAAGTCCCTCTCTTAGCAGTCAGCATCCAAAATGGGAGCAGAAGCAAAGTTCGTCTCTCGGCAGCATATACAAAGCAAGCAGCAAAGTCAGCAGTTTCCATCTGAAAAGGCAGCATAAGCAAAATCCCTCTCTCAAAGCAAACCCAACATATACAAAGTCCCACTCTCAGCAGCATATGCAAAGCCAGCATTCTTCTCTCGACAGTAACAATATACAACAGTTGTAAAGCCAGCATGCTTCTTTTCAAATTTTCAAAGCACTTCCTGTTCCCACCTGCTCGCAGCCAGCCGGAAATGATGATGTGAGCTCCTTGAGCTCAATTCCGACTGGCTGGTAGCACTGACGGAGCTGATGTCATCGCGCACGTGATGACGTCCGCTCCAACAGCGCAAAAATTAAAAAAATAAAAAAACAAAAGCAAAGAAATCAGAAATGAAGGGGTGCCACTTGGGAATTGTGGCACCCCTTCATTTGGACCCCAAAACTCAGTAAAAACTGAGTAATTCGGGACTGTTGGGAGGTCTGGTTCCACTTTCCATTATAGTCACTCTCAATTATAACACTTGACATAGTATAGCTGATATTAATTATATGTACGAGGGCTGAAGCAACAGTATTATGTCAGCTATGCATTTATTTATCAGTGTATTATCACATGTATTATCAAATGTATGACTGTGGGTATATTGTGTAGTACATTCCTGTAAGTATATTCTGCTATCTGGACTGCCATGGCCTTCATATTTGTCTAATACACAAACACAGCTGTCTGTACATCCAATAACTTTATATTTGCTTTGCTTGCCACTGTTGTGCGCCACTTACCATAGCCAAATGTTGTGCTTAGAGGTGAGCACTGCCTAGCACTGTGTTTGTTCAATGGTAAGTGGTGCGCAACATTTTCAAACAGTGTGCATGTGTTTCCATCAAATGAGGTGACTGGAGTTGACGGGAAAACATCATTCTCCATTGCTGTAGATCCATGGCAGACATGGCACGCATTTGTGGGGAAGGTGTCAAGTTTAGGGCACAGAGATGGGGTGTCCAAGATTTTTACTGCACTCCTAGTGAAGAAACACAGTGCCAGGCTGTTGCAGGGGGACTATTCTGGTTTCCAATACAAGTCAGAAGCTTGGGATAGTTTAGCCCAGGCTGTAACCAGTTCCACCAGTATTGAACAATGTAGGCATCACTACAATGGCCTCTGGAAAAGGAAGATGGATACCCTCAAATGTTAGATCTGGAAATTTAAGACTGCAGACATCCCACACCTGTGTAAGTATCAAATACAGAGAGTACTTATAAGACTTAAAAGCTGCATATAGGCAAGATTGGTACTCATAATGGTATTCTGTTCTGTGTTTTCCACAGCTGCCAGGGACTGGGAGGTCAATGTGAGAACCCATGGGGCTAGACTGGTGAGGATGAGGGGAAGCATGCGGTATGTATGCAGCAGAATAGTAGTGTTATTCTAGCATTAAAATTTAAAGATAGCTTTTTTTGGTATTTTTTAAAGTTGTATCAAATTCAACATGCATTTCTCAACTGTAAAAACAAATATGTATGCATTACTCTGTAGCACAAACCAAGAGTACAATATTAGACTTTAATCAGAGATTGTAGGTTGAAAGCCCACACTTCTCAGCTATACAATACTGTTATTTTTTTAATTATATGTAATTTTAAGATTTAAAGTAAAAGTTCTATACCAGTGACACACATGTCCTGCTGTAATGTGTAATGTGTATAACTGAAACGCTCATATGTGCAATATATGCACATGTCAAGGAGTACTTACTGCAATCTGTGGTATAGTTTATATCCATTAGGTGTTGGTAGTCTTAAAAGTAAAGTTACGATAATAGATTCAATTAACTGTATGAATGCACTGTATGTGACATATAATGGTACTAATTTTCTCTTTTTTTCTTTCACCCAACCCTTCTCTTATTTTTTTTTTTTTATTACATGTCATCAAGCTGTGTCCATGGCATCCATGCAAACTACATCACTAATTGCTCCTCAGCACAGCGGGGTAGGCGTGCCCCGCAGGATCCACCTGTCCACACACCACTGGTTTCAGCACCATTACTTAGCATGTCTGGGTGCCAGCCTGGCAGCATTACCTCTGCTGCTCCTGCACTACCTGCCCCCTCAGATAGTCCTGCCCCAGAGGCTGATCCAGTAGTACCCTCCGGGAGCAGTGACAGAGATGGTGAATTTGTCACCCATGCTGAATTGCCAGGGATAGTACGTAGGGTTGTGTGTTACACTACTGGTGCATGCCTACTCCAGCTGGAGAGGCTGCTCTCCCTCACTTTACAGAATAACAAGAGGAGGAGACACAGACATCAGGCACTCAAGTCAGTGACAGAATGAGGTGACAGCGATGACAGTCCAGTGGGTGAGAACTCGATTCTCACTGCCACCCAGCTTGACAACCATGGGTTTGTGATGTCCCCACCCTCAATCCAATCATGGTGCCCCCCTCAACACCATGGATGGAATTCAGGTCATTGCATTGTCAATCTGTAATAAAAATAATTTTAAAGTGTTAGATACACCTGTATTTGAACCCAGTAGCATCTGGGCCCAAAAAATGAATGCCAAAATGCATTAACACGTCCTGCCACACAGTCAATTAAGCAGCAGGTGTATTTCATAGACTCAATACTAACTGGAAGGCTTCAGCAATGCTGCTCACATTTGTGCACTGCTTACCTATGCACAAACATGCGCATCTTGTGTACATATGCACTTTGGTAACCATTACACAAACCCACTGCTCACAGTGCAATGGAAATTTTTATATTAAGCCATATTAATGTTGTTTACTGTCTATTTCCTGTGTATGCCATGAAATTACATGTGGAAACATTACAAACTGAGGGCCATAACTAACAGTATGTCAAATATTTACAATATCCATGTGTTTGCACCCCCCAACACTGCAACCGTGCGATCTCTGTACTTTTTCCACATACATCAACCACACTACAGAATGTAACATCAAATGTTTTGTGCTATGGTTTTGTCAAAGAAAGATATTGCTTACTGGTCCTTGTGGACTTCTTGGATACTGACCCCAAAGACCTGGATGAGGGATAACAGGACCAAATGCCTATGTTGAGTTATCCAAGGCTTTTGACACTACCCCCCTTCATGTCAGAGTGAACATCTCTCATCTGGGAATTAGAACATACAGTACTAGATGGCTAGGCAACTGGCTCAATGACAGAATACACATTCTTAAAGTTGGGGACTTCATATCCACCACTAACCCACTCACCAGTGGAATACCACATGGATCTATGCTGGGCCCTCAAATGTTTGGAAAATACTTTCCTGAACCACAGCTAAAGTAGATGGCCTGTGATTTACCACATTTGCAGATGATTGTTAACTGGATGCACTCTATAGAGTCCTCCAGTGATGGTAACATATTACAGAAGGGGATGACATAGACTAATGATTGTTGCCAAACTCACTGACTGAACCTTAAAGTGTACAATGACTCATTGTCCCCTTTGTCAATAATGTACCCCTGCTAATTATGATACACATAGCACCCCCCAAGCTCAAACACAGTGTTGTGAGACTTGGAAACACATGTTGATAGCAATCTACACTTTCACAACTATGTACCCATAGTGGTGACACACACAATCTGCATTGCACACATCATATATATGGACATCATACCCAAGACTAGGGTAGTCACATCTCTGTTGTACTCTACCCTTATCACACCAATAATGCAGTACAATGCTCACATCTGTCTGCACCTCACCAGACACCTGTAGCAATTGGAGAAAATAGAGTTCACATTAACAGTACCTTTCAGAATAATTATTTTTGAATTTTGAAGTTGGTTTGGCTTCTTCCTCTTTTCCTTTGTATAGAATGATCTCTGGAACATGCTCGTTTCTTCACCATAACCTGTTTTGGTAACTTTGGGTGTACGACCGTTTGCTCTGTTGGAAAAAACGCCTCAGTGGACAGGGAGTTCCTTATCATTTGTGGGTGTGTATCCATTGCCGATGTTGATGACGTTTCATTGGTTAAACTAGTCATCAATACATTTTGCTGAAGTTCATTACAGTCAAGTTGTGTATTATTCTGTTGCACAAGATTTAAACAAAGTAACGTCATCCAGTTCATCTAAAGAGTTATACTGCTTGTATGCCCAAAGTTACCAGAACAGGTTATGGTGAAGATACAAGAGCATTCCATGGGTCATTCTATACAAAGAAAAAGAGGAAGAAGCCAAAGCAACTTCAGAATTCAAAAATAATTCTTCTGAAAGGTACTGTAATTGGAGAAAACACAGGATTGTGCCTGGGAGAATTTCAGGCCTCCAAATATGACATATATGGAAAGACCGAGAGTTGACCTATGCCTGCCCTGCAGAGCAGTCACAGACCCTGCCTGTCTGGAAGTGATGGACATCTGTAAATCAAATGGGACAAGAATAACTTGCCCCAGGGTTCTCAACCTAGCCTGTGACATAAACACAACATGGTGGGGGAAAAAGATATATTGCACAATGATTAACACTCATTTGTAATAGGCTCCCACTGCATGTGAAGCGATGCTCCTCAATGACCCTGGGTGATTGTAAAGTCACCTCTGGGCTGGCACCAATATCCTTCAAGGACAGGGCCAGTTGGTGCTGCACACAAACCCACTCTGTTAAAAATGACCATCCAACTATACTCAGTAAGAGTACTTGCGTTTTTACATTGCTAGACTTCTACACACCCTAGTGCTATTATGCTAGTGGCCTCATAAACCTATGAAGCTTTGTGCCTATGCAGGCCTCCAAACCTGTTGTCCCCCACATGGCCTGCTGATGTCATCTACTATAAGTTTATCTGCACTCTTGTATAAATCAGACCTCTGCAGTGGTGCTTGCATAAAGCACTGTGTTCTGCAGCCTGTGTACTTGGATAGTTAGCGGTTCTGTTCTCACTGCAGTCAACTTGGGGTGTTTGTGTGTGTGTCTAGACAGCACAGCAGAAGTATGTATCCTACATTTACTTCTACATTGACATAGATTGCAAGTATTTTGATAGTTGCACATGCCTACAAATCCATTCATGCATACCTCCCAGCATCTTGTTTCCCACGTGGCCTTTTGATGTCATCCACTATAGGTTGACCTGCAGCCATGTAACAATTAGACTTGTGCCATGGCACATGCATAAATTACCATGTTCTGTAGTCTGTGTACCTAGATAAGTAGGAGTTCTATTCTCACTGAAGTCAACTGTATATGTATGTGTGTGTTTCTATCCAGAAGAGCAAGCGTGTATCCTGGAGTTGCCATTCAAATCCCATGAACTGACAGTATTTTCATACATGCACATGGATACAGATCCATTTCAGGCAGGCCTCCCAACTTCTCCTCTCCAACATGCACTGCTGATATTGTCCACTATAAGTTGACCTCCAGCCATGTGAAAGTCAGACTTGTGCCACCTCGCTTGTGTAAAGTTTTGTGTTCTGTAGTCTGTGTATCTAGATAGGTAGGGTTTTTTTCTCACTGCAGTCAACTGTGTGTGTGTGTGTGTGTGTGTGTGGTGTGTTCAGGCAGGCCTCCCAACTTCTTCTCTCCAACATGCACTACTGATGTCATCCACTATAAGTTGACTTGCAGCCATGTAGAAGTCAGACTTGTACTGTGACACTTGCATAAAGTACTGTGTTCTGTAGTCTGTGTACTTAGATAAGTAGGGGTTCCATTCTCACTGCAGTCAACTCTGTGTGTGTGTGTGTGTGTATACTGTTGCATGACATTAAAGGCAGCATTGTACACCAGCATATGGGGCACTGTTATATTCTCCTAAACAGACACAGCTGATGTCATCAGCTATTTCAGATTTTTAGGTATGCAGTACTCCCATCACGGTAAAGTCAGAGACTGCCCTGGAGGCCATGTAGATGTCATATTATCCTATACAACAAAGATTACAGTGACATGGCTTTTAATCTATCCAAAGACATCATGGCATGGTTTGTATGCCATGTGTTATCTTGCTGAGAAAGCCCTGTGGTCTTTCCAGCTACTACATGTGTCAGGTGAGATACATGGAAAATTAGACCATTATATTCTATTAGTGTTATTATGAGATTTGACAACAGTGCCGTCAAACAATCCTAAGATCTCAGTATGATGACATGAGTTATGATGTGCACAACATAGGCTTTTAATACTGGTGTGGGCATTTGGTGATCAAAGTACAGATTGCTATCTACATGGGTTCCCAGTGCTTGCATCACTGGGTTTCTGCATAGCAGGACTGTTGTCAATGCTGTGATTGACATAGAATTCCACTTTTCAGACAGACAGCATTACACACTCACATTTCTGCATTTATTTGTAGATTGTGTGCCTTTGTCACCAGTCAGTTGTGTGTGTTAACTCCTCCTGTACTATGTTTTCACCACTGGTGGACTCAATGACTGTACACAATATGCAAGAATCAGCAAACTTGGTAGGCCGGGGTTCTTATAATTTGGCCTGCAGTGTAGAGAAATACAATTGAAACAATGAAGCATCAAGCACAGATCCCTGTGGTTTGCCAATGGTGACAGCTGTAGTGGTACAGGTTGATTCACCATCTTTCACGTGTGTTCTGTCAGTGAGCCAACTGGTTACCTATCAACTGTTGTAAGGCTTAATCCCCAGCTTGAAGGTTTTCTCACTGACACTTGCATGGGGGACTGCGTCAAAACCCTAGGGGCAGTATGCACCATTTTACATTCATCCAGGCCTGTCACACAAAATCAATGTGCTGTAGTAAGACTGCAGACCACCTATGGCGTGACTCAGCACATACATCTTCCTGATACGGTTGAATACACATTTCAACACACCCTCCACATGGCCTATGTTGCCATACAAAGGCATACATCAACATGCATCCACCTGAGTTGGGGAGACAGCACCTGATGCATGCCCTTATAGCGAAATCTGGACTCTTCTCAACTGTGAGGTAGGCCAACATGTCATCATGGACCTTTTCTATATGCACACTAGTAATATTCCAACACACTTGAGGGAGTTAATGGTACATCAAGTCCGTTACATCTGACAGATGTCCTCAAAGAGGTCATCAAGGGCATGCTTGATGACAACAGTATCATCTTGTGGAACTTGACCAGGTCAAGGCATCTGACACAAATCCATACTGTGGTATTCAATCAGCACCTGTCATATGTGGCCATAAGCAGCAATATTACCAAATGGGTGGACCAGTGTATGGCATACTTGGCCTCTCACTATGTTGAAATGTGTGACTTGAGCTATATCTCAGGTCCAGTGATACGGTTGGTACATCAGGAGTGTGTGCTAGGCCCTTTCCTGCCCATTAGTTAAATGATGGACATCACAGATGACATATACATGCAGTGTTCAAATGTTTGCCTGAAGGGCTACAGATTGATGTCAAGCACTGACTCCAACTGTGATATTACTATAATACAGAGAATATCAACACATACCTACAGCCATGACAACACCTGCATTGACAAGAAACATGGAGGGATTTGTTGATTCAGGAAACAAACACACCATTGAAGTATGTTGGCATCACACCCTATAATCATACCAATGTTTATATGACCTGTGTCCTGAGGTACATCCACCAGTGTGTGGTCACAGTGCTGACTACACCCCTGAATGTAACACAGGTACTGGGTATGTGAAGGACATGGACATCAGAAACCACAATACCTTCATGGTTCCTTGCCTTCATCACACCAATAACTGTGTACAATGCATCCTTCATGTACCTCACTACACATCTTCCAGTGATGTGAAACTGAAGTGTACCACCTTTGTTACAGTGCTCTGTCACACAGCTTATTGGCCATACCTAGCTACTCTTTCTGTAGAATATAAATGACTGCCTGATGATGTGGAACAGCAATCAGGTTGTTACACCAGATATGTGTGTGCTACCTGTTCTGCTTATGTACACACTACATACATAGCTGTTTGACAACATTAATGGCATGTATATCATTTGCAACAGATTGGAAAGTGCCATAAATAGATATAGGACATGCACACAAGACAGCTAGCCTGTATTGGCCATACTGTTACATTTAGCCATTGCAGTCCTCCTCCTAACACCTCCTGCAGATATTACAGTGCCAGGACAATGTGCATGGTCACCTTCATAGTGTGCGGATGTATTATAATAGTTGTTCAAGTGTGTGTAAGTGTGCAGGTACATCTCTTATCACTCCACATCATGTATGTTATGTCAGAGGCATGGGATTAGTGGTGGTACTATTCTGGTATAGTTCATGATTGTGGTTGGTTCTTGTAATGTTTTCCATGATCCTTTACCTGTGGCCACCTTGCCGGAGACCTCTGCTGTGAGTACACTTGTATTCAGGCATATCAGTTTGCACAGCTTCACAATGTGCACCCTACTTATTGTATGTCAGATCCCTGATAGATGTCCTCTGCATTATTCATACAAGGATATTTATCTCACACAGACATCTCCCCATTGTTATGTCACCTTGTGTGACAGTCACAAACAATGGATTTTTAATGTACAGTCCATACTGTACCATATAAATATGTGCCTGGTATTGCTGCTACAACCATTTTCTATTCACATGCCCTCCTCTGCTGTACATGAGGGAGTTTCACCTGTCCACTTTCCCTGTGTTCATTCCTAAGATTCATCTGTGTGACCCTATTCCATACACACACACTTCCCCTGAGTGATCATTTTACATAGCATGTCCATGTCCTGTTACAGATCATTGGCACAGCTTCAGTAGAAAATGCCAGAAATGGAATATCACAATACACTGTACTATAGCTACACTGTCCTGTACTGTGATTGGATCATATTACTTCACATTTATACCTCTCAACTGTCCAGACATTCCCAGGATGTCCAGATGGTTTCCTTATCAAATATGGGGCTTTCTGCCATATCACTGGGATGATCTCTGGAGTGATGTGACCCATTATTACATACATTTGAGTGCATACCGCTCAGCTGTCCTGACTTTTTACAGAATGTCCAGTTTCTGTCACATTTGTGAGTTTTTCCAATGCAGCATTTTTGTTTTCTGGCAAATCATTGCCATGCCATTGCTGAGTGAAGTCAGAAACTGATGATCGACATCTGCGTTTCAAACATCATGTTCTTCAGAAAGTTCATGTTAATGTACAACCTATTTATTCTATCAACCATCTAAGTTTGGAAGTGCATTATTAAAAATCTGTCCCCATTTTGGGCCTTTGTCCCCCTATTATGTATGCCTTTATCAACATATGTTGCTCAAAGAGGATGACAGATATTTTGAGTTTCATTTTAGTACGTCTATTTGACATATATGGCAAATATGTCCATATTTCTGGTTAAATGTCCCCACATTATGTTGGCTTTTGTGGAGATATGTTGCAATAACAGATTCACAGCATACCTCTCAATTGTACAGCTTTTAGCAAACTTTCCAGATTCTGGCCTCATATTTTTGGTCAATTTCTACTAAAATTGTGGTTTTCTGAAAATCACTGGCAAATTATTGAGGACTGAAATCAGTAAATAATGACAGACATTTGAGTTTCAGACTTCATACCTTTCAGAAAATTCATACTAATGCAAAACATGTTGTTCTATCAATTTGCTAACTTTGTAAGGGAAATATTTCAAAAGTGCTCCATATATTTGGCCCTTTGTCCTCCCATTATTGACATATTTGTCCAGATTTCTTGCTCTTACAGGTTAAAAGGTATGATTCATAGCTATATTTTAAGCTGTGGTGGTCACTGTGGCATTCAGCACAAATCCGCAGACCGTAGGTGCTCTGCTTTCAACAAAACTGTATCAGCGTTCACTTACATGGTTTCCTAGCCTACAACAGCACTGCCAGCTGCAAAACCTAACTTATGTGTGCCATGTGTCATTAATATTCATGGCGAGGTGCTGCGCACTGCTGTGCAAAGCCTACATGGAGTTTACTGAATCCCAGTGCTTTTTTTTTTTTTTAATGGACTACAAATAAACACAGATGCCATTTCCATGTTGGGACTACCCATTATACAGTTAAGAGCAATGTGATGGCAAATGTTTTACTTCATTGCATTTTGGAATCCAACTACAAGTAATCTTAATTTTTATTTTGGAAAGGGCTGTTTTTTTTTTCAAGCTGTAACACTTGCTAAAGTAGCCATGTCATAAGGATTACATCTTAAATAGCACTGCTTTGCAGAATAGAAGCCTGACTCAAGGAGAGTTTAAATGACTGAAACAAAATGCTAGACTGTTGGCAAATGAGGATAACAAGACTCAGTATTCCCATATCTGCTGCTTACCTAAAAATATGTAGTTTTGTTTTTAAACTTTCTTACACTTAACTTTTCAAATTCAAGGACTAGTGACTGCACTTTCCCCAGACTCTCTAATTTTAATTTTATTTATCTTTTTATATCCTCTGGTCATACTTTTTCATTGTCTATTCTGAATTTATAATGATCACGTCCATTTATTTCTCAAAGGTGAGACTTTATCATTTTATGTTCATCATTCTCACTGCTGCAGTAGCTTTGGCTGTTTGGGTTGTACCCTGCACAGGATACAACAACCAGTCTTCAAAAAGTTCTGGTTCCTTCTCTCACCTACACTCTGACTGCTGATTTTTGGCATCTTGGAGGTAAATTATCAGACTGTAGAGAACTTCAGTACTTTTTTACCTCCTCAAGGGAAAACAGCTGAGAGGCTTCACAGGAGAAGCAATTGACTGTAGGCCTCATTTCTGACAGGCAAGTCCCATAAGGGAACCATTCTGCACAGAAAACATTGCCATTTTAAATATTCTTGATGTATTTGTTTTATTTATTGAAGAATATCTCCATTTTTATTAATATCAGAAGTTTCTTGTCAGAAACTGCTATTCTAGACCAGGGCTTATTATGGAATACCGAGGCTGTTTTTGTGAGAAAAATGTACTGATTTGTTTTTTTATTTTTTGAGATTTGTTTACGAGAAATATAAAGTTTAAAGATTGGGAAGTGTTTTTATGTACTTAAAGCAGTGTTAGTGTGTTGATATTTGTGTACATTTCATGACAACTTATCTTCATTTCCAGTTTTCTGTCAGTCCAGTTTTTATGACAGGGACAGGGTTCTGACAGGTTTTTGTGCTTTTACCTTTGAATTCTGAGGGACTGTATGGGGGAATTGTTAAGTGTGTGTGTGCTGATTGTGAACATTTGCCTGACAACATACCTTCCAGCCAACTCTTCCCAACAGTGCTTACTAGCCAACAGGCTTCTTCCTCAGCTACAGCATGGATTATTACACTGATCCTGCTGTTTCTTCTCCTGATGTATCTGAAAAGAAAAAAAAATAACAGAATAGAAGCCCTTTCTTACAGCGTGGACTCAGTGCCTCAGCCACTGGTAGATGACTGCACAGTTGTGATGTGTTGCTGTTCAGACCACTCCATGGTTTCTCCAGGTTCCTCCAGTGTAGTGAATTCCACCATTATGGACTGGGGGTTAGCCACATCCTCTGTAGCTGTTCCAGTGTCCAATCTGGGCATGGAAGAACCTCTTGCCTGGGATGAAGTTCCATCTCTCAGTCAGGATCATTTCAGGGATGTCCCTACATAAAAAAAAAAGAAACAAGTTAGACAATTTGCCTGTTTATATGGAGGATTGTCTTACCTTAGCTAGGAGGTTTAAAGGTTTTCTATCCTGGAGGCTAGAAATCCATACCAGAAAACTAACTAGGCTGATATATTCCTCTAAGCTAGCCCTTTGTGGAGATGTACACCCAAACTCTGGCCTTAACCCCACCAACCACCAAATAAAAAACTCCACTGACACCATTTCACATCTCCCCAGAAAAGTGTCTGACCTGCTTCTGGGTTACATTAACATTAGAAGCATTACAGACAAAATCTCAGAACTGCATGAAAACCTTTCCCACTAGTCTCCTGATATTGTCCTATTCACAGAAACATGGCTAAAACCTGATACAATTAAATAATGAAATAATTCCTCCTGGCTAAAACTTACTACACAAAGATACAGCAACAAAGAAGGGTGGAGGAGTTGCATTTTTATTTAAAAAACAATTGAACATTGAAATACTGGACATGCCATTACCCACATTAGATCAGCAGAAGTTATAACTGCTACACTACATATTAAAAAAAAAAAACATAGACCTAATTACCTACTACCTACCACCAAGCAACAATATCGATACCGTAGAAAATCTACTTCTTTGGGCCTCTAATTCACCTCAAGAAACCATAATACTAGGAGACTTCAGTATTGATTGTTTAACATACAACTCCTTCAACCCTACAAACGTTATCAGCCTCTAAGGGTTTTCCCAACTTATCCAAGCCCTAACTAGAAATTGATAAAACATCAAACAGGCAATTAATATTGGACTGGGTATTGTCCAACAGGCCAGACCAAACTAGTAATTCAGGATGCCTCCCTGACAGGCTAAGTGACCACCTATCAACCTATCCAATCAGAAGTTGAACCTATCTACCAAAACCCACCACTTATAAATAAATATGTAGTAAAAAATCCTTCTACCCCAACAACTTTATAGCCACTCTAGTAAGTTGCAACTGGCACTCCTTGAAAATACTAAAACTAGATGAAGCTGTATCCTACTTTAATTTGACCTTCCTTGACATACTAAACCACCATGCAACCCCCAGAACCATCAGAATTAAAGCTAACTATACCCCCTGGTTAACCAAAGAGACTAGACATATACTACATATGAGGGATAAAGACTGGGTAAACTGGAAGAAAACATGTACCCCTACTGACGAACATAAATATCTTGAGCTTAGAAATAAGGCAAATAAAATGATTAAAGGAGACAAAACTAGCTATTACCACAACATACAAAATAGGCATCAAAACAATCCTTAAAAAATTTGGACAACTATAAACAAAGTACTTCAACCAGGTAAAGCTGGCACCCCTGCCCCTGCAACCACTGACAGCTCATCAAACATAACTCAAGTGAACAAATTCTTTGCAGATTCCACTCTAGCTCTAGCTAACTCTCAAAACCCTTCTACTATTATCAAGTCACCCAAAACCAATAAAACTGAACAGAGCTTCTCACTGCAACCTGTCCTCATCCCCACTACTAAAAAGATGCTTAATAAATTAAAACCCACAACTCTTTCTGCATATAGTCTACCAGCTGAATTCTTAAAAATTGCTGCCAATGTAATTTCATATCCTGTAGAAATTCTCATTAATTGCTCCATATCTGAAAGCTTAGTCTTTCACCTGTGGAAAATTTCCTACATCACTCCACAAGGGAGGAAACTCTAAAGAACTTACTAATTGTGGACCAATCGCCATACTCTCTCCCCTCTCCAAAATCCTTGAAAGGTGTGTACACACACAAATCATGACATTCCTAAACTCTCACAATCTACTGATAAACACACAGCATGGTTTTAGACCATCACATAGCACTACTACAGCCCTTATGTCTTTCACACATACAGTCAACAGCCACAGGAACAATGGAAAATATGTCTCAGCTATACTCGTAGACCTTTCCAAGGCCTTTGATATGGTTAATCATGCCAAACTCATCAACACTCTCTTAGAATTAAATCTTAGCTCCCCACCATTTCCTGGTTTAGAAATTACCTAACAGGCAAACAATAGATAGATGCATCAAGAACGCTCCTCACTGCTACCAGTCACACTAGGAGTCCCACAAGGTTCTATTCTTGGACCACTGCATTTTTTTCTGTTGTCACTAATAACCTTCATACTGCCACACTTCAGGCCTCTGTCATCCAATATATGGACGATTCCACTGTAGTCTGTGCCCCCCCCCCCCAGGCACTGCTTCAACAAATGCAATCCTTCTTTTTTGCTTTTGAAAAATGGCTCTCTGAATCACAACTAATATTAAATCCAAATAAAACTAAGGATATGATCTTTCCACCCACACAGCATTCTACTCATAGCCTTACATTTAACATCACCTCCAGTAATAATACAATCATATCTCCAGTCAGTCACAACAAACTGCAAGGAGTTGAAAATCGACAACAGCATGAAATCTGACATTCAAGTACATAAGAAACTAGCTATGCTGTACAGAAATAAACAATTCCTAAAAGACTCCACCAGAGCCACTATTACATGCACCCATCTCATCTCCACTCTTTTGTATGTCTCAGAAAATCTGATCTTTCCAAACTGCAAGCATAATATAATAAAATTGCCAAATTTGCAACCAGTACTCCTCACAGAACACACCACTGCATTCCCCTTAAACAACTTAAATGGCTGGATCTCATTCTCATTCTTTACAATCAACTTATACTAACCCACACACTATTTCACTACCCTGAAAAAAACCTGCATTACAAAACATACTACACCCCAAGCACCAAACTAGGGTCCTAAGGTCCAATCAAAAACTCCTTTTAGATGTGACCAAAGCCAATAATTCTGTAGGTATATTCCTCTATGGCAACACTGTTGCCAAATATTGGAACAGCCTTCCCCACATCTCATCCTCAACTTCCACTACTTACTTCAAAACAGCCTTAAAATCCCACCTGATGCAATCTTGGCTCTGTAATTGTGGCAACCTGGATTAGTCTTTTATACTTCCTACTGCTATTCTAACAACTGTCCACTCTCTCTCGGCACATCATGACTCTAACTGTGAAAACTCCTATTTGTTTTTTATTCTTCCTGCTGGTCTATTACCAACTCCCTCTCTCTCAGCACATTGCTTCCACCAGTAATGTACCTTTGTCTTACTCTCTACTGCTTTCACTAACCCCTCAGCCCACCTTTTTATGGCAACTTGTATTACATCCTTAGCTTGATATCCTGTTATTTTCATGGTATACCTAAAAATATAACCATACACAGTTTTAAACAAAAACAGTCTGTTGTAAGTTAAGACTAAACGCTTCATGTAAACATATTTAGAATTTGTAATGATAAGTACTGTCCTACTGCAATAACATTGTTTTTGATGTATATCAAAGAGTCTTATGTATACAAAATTGTCATTTGTAAAAGATATATGTTGTATGTGGAGCTTTTCTCCCCAGGCCTCCACTGAAAAAGGACCTGTGTCCAGTCGGACTTTCGTGATAAACAAATGTAAATAAATAAAATAAATAAATTCCTGAGGAAAATATGTTACAGGATTCTGACAAGGTTTTTTTTTCTTTGTCTGATTCTCACCTTTCCAAGATTATTACATACAAGCAGAGCAAAATGTAGTGGCAGGCAAGCTGAACAGGACCAGGATAGATAATCTTGAATGGAAATTGAAGAATGGTAGTTTCTAGGAATGGATCCAGTTGTGTGAAACACCTCTGCACCAGGACTCCATGTAGGCAGGACTGGAAAATAGATGCATTTTCATTCCCATTGACAGGAATGCTCCTGTATGCATTTCCACCCTTTCCGTTGATATCAGGGTCTTCTGAAGATTCAGAATGACTCTCCAAAAGTTATTGTTTTAACTCTCTTCTGGCACAGGCAACATTGACTTTTCGTTATTTTGGAATTTGCCAGGGGCAATTAACACAAGATTCCTTACAGATTGGATCTACTCACACAAGACAGAAGGAGTTTGGTACACCCCAATCACAAACAACTTCAAATGACTGCCTGGATGATTGAATTCTGATGCCTTTTAGGCACCTTTTTCATGAGGGCATGCATCAAGTACTAAAGAAGGTTAGAAATCCTGCTACTAGGAAATATTACATCAACCTTTAGGAGGTTCTTTACTTGGTGCCCTATCTGAGATTATTACCTCTGGTTCTCAAATATTTGTGTCAGTTTCTGTACTATGGCCTATTTACTCCTTTGGCAAGGGGTATTTATCAACCATTTCAGCATGTCTGCCATATACCATCCTCTTCATTTCAGACGTTGATCTAGTTGTTCTACAAAACAATTTTTCTGTTGATATGAAAGGTCACCTGTTATTCATGTGACACTTAATTGGGATTTTCACTTTTTGCTGTGACAGTTAATTCTGTCTTATGAACCAACAATTCTACCTGTTTTTGGTAGACTACATGTTTTATTTGCTCTGACATTTGCAAAACAGTATCTGGTTTGCAGCCATTCATGCTGAGTTAACCCATTTGCTTTTTCATGCATATAGGGTTATCTGTAGAAAGAAAAAAATCCTCCATATATGCCCATACTGCTTTCAGAATGTACCTTGACTCTAGCCATATATCAACCTGATTTCTTTCAGAATCTGTTCGATGATGTGAGGTATTACCATCTGTGCCAGGGAGAATAGGGCAGTGCATGTGTAACATATGCCAACATAGTTAGCTGGAGTTTTTTAAATGGTTTTGTGCCATTTGACTATCACACTGACTTGTACAGATGCTTGTATTAAAAATGTATTAACAGTGTTATTTTAAATTACTAAATGTATATGTTTAAACAATGAATTCTGGAAGGAAAGAGTAGAAGTTTTTGAACTTGTTCTGTAATTTTTAAATACAGCAACAGATTTTAGAAAAGCTCCGAGTGTGCATTGTACCAGAGTCAGGTGATCGAATGTGATGTCATTCTATAACCAGCACTGAGAAGATGGAACTCACACAGCAGTTTGTTTTGTTCTGTTTTCTCTGGAACCTGATATAAAAGATCCATGACAGTTATAACCATCAGTTATTTGAATTCAGTTCAGTCAGTTTGAAGCTCATCACCTTCCCTTGTGGAAATAAGCATCTCAGCATCCTACCTTGCCTTGCTGTATTAATTAAGTTAGTTAGGGAACAGCTATTCTTTAGAGAGTCAGAAAAGACAGTGAGATTAGTTAAGTATTGTTTTTCTGCATCTGTTTGAATCTGTCCAACTGTGTTATTTTTATTTCTCCTGTGAATAAACCTCTGATGTTTCTTGTACTTAGATATTTAGTATTCTCTTGTTTTCTATTTTATTATTTAGTATTAAATATTTTATACCTTTCATTGTGGCTGGTCTTTTAGAGAATACAACTTTAGAGAACAACTTGAGAGTACTTGCACTCGATACCTCTGATATAAGTTTTGTCAAAGAAATGGAGGATATGGCTAAAGACTTTACACAAAGAGGATATGATGGTAAATTGGTAGAAGATACTATGAAAACAGTTATCTCCTTGTGCTCCACTGTTGGTAAACCTTATATATTGGGGAATAAGTATAAATATAATTGAGAGGGGGATGATGATATAAAAAATATGAGATGGCCTTTAGGTTATTTGACTAAGTATAATAGACATACCTCTGGTATTAAAGCTACAGTAGAATGGAATTCGGCAATTCTTACTTCGGACAATGATCTCATTAAGTTTTTAGGTAATAAACCATTTTTTTTTATATACAAAAAGGAATGAAACCTTAAACAAATGTTTTGCTGTAAAGATGTGAAATGAAATAAACATGTTTAGACACTAGTAAATGTACTACACCATGCTTTAACTGTAGTTTTTGCATGTTTTTACGTACATATAAATGTTTTATACATCCCATAACACAAATCAACTTTTATTTTAAGGTAATAAAACATGTAATTCTGAAAATGTTATATACTTAGCCAACTGTGTAACATGTCCATGATTGTATATAGGGAAGACCAACCAAAAGCTTAAAGACAGGATTTCATCTCTTCTATCTGAAATACGTAGGAAACTGGACACTAATACCTTATCTAAGCATATTCAGCAACTAGGGGAAAATCATACGTTTAAATTATAAGTATTCAGGGTAGAAGGGAGATGTAATAAATAAAACAGAGTTGGCTGAGTATAAATGGATTAATAACTTCAGGGCTGATGTACCCCATAGAATTAATGCAATGTGAAGTACAAAACCTATACATAAAGACAGAAGTTATTATATATAGATTTACAGTATCCGAGTTGTGGAGTATTTCTATTTGTATCTCCCATAGTGAGCTGTTTTAATTATCTAATTAACTGAGTGATAGGCTTTAAATTGTAGAAACACACTGATTTTTGTAAGCATTGAAAAGGAGCCTTTAGAGCTTGAACACTTACGTTTTGTTGTTGGTTTTTTTTTTTTAATCTTAGTTTTTTTTTTTAAAGTGTGCTATGAGACGTTTTGGATTCTTGCTTATTTTAGTGATGCCTTGGCCACTCCAAAAAACCTGGCTGCTTTGGTTGCACTCTACCAATTATGTTCATATTGATTTTACTCAGTATAATTGTATACCCCTGTAGAAGCCTGAGAGTGGTTGACTGGTGGCAGCATAGTTACCTTATAGTCTGGACAGAAGGGGTACAGTTAGTAAATCTGTACCAGCCCTTCCCAGAAGTGTGTGTGTGTGTGTGTGTGTGTGTGTGTGTGTGTGTGTGTGTGTGTGTGTGTGTCTGTGAAAATCAAATAACCAGGTGTGGATGTGTCCGCTACTTGGAACTAGGACACAGTGCTCCAGAGCAAGTCCTGTTTGGGATCTAGAGAGACAGAGTCCAGTCCCAAGTCTATAGCATGTTCCCTCTGTGGTCTTGGGGAAAACTGTGCCTGATGCAGAGAGTTGCATCTGAAAATACTGTGTAAATTCATTCCTGTTTTTAGTGACCATCTGTCATCAGGGGTGAGGACTGAGGCTCCTTGATTACTGGCCCAGGGTACAGAGAGGACATCGCAATCTGAATGACAGGGAGAGTAAATTCCAAATATTCTGGTCATGCTTTACAAACTTGGGTATTATCCTGTCAGTACTAAGTCCTTTAGAAAAGCTATACAGATGTGGAATTTCTGGTATGGGACTGGAAAAGGACAACCTGTGGCAATTCAGTCAATGTCAGTTGATTTCTCCTTACTATATCTTTTCTTGTTATTCCCACCATGGTAAAACATTTCCTGTCAGGACTAAAGCACATTGAAATACAGCCTTGTTTTCTTTGATGGCATATTGGAGAGGGATAGACTCTGGAGGCATTCCAAAAGCAACTACATAGCTCCCTGTACATACCTTTACAAAACATTACATACTGGATTCCTTTACTAGGTTCCAGGACTGGATTTGCCATGACCATTCATGGACCCTTATTCTTCATCCTACCAGAATGGAAAAGATTTGGTAATTTACCCAAAAAGCCAAAGAAGTCTGCAGCAGTGGGAATGATGAACAAACTATAGTTGTGTTAAGTTGCACTTACCCATAACAGTAGATATTCAAATTCTTCACTGCCGCAGTAGCTACACCCACCCTCCATCCCCATTTTACTGTACACAGTTAGTTGTGGGGTAAAAAGTTATATTTGGTAGGGAAGGAAAGTCCTGACATTGTCTGTACTCTGCTGATTTCTCTCCATGGGACTAGCCAATCAGCAGTCAATAGTGTATGTGTGAGAAAGAGGCAGAACTTTTTGAAGTCTGGCTGGTTGTTGTATCCTGGGCAGAATACAACTCAAATAGCCAAAGGATACTGCGGCAGTGAGAAATTTGAACATCTACTGCTATGCTAAATGCAACTTACAGAAGTGTACTTTTGTTTTATACCAGTGTCTTCCTGTGGTTTTGCCTTAGGCCCTGCACATTATTTCTACTCTTAACTGTCTTAGTCCTATCTGAAAACATACAGTATAAGGGTTCAGAATGATTCAGTACAGTTGCAGTGAGTTCCAACGTAATCACTGACAACTAAAGTTATGAAACCCAGAGAATCAAAACCTTGCACATACAGGCAAATATTTGTCTTGACTTTCCAAATAAAATAAAATTATAGTACAGCAGTATATGTTTATCTCTTGGTATTGGGTGTTTAAGGGATATAAAGAAGTGATATACAGCAGCATATAATTATAAACGTGTATGTTTCAGTATGAAATCCTCTTAATGCTCTATGGTTTTGTCCATCAGATATCTACAATTTACTCAATAGCCATGGGCAAGTTCCTTTTTCTATACTGGCCTGCATTTGCAAAGCATTTCTTAGTTATATAACTAAACCAGTTCCTAAGTAGTGGTAGTCTGTGGTTTTGTTTGACATAGCTCAGAGATTGTTTTGACTAGTGTTCAAGAAGGTACGATTTTGCAGCTTTAATTGACATCATATCCATGGCCATTTAAATATATATATATATATATATATATATATATATATATATATATATATATATACACACATACACACACACACACACACATTCATTCTGTTAGTATACTCAGTCCTTTGGTGAATGGGCTTACTTTCATCTATTAGTTATTTGCTATTTATATATTCTACTTCCAAAAGACTCAGTCTATTACCAAAGGTTACCTTCAAGTAGTCAGTGTTGTAATACAGCAATATCTCACATTTTAAAATAAGATTGTAATGCTTGTTTACCAAATGATGCCAACAGGTCATCTATTCAACTAATTTTTCACACTCTTCTTTTAGCGAGTAAAGGGCTATCCTATCCATTCTGTTTCCTACGTATATTAAACCATACTATGTTTCACTAATTACTTTCTTGTTGGCTCCATTCTATGTCACGTTCTCTCTCTTTAGTGATCTTTTCCCACACTATCCATTTCTCCTGTGGTATTCACTGCTACCATCATTTGACAGAATTGTCTGTCAACTTCTGAGTTCTGTCATCATTTCAAAGATTTCTACACTTTTTGGTTCCTGATGTGATTTCCACTTTCTAGTAATAACTTCAACTCCTGCCTACATTTTGAAGCCAGTCATCCTCATACAATTTAGGAGGTAGTCTGCTTCATTCATAGGATTCTATTTTCTGCATTTCCACCTGGTAATTCCTTAACTTATCACATCTCCAAAAAATGTGACCCCATGTTCCTACATTCCCCACATTATGGCTTCAACATCTTTCATCCACAGAGGGAAGCATCGTACTAAGCCTGTGTGGGGCAAGTTGTTACCTTTTGGTAGTGGAAGGGAAAATCCTCACTCATTACATTGGTAGTCATTTGAATTTGTCTTCTGACATATTCTGTCTGGTCAGGATCAGGATAAAGCAGCCTTAAGTCTTTATGTTGTTTCCCTGCTTTGTTTGTATCCCTTCTCCTTGTAGTACTTGTAGAACAGTGTTAAGAATTTAAAAGGTACTCTAAATAGCAATAAGAAACTAATGAAAAGTGATGGTGGAAAGTGCTATGTTAGTGATACAATGAGAGAAATGAGCACTTGTAAACAAAGTCATGCACCTTATTGACAGTGACAGCAACAGACTAATTCAGAAACACAGTTCATGCATGTCCACCTTTCCATGCTTCAGGTCACCATTATTGATTATTGTGACAAGGTGTGTTGCAAAGACTGTCATTTTAAAGCTGCATTTAATTTATTATAGTTACATTTTGTTAACAAGTAGTGTAGATTGGTCAAGTGATAAGAGTCAGATAGCTTTGTTTTGTGAAATTCACATTTCTCAACTCTGTGTTTCTTAATATTTTCACTGACATTTAATCTTATTTCTGCTGACATGCTAATAGGTTGTACATATTTATATACTGTAGGAGGTATAGATAATCTAGGAAATATTCAATTTTTTCCTTTGATGTTTCTCATCTTTGTATTTTCTGCAGCTAGACCAGAGCATTCTCAGTGGCTGGGTACTTCAAGCCTCGTAGACTTGTAAGCATGTGGCATCAAAGCCGCTTACCTGAAATGAAGTTAATAAAAATTGCAACCATTTTATATTTCTTAATATAACCATTTCTCCTTCATATCATCTAAACAATGATAAGGCAGTTACTTACAGTACCTCAAAAGTGTAAAATATACTTGAGCTTAGATTAAGGACTACCACAAAACAAAATGTAGTACTGGTATTAAGGTTGACCTAGGATGAGGACAGGCATATAAGATAAATGGCACTGCGGGATTTTATGACATCATATATATTCCCTCAAAGGAAATGTTAAGCTAACACAATGTACACCATTATTTTATAAATACGGTGCAACTATAACATTTAATGACATAAATGTCACCATGATGCTGACAATAACATAGTAAATGATTAAAGAAATGAAAAGCACAAATGGCATGTAAAAGCACAAGACTATTCACAAAGGGAATTTACTAATATAAGTTCATCAAGCAAAGCACAAAACTGCCCAGCAAATTCTGCTCTCCCAGCAAACCTAATGCAGAACCCTGGATGATATACAGTTCAGCAGAGAGAGCTTCTAAGCAAATGTATCTTCATAATTAACTAATTTAACTGTTTTTCATGAGTATAACAAAGTACAATAACAAATGAACATCTGCTATTCAAGCTACATTCTAATTTGATAACAGCCTTTATAACACAAAGCATTGAGGCAGTAGACCTACATACCCCTGTGATGAAGAAAGGTAAGCCACTTCATTCTAGTATATTTTATACCAGTCATGCTATACTGCTATGAGTGAAAGGAACGGTTGTTAAAATGTATGAAAAGTAGCCAACATACAAACAGCTGATGAATTTATGGGTTGGGATTCAAAGGAATCCACCGTACAATCAGCCACAGAGGTAATCAGGCATGTATTAGGCACTGAACGCGACCATCAGTTTGAGGAAAGGACCTCATAATTAAAACAGAAGCAGTGTTACAGCAGGGCATGTCAATGACATGACAGATGTCACAATGAAGGCAGGTTAGTACAGGTAATGTGCACATACAGTAACACCACACAGCTGTATCTTACACTCACCCAGCACAAGAAGGGCAGTCTTGTAGCCACAATTTAAGGCTACTATGGTGAGCACAGCAAGATGATAAAGTTGTTCATCATATTAATGGAGAGGATATGCTGTAGATAAGGAAGTAGGAAAGGGGAGAACAGCAAGCACTGGCAAACCCCCAATGATAACACCAGATTTATACAGGTCACTAGACATACACAAAAGATTGGGAGGACAGTGGATAGGCACACACATACAGAGGCTGGAAAATGGTGATAAGGGCATCTGAATAATAAGAAAGGAGTGAGGAATGGTGCACAAGGAGAGAAAACACCAGGACGGGGTTACAGGATAGCCCTGGCATGGTTGGATGCTACTTCAGCCTGGAGGATAACAAACCCAAGTATTATTCACCTGGGTGGATGATGTTCCTCCCAGGAGCCCAAAGGGTGGGGACTGCCAGGCACACAATTCCAGAAAACTGCTGAAAAGCATTCCACATTATCAATGTGGGTATCCTCTTGCATGTGGACCTTGACAGCAGAGCACACTCTTCTTTCCACTTTCAGAAAAAGAGCTTTCAGCCACTCCTCCAAGGAAGTGGCCATACCTGGCATTAATATCCACTCCAAGTCAACACATGCAAAGGAATCATCGTCCCCCAACTGACAGCCAAAGCTGGTGGCCACTAATGACCCAGCACCAGCTTCCTAACCTTCCCTGCAACAGACTGCATCAAACCCTGCAAGGAAACTAGTCTGGTTAGAATTTATTTGGTAGACTATGGCATAAAATGGACCTTTTTTATTCTTCAAAACTTTTAAAAGTATTTTTCTACAGTCTAATAGCATTAAGGTGATTTCCGTCATTTTTATTTAGTAACCTGTTTGATAAACAGATAAATGAACTGCCTTGAGGTCCCTTTTTCAGTAATGAGCTGGGTCAGAGGCATCTACGTTAAAACAAGCACTGACAGCTACATCAGAAATAATTCAACAAAGGATTTAAATTTTACACACTATCTGAGGGTTAGTGCACCTTACAATCCATAGTAACATTATTAAAATACAATGGTAGTGAGCAAAGCAGCATAAAACAAATAGCCTTAATTTACATATTTTGGAAGACTGAATATTTCTTTGCTTATAGGTTTACTTGTCACATTTTATGCAGGTAATGACAAAGTAGCACATCCGGTTACATTTTGTCTAGAAAGAATTTGCAATATACATGAAATTAAGAATTTGAAAAGACTGCTTGCTTATTCTTACTTTGTTTTTGTCATTTGGGCAGTATTCCTGTGAAAGAAAGTACTTGGTCCTAGCACTGTATGGAAAAAAAAGTGCACCTGCAACTTTATATTCTGGATTACAGTGAGAAAAAAATCCATTAATAAACCACAGGACTGGGACAGTGTACTTATTTATCCTCTGTTGACTGAGCTAATCCTACAAGGCCAGTGGCCTCTCTTCATGGGAGAACAGAAGTGTTAGTAGCATTCATACTGACTAGAGGGAAGTTTGGTCAGGGCACTAGGGCAACCTCCCCTATTCTTTTTGGTACGTGTTTTGGGATCTTTTTATATCCACTGGAGCTATCACCAACTAAGGCTAGTAGGGCCTTGAGTTATTGTCTCATACAATCGACAGCACACCCCCTTATGTTACAGTATCAGTCTTGAATAAAGAAACCTACTGAGAGTATAGGAACCTCAACATTCTGTTCTTTCTATACAAAACTACAGTATGAGAATGGGCCTTCTAATAAAGCAAAGCAGTGAGGAGGTATACATATGAGCTCTCCCTTAAAAGTACATCAGGCATAATTCTACATTGTATTTAATACATGTAACTGTGAAATGGGAATTAACTTAAAAGGGTATTTCCTTTCTTCAAGGAGGTATGACTTCAGAGTGCTCTTTGAGGATGCAGGGAGCCTTGCAAGAAATATTTTTTTTAGTTATTTTGGGGTTAGTTGTATTTTGTAGTTAGACATATGATTAACTATAATACAGAATTACCCACTGTGGTCTTATATACTACAACCATGCCTATGTGCCCTCTGTTCAATAAAAATGACTTGGTACTCATATTACATGGATAAAGATGCAACTGCAACTATTTTCTCAATTATAGTGAGAAAAAGAAGCCATTAATAAATGATAGCAGTAAGGCAATATACCTACATGACACCTGCTCTGGGAGGAATAACTATGTGCATTTAGTCATTTACTTCCTTACTTACTTTAATGGTTGAGTCCTACTGTCCACAGCCCATTTTCAGTGTACACCTGTGGAGGAAGGCTTTAAAAATGCATAACAAAAAAGTCCATGAAGATCAAACACAATACATTAAGACAGTAAGCGCAGTAATTTAGAACAAATTTAAAAAACTGCAAAAACAAAAGTACTGAAAACAGCAAAATAATACAGTAAATGCATAAATATACAAGGCCAGCATACTTAAAGATCTGAGTGCATGCAGACACAATCGGTAAAAAATAAATGAAATATAGTAATAAGCAATAACTATAGTTCAATTAACAAAACAGAAATAATAGAAATATACCACAGATGGGAAATGTTAAAGCAAAAAAATGTGTTTTACTTTGTTAAATACTAATCAAAAAAGTTGTTGCCTTTGGTTATGAGTCAATATAAGTTACTCAGGGTATGTTAAGAGTATTTGCAAGATTTACAGCTTAGAGGAAAGTGAATAGAGGTTCTGATGAAGTCTGTTTGATGTAGTTTGGACGAAAGCACTTAACTTTCTCATTAAATCGTCTGGTTGTTATCATTAACTTCTGGGCTGCATTTTCTTTTGATTACATTTTTCAGTAATACTTGGTTACTGGACTTGTGGTTTAGGTCAGCTCTCATCTCGCTCTTGGTGGTTATTAGTTGTTTTGTGCATGGTCTCTCTTCCAAATGTATTTGAGTTCTTAGAGGAAAATGAGGAAATAAGTAAAATGAAACAACACGCAAGGTTACAGAAGGGGACAGTGCATATCTAAAAAACAGAAATTAGGTGCATTACAAGATGTACAGGGTTGTAAAGGAATTAAATGGAAGTGAGAAACATACAAAGGATGCTTGAGTTAATAAAAATGGAAATGCCAAGAAAACCAGAGTTTCAATGGCAAAGTTAACAACTGTGGTATTACGAAGAAATAAAAAAATGCAGGAAAGGTTATGTGAAAAGTAATAAAAACTTAGGACAAAGAAGGTAAGGAAAAGTAAAAGCACTGAAACAGTCATATTGATAACAATGGGAAAATAGAGGCATTTAACAATAAAATTGGGCTTAAGTGCTATAACTGCCATATCACTGAAGTAAAGGCAAGGAAAATGCCCTGAAAAGAGACTGCTAATAAGCGAGCAAGTGAAGTATTAAACATGAAGGACTGTGATATACAAATGAAATGTATTATTTAACAGAGAGATGAACAGAAATGATTACATACATCTCAGAACCTACCTGTAAAAGATAAACTACAAAATTAGTGTAAGTGAATGTAAAAATACTAGAAAGAATTACTTCATTACTCTCCAGAAGAATATCAAGGAGTTTCTGGAGTACCATAAATAAACTGCTCAACAACTCATATTCTGTTGTCATTTTTTTCTAATGTGACTCTACATTACTGCAGAAAAAAATAATATTTTTGAAACTCTGTGATTCATACCCATCCTCAGTCTATTAACATATCTACCTCTAACTCAATTGATCAACACTTCCTATTTTTTTTTTTTTTACTTTTCAGCCAGTATCTTCAACTCTGATTATTCGTAATTCTGGTTTATTTTTCAGCCTGTATCTTCTGCCTTTACTTGTTGCATCAAGCCCTGCTTAGCAACAGGGTCTGATATACTTCTCCTAAAGTATGTGCATCTAGCAACAAAAGTTATTGTCAAGCTCACAGAGTACATTAATAGATGCTTTCAACAAATTCATGTGCCAAATTTATGGAAACTCCCTGCTCACACTAGTATTTGTCCAAAGGAAAGAAAGGTGATCATATAACAAAACACAGACCAAATGGATACTTAATCCTCTACCAAACGTGAGGAAAAGAGTAAGCCACAAGTGGCACTATTGCCACACTATGTCTGTTTTTTCAATTTGGTTCTTGGAAGTTATGTATTCAGTAGAGAATCTGCATAGCGCCACTGTGTCACTATGTCTGTGAGCGTTTTCACTGGGTATATGAATTTTACCCACATCCTAAAAATATGCTGAACTGGTGATCCTTCAAAATGCCCAGAGGTGTGGGTACAATGTGAATTTGCGTACTGCAAGTGAGTGTCATCCAATCCAGGTCTGGGTCTATATGTTATTTATTTATTTGACATTTTTTGACCAGGTTGGTCCAGCTGAGCCAAAGCCCTTTTTCAGTGGAGACCCGAGGAGAAAAGCTCCACAAATACATAGACATTGCAATGCATAACTACAAAAGACATAAACATATAGATGTATATATACAACAAGATTGACAATTTAAGGAAACTGTACAGATTAGAGATATGATAGGAGATTGTTAATAGATTCTAAGAATTAGAGATGTGCAGGCTATTACAGTACACAGTGAATGTTACACAAACAGAAAAAATAAAATACATTCTTTATCTTCATTTCTTCTGCATAGAAGCAATAGGAAAGAAAAACATTAGGCACAATTTTATGTATTTATGTGTATAGTAAAATGCAGGTACAAGGTAGAGTAAGGTAGAAGTAGGTGTAATACAGTGAGTTTAGGTGGGAGAGAAAGAAAATATGGTGATACTGGTGAGGAAGGGGGAGGGAGACAGGTTAGACAGACAGAAGCAAGATCAATCTGGGGGACGATTACACTGACATAGTCTTATATTGCTTAAAGTGTTTTTTAATGCATTTCTGAACTGATATTTGGACAATGATTCGAATGTCAAGTGGAAGTTTATTCCAGTTTTCAGCAAGTGAATAGCTGTAGAGATTTTTGCCGAAGATATGTAATCAATCTGCATGGAAGTCTCCAGGAACAGATGGTATTCCTGTGGAGGTTTGGGATTTAGAAGAGAAGAAAGTGATAAAGATCTTCTAGAAGATTTTATTTAACACTTTTTAAAGGAGGGAAAGAAAGCTGTGGTGGCTGTACTATCCAAAGAGGGTAAAGACCCATCAGATCCAGCTTCATATAGATCCGTTTCAATTTTAAACCATGGTTATAAAGTGCTCGTGTGTATACTGGCTAAAAGAAAGGCAAAGGTTTTTCAAAAATTGACAGATATGGATCAATGTGGTTATATGTGGGGAGGGGGAAAACATTTAGCAACATTAATAAAACGATGATCCACAGGGAAGCAGGATTTAAGACAATACTGCTGTTGTTGTTGGCTCTTGATGCACAGAAAGCATTTGATAGTGTAAGCTGAGATTTTATGAGTTGGTAAATGTAAGAAGTTGTGTTCCCTGAGACAATAATAACATTAATTAGCAGGATGCATGAAGTATCAGAGGCAAAAACTAAAGTAGGATGTTTTTTCTCTGAGAAGTTGTGTTTGAACAGAGGAACCAAGCAGGGATGACTCTTTCCCCCATTTGCTTTACATTTAGAGCCATTGGCAAAGAAAACAAGAAAATCAGAAATTCAAGGATATAATTGTTTTGGTAATCAAAAACAAATGGCTTTATTTGCAGATGATATTATTTTGTACTTGATAAATCTAGAAAAGGACATCTTTGTATTATGGGGAATTCTGAGGCACTTTCATTTGTTTTTGGGATACAAAATGAATGAAGATAAAACAAAGGCTATAGCTGTAAATTATGTACCCACACACAGACTAGTTCATCAATACCCATACTTATTGGAAAATAAGATGAAGTACTTAGGAATTTGGATTAAAAAGGCTTCTGTTATGGCAGCTAAGGATAAGTGGGAAGAGAATAAACAAAGGATAATACAAAAAGTGAGAAACTGGAGGCTGTTGTTTATGGATTTGGATATTAAGATATAAGCAGTGAAAACATTTTAGTTCATTTTGTTTTACATACAGGTCAGGCATGTTTTAATCAACCAGAGGAGAAGTTGTGGACAATAATTAAAAAAGCGTAGAATTAATTTATGTTGGAGGGGAAACAGGGCAAGAATTAAGTGGGATACATTGATTCTCCTAAGAGAACAAGGTTTCAAAACAAAGAAAATAAAAAATAAAATGTTATGCTTGTAGAGTGCCAGGATAGGCTCTGGATTCAGTGATTATGACAGTGTAAATAACATAAAATGAATGATTTTTTGACCATTTGCTGATTTTACACATTAGCATTCAACATAAGAGTTATTGTATGATTAGGCTCATGATTAAAAACTCTATAAATTAGTACATAGGAAGTTTTATGTATTTTGGGTGATATTTATTCTTGTGGACAAGCTTATGGTGTCAAATCCAGACAGGTGTATAAAACTGTATAGCTGTAAATGGTCCCATCATCGTCATATTTATGACTTAAATACTGCACAAAAGAGCAGGATCACAGTGTGTAGGTAAGGTCCTAACTTCTGACAAAGTGCGTGTTCAGCAGCATAGCTAAAGCAGGCTTAGTATATGCTAAAGAAGGTCTGAAAAGGTAGAAGGAATGTTTTATACACACTGTTAAAATACACAAACACAGCTAGGAAGTAAGTTCAAGGTGAGAAAGTGCAAGAGTGATGCTTACTATGATGTGTTTGGGGAAAAGGGAAAGTGGGGTAGTCAAGTCCCACAGTGTTTTAAAAGAAAACAATCAGTTTGTACTAGACTGGGTCTATATTACGTGATCAAGCATTTAGGTGATCAAACACCTAAACGTGGACCTCCGAGAATAATGAATGTCCATTTATGCAAATTTTTCCTCTGGGAAAAATTTTGCATGGCCATCATTGGTAATTTGCCCTTTTCCCCAATGCAGAGTGATCTCGGAGTTGGTATATTTAGTTAGGAGGGGTGTGGGGGGGCAAAGCCCCCCACTTAATTAGTGTTTAATGGTTTGGTTTGTTTCCTATGGCCAATGGCTGTTTGCGGTTTTAAGGGTTCAACATTTACGGGCTGACGTTTAGGTGTTCCATCACCTTAACTTTCGATCACGTAATATAGACCCACTACACTAACTTACCAATAATTTTTTCTACAAATTGTCTAAAATTTCTCTAAATATTAAATGAATGTCATATAACTTGTAGTGATTCTTAACCAATACTTCTATATTATATCTAATTTGTTACAATTATTTAAATTGCACGTTTTTGTTTTATTTTTGAAGATTGTAAAATTATTGTTCTTAAAATGTTTTGTAATAATTTTGAGCTTTTTTCCCTGGGCCCCTGCTGAAAATAAGCTTTTACTCAGTCGGACTTTCCTGGTAATCAAATGTCAATAGGTAAATAAAACTGTGCGACAACAAAGGACTTAATGTTTGGAAAAGTTTCAAGGGAAAATTGAGAGAGAGAGAGAGATTCAGGACCAAACAAAATTTTTAAATTAAGCTTTTAAGGTTTATCTGAATAGCAACGGCAGGGCCCATGGTCTGAATTAAATGCCATGATTTTGAGAGAAACATGAATGTACAGAGGCCTTGGGAGGAGCACTGACTATGAAATCGCCTTTGAACACAGAAGATGTTATAGCTACTGGGGAGCAGAGTAAGAGGGACAGGGTACATTTGGCCTGCATTCAGTATAGCTAGGAACATACACTAACTGAACTAGATAAATCACACACCAATCTAAGCTTAGTAGGTTGATATGCTTAGGTAAGTTTAAACTAAAGGGAATGAAATAAAATGTGATATACAAATAGCAGCAATGCTCTAAGTTAACTGTACAGTAAAAATGTGTTTACCAAGGTTAAGTCAAATCATTACTTAAACAGAGAAATAATTATGTCACAAAAGAAATCATTAGTACTTAGCCAGAATTGCACACCTAAGGCAAGCTGCTGCAGCTGTTTTTTTTTTCAAAAGTTGATATCGTACAGTTATCTAGCATATTCATCATTGCAAATTTATTACAATTTTCCAGCCTTCAATGCCAATTGTAATTGCATTTTTTTCTGAAAGTACAGTCTACATATCTGCTTCACATAGCATAAGGACAGAAGATTTTCTTCAGTGACAAAAGTTCCAAATAAAATGTATTTCTCATCTATTTTTGTGAGACCATAGACTATTAATCAGGAAAGAAAATGTGTACAGACTCCAACTGTTTATTTTATGCAGCTATTCCGATTCCTGTATAAAGCCAATTACCTAAAACTGCTCTTGCCAAAATACTTTAGAATTGAGTCATTAAATGACTGAGCTCACCTATGAGTATTTATTTTTCATCTACATACAGCAGAGTATATCAAAGTTATACATTATGAGCCCCATCAGTTTCCTGAACTAAATAGCTGTATATATGTTTAGGCATATATCCTGTAACGTCTCATATGCATTTATTCACTGCTTAAAAGCTGAAAGGCCAAATGTGTGATCACACTTTGTTTTACACTAGGTCAGTTTCATCTAAAACACAACTGTTATTAATATTGCAACATTTGTTGTTTTCATATATCTCTAATGGTTATGACATGATAGCAGGCAACCTGAATGCCCCAGAACTGGATTGAAATGTTTCTACTGGCAAAAACAGTTATTCATTGGGCGAGTCACCTGTAACATGAAAACGCTATTGCTAGCTAGAACTGGCGAATATCTCAATAAGAAATGGAAATATTTTGGTTGTAGTGAATAGATGATTGTGGATAAATGTGTGGTAGAACTGGGTGGATCTGATCACTAGTGTTTTTGGGAGCTGCAGATGAAGAACAGAAAGGGTGTTTTGTCAACATAAGGTATAAGGAGAGATTTTTATAAAGCTGATTACACAACAATTTAGAAAACTTTACAAGAATAGAGCTGGAAAGCAAAATTGATGTACAGATCTATTTCTGAGTCCAGGGAATCCTTATATATATTTACTGACCATCTGATGTCTAAATATGTTCCAGTGGGGGCTAATGTTCGGGCAGATAGTAAAATTCCATGGTGGCCACAAAAAACAGAAGAACCATTATTGGGTGGTATACAAAAGGGGGCTACATATGTCAAACAAGATTAGATATAAAAAGGACAGACTGAGATTTAGGAAGTTGTTGTAGATTAACAGAGTTTGGTATGAACACAATCTGGCGAAGCATACAACTAGTAAGAAGGCCCTTTACAAACACCTGAGAAGTTACAGGACTAAAAACCAAACAGATATAATAGGTGAATGTAACAAGTAGGACACTAGTAACTGATCAACATATATTAGTAAATACGTTTGTTGATAAATGTGTGGAATTTAAAAATTAATTGAAATCTGAACCTACTTTGTATTTGACTTCTCAGTCTAACTTTATGATGATTATTACACAGTCACTGTTAGTAAAAGTTTTAAAGACTATTAAACAACACGTTTTCCCTGGACCTGATGGGTTAAACAGCTATTTCCTAACTAGGGTGGCAGAGTTTATGCAACCTAGTCTGTTATATTTGTTTTCAGAACATCTTGATTAAAGGTTTTGTTCTACCACTTTTGAAGGAAGCCATAATTATACCCATCTGTAAAGGGGGGGGGGGGGGGTCTTCAACATCTACTGACAATTACCAACTAATAGTTTGACCGGCATCTTGGGAAAGTGCTTTGAACACATTATTGTGCAGTTATATAACACAAACTATTTATAATGGATCTGAGATTTACCAACATAGTTTCACAGAAGGAAGACTATGTTTCACTAACCTAATAAATTTTTTTATAAGTTGGTATGGAAAACTTTAGATTAGGGTTTACCATGTCAGTAGATGTTGTATACCTGGATCTTGTTAAAGCCTTTGACTCAGGTTCTCACTTTCATACCTTTAATGATATGAAAAATCTATCCTAACTATATCATTATTTGGGTAAAGGTGTGGCTACAATGAATAATATGAAGGGTCAGAGTAGTTAATGTGTAATAGACTGAAAAAGACTAGAAGTGGGTAACCCTAAGAGGTCTGTTTTGGTCCCTCGTTTTTTCTCCATATTTATGCCCGATTTTCCTTCCTGCATTAAGGCATGCATTAGTAAGTTTGCTGATGATACCAAAGAGGATCATGTCATACTGCAGAATTATATGGATGTCTTTCAAAGATGGTCACAACTAAAACACATCAATTTTAATGTTAATATAACGAAGATTGTACATTTTGGCTTCCCTAACATTGCTTGTCCTTGTGCATTAAAAACACAGTTCTGAATAGTGTGACTACAGTAACAGATCTGACAGTGATGGTTAACAAAGGACTTGTGTTTGGAGACAACCTCAACTTAGTTATTAGAAACTGCTATAAAGAGATAAAGAATATATTATGCTCAAGTGTCAGCAGAGCCGCTTCTATACTTCTTCCGCTACATTTAACAGTGGCTAGACTGAACACAGAATATTATGCAGCATTCTGCTCTTGTAATACTGTGCAAATCAGATGGCTTGAAAGGATGGAGGTTTTATACAAGACAAATCACACAAGTTAAGAACTGGACTATGAGAGCAGACAGGTAAGTCTTTATGAATAATTATAAATTATTAAGAAGTCACTTGATATTAATGTATAATTCAGTCCACAATGAATGACAGTCATTGAATATAAATGCTAAAGTTAAATTATATAAAACAGATACTAGGAATAACAATGGATATGTGATAGCCCTATGCTATAAGAATACAATTAGTAAAAGGTTGTTTCATTGCTGTGTCAGGTTTCTGTGGAATGCTGTTCCCATAAGAATTAGGAAAACAGGTAGTAAACTGGTACTCATGAAATCATTATTGATTGGATGAGTGATAGGGCATTTGCCCTTACACACATAGCTAGCAAGCTCTTGGAAGGCCTTCTACAGGCTGATGAGCTTGACCTATAGATTATTTAGCACCTTGTGCAGTACCCCAAACTGGCAACTGACGTTGAGGACTAGAAAAAGCTATTTTACACTCCTGGAAATATTGCATACTGTTGCATGCTGTATCAAACTGACTGCTATAAATGTAACAACCAACTTGCAACAGTTAGCATCACACACCAAGCACTTCAGCTATGACCATAAATGCAAGTCTCAGCATTCATTTATTTATACAGGCAAGATAATCCCATGGCCTGCTCCAAAACATGCAACAAAGTCTAGAAGATTTAAGATTTTTCTAGGAAGTGTTTGCATAGGTATTTTTATAAACCAAGCAGACCCCAAAGAATTTTTTTCTCAGGTGGAGTGCAAATGTTGGAGGTGTGATGTGGAAAAAACAGGTAATTGGGAACATATTTTTCAGGAGTGTTATGAGGTGGCAGACTTTAAAAATTCACTGCAGACAGCGCTGCCAGAAATACCGGGTAAGCAAAATGGTATAACCAAAGAAATAATTTTTCTGAGCTGTGATACAGAATCACAATAGCTTAGACATACTAAGGCCTTGCCAAGTTTAATTCTGGTAGTTGCCAAAAAAAGCAATTACTAGAAAATAAAAATCACATTATAAACCAGCCATATTAGAAGTGGTGAATATAGCAATATAGATTAAAGAACTAGAAGTGGGGTCTTTAGAAAATGAGAGGAGCAAACGGAAATGTGGGAACAATACAAGCAGAATAACTTTTGGAGGGGAATGAGGTTTAAAGGAAAGCAGGTATTGAATGAGCTATGAAATGTTCGATTGACTATGACTGTATAGAAGATTATATATGATGTATGTTTGCAAATGAAAATATGTCAATATGGTTTGTTTTCATTTACATAAATGCATGACTGCTTATGCCTTAGGTAATAATTCAATAAGGTTGTTTCTTGTTTTAAAAAAGAAAGATACCCCCATGGCTTCATAGATAATTGCTGGTACTGTAGTCCTGTACCATCAGCACCTGGCAATTGGGTCCTCTAAAAGCTTGTGCCCATGCAGCGATCCCTTCACTCCACACTAGTTGTGGCTCTGGTTATCATCCTAAACTACATGCAAAGTCTCAATGATATCTGATGCAAGAAAGACAGCTACTAATCAAATCATGAACTTTTAGTTCTAAGTACCCACTAAAAATTCAGTGACATCCATGTAATAATCCTATAAGTGGTAGTTCTGAGATACTATTAACCCAATCTATTAAAATGTGTAATAAAAGGTCAAAGTATCAGACAGTTAGGTTTTCTTTCAAACTGACAACACTCTTGTAATTGACTGATTAGCATAGACATAATACTTCCCTTTTACAAAAGGAACTAACTTTAAGGAAAGTTTAAAGTGCAAATAGAATTTATAAAAATTGCTACAGATCATGTAATACATTGTCTATATAGTAAAATGTTTTTCTCTTATAATAATAATAATACACAACAATGACCATAAGAAGTCAGGTAAAAGCTGAACCATCAAATGAGTGAAGACAGATGAGTAAGATGAAAGAGCAAAAGGACAAAGAAGGGCATGACAGAGGTAGAAGACAGAAAACTTGTGAGGCAGTTCAAAACAGTTTAGATCACAAAGGAAAAATAAAATTTGCAACAGCAGTTATGAAAAGTTGCACAGCAGAACAGAGAAAAGTGTCAGCAAGATAAGCAAATATGGAAGCGAAGGCCAGCTAACTGAGGGTACTAGGCTAGTAAACAACAGACAGAAAAATAAAAATGATATTCCAATGAAAATAAAAACTCGTGGCCTGAAAAATTGGCTCAACGAAGTACCAAACTTACAAGAATGGAGTGGTCCATCCCTGGTAACAACTAATGCCACAACAGAGGAGGGGCCATTAAGTTTGGTAGATTGTTTAAAGAATTTTGACTTGAAGCTTATGAAATATAAAAAAATAAAAAAAAAATTGCAATTAGAAATAACATACTTCAAAGAGTGTGTCAACGAAGGAATTGTGCCGAAGGGCCTCAGATCGTGGCAATACCCCACTGGTCTTATTGAGAATTCTTTGTTTCACAGTGACCTTCTCAGTTTGTTTAACAAACATGGACTAGAAGTATTGGACATTATGATTAAACACTACCAATTGGCAGCCGATATCCTAATAAAAGAAATTACTGTGTTGGATGACAAAATAAAAGGTGACTTGGACTTTAACCGGTACAAATATGAATATGATAGATGCTTTTCTAGCATCAATTCATATTTGGTTAAACTGAAGAGCACTAAAGTGAAGAAGCTAAATAGAGACAGGGAGGTGTACCAAACAGGAACAGCATATCCTAAACATCCTGTCTCCCAAACTGGAACATCAGACTAACGGAAGGAACCAGTCAATAGAAGAGACTACCAGCCAGGCGTCCAAATGGATTATAACAATGGAGTTCATGGCAACCATCAGGAAAGCCAACGTAATGAACATTCTGAGGGAGGTAACAATAACCAACCATCTAACAGAGGCAGTGAAAACGACCACCAATCACGGTGGAATGGAGCAAAATTTAACCAAAATTTTCGGAAACAAGCCTCAGGATACAACCTGAGGCAAGGTCTACCACATGTCTCATACAAGACACCTATGCAGATGTACCAGTAGATGAAACAACGGAGTATAGACCTGAAGCTGTGAGACTCATTTATAACTCTAAAGGTGACTTTAAAATTTTTAATTTTTCTTCATTAACTATTGACACCTTGTTGACAGACTTATTAGCAAAAGGACAAACTTTTGTACCATCGAGAAGGGCGTCTTTTGCTGAAACAATTCTGGACTTGAAGTTGTTTATTAGAAAACTTAATCTTGGCTATATTTTTGGCCTAAATAATCCAACAAACGATCCATTTCATGTTTCTAGTACATATTGTCCACCAATGCACCATACTTTGGGTTTGTTTGAACGTGTTTGTGAACTAGATTTGTTTCAACTTCTGTCACAAAGACAAACTAGGAATAATATATACAATATCACTAGTGAAGAAAAACAGGCCCTTCTCCTTGTCAGGGAGGCACATGTTAGAGTCATGCAACCAGACAAGGGGGGTGGATTAGTCATTATGGACGTTGATGACTATATGGAAAGAATGGAAAAAATAGTCACGTCCATAACTTATGAGGAAGTATCAAGAAATCAATTAAATATAGCATATAGTAGAATTCGTTCCCACCTTGAAGAACTGTTTATTGAAGCCAGAATAGACTTGAATACATATATTTTTTTTAATATGCTTTCACCTAGGCTCCCAATATTATTTGGGATACCTAAGATACATAAATCCATTGAAGACCCTCCCATGAGACCATTGGTAGATGCTAGGAATAGTATAACATACCCCTTAGCGAAATTCATAGACTTCTACCTTAAAAAATATGTACAACAGCAGACCCAAATATGTAAGGATTCTTGGTCATTTCTAGCAAACATGCAAAAAATAGGCTTTAAAAATGACCTTAATTTCCTTACAATCGATGTCAAGGATTTATACACTTCCATTCCACAGGATGAAGGAATAGAATGGATTAGGTTACTGTTGGGTGAATTGGGGGCCCCACCCTCCCAAATTACTCTACTATGCAAACTTTTGGACATAGTGTTAACCAACAACTATCTTACACTGAACAGCAAGTTGTATATACAAAAAACAGGGGTGGTGATGGGGTCCCCCCTGTGGAGCCAGTGTTGCTAACTTAGTGATGGCATATTGGGAGAGGGAGTATATTTTAAGGAAGCCTGACATCCAAGGGAAAATATTCTTTTACACACGCTTCTTGAATGACATATTTATGTTAGTGGATGGTGAAGAACAGGAGGCATCCAAGTTAGTAACTTATTTGAATGATACTACTAATTTCTTAAAATTCACATATGTGTTTGAAAAGGAAAGAATAGCATACTTAGATGTAGACCTTAGCAAAGACCATACAAATGTTATATTGCAAAGATCTATAGAAAAGAGACCTACTCCAATCCCTTACTTCACTTTACTAGCAACCATCCACTCTTCCAGAAACGATCAGTGGTCAAGGGCCAACTGGTCAGGGCAGCCCATATGGTGACCACTGATGTGGACTTCAACACTGAGTGTAGTAGGTTGGAAGATATGTTTGTTAAGAGAGGTTATCCATCCACCTTAGTATTAGATCTTATAAGTGAAGTGAAAGAAAAGAGAACAAGAGGGGTTTACCAACCTATTTTGGGAGGCTCAGTAGGAGCAGATAGCCTTTACAGCTATTCCACTGAGGTTCAACCTAGCACCAATGTGGAGAGGGAAATTCATTCATCAAATTTCATAACTACTTTTAGTATGGATGGATATGGAATTAGGTCTATTATTTATAAAAATTGGGAACTAGTGAAATCTGACTATAGCCTGTCCTCTATATGGAGAGATGTGCCCAGGGTTACCTTTAGAAGAGGTGCCAATTTAAAAAGTATACTACAAAAAAGCTGGAAACCTTTAAACCCAACGAGTAGAAATGGAATGTGGAAATGTAACGTGTTCATATTGTCCACAGGTAGATGTTGGCCAGAATTTTACAATTAGAGATGTCAGTTATAAAATCAACAAGAAGTTCGACTGTAATTCAAAGGGAGTGGTATATCTCACTCAGTGTAATACCTGTCCTGCCTTTTACATAGGCAAAATGGACAGGAAACTGAGGGAGAGAATCTATGAACACTTATACAGTATTAGAACGTTAAAAAAGAAAAACGCATTGGCCAGACATGTGGAAAGTTTCCCACAGCATTCCTTTAAATTTAAAGCCATAGACGATCAAATTTGGGACTTGAGGGGTGGTCCAACTGCTTTACTGTGGGAGAAAAGGGAGTTGTTATGGCAACTCCAAACTAGAGCCTGTTGCCACCCGGGCTTGAATGACATTTATTCTATTTCTTGTATACTGAAGCTCAAAAGCCTCACGAGGTAAACTACTGTGTTCCTTTACTTTTTATCATATTATATATATATATATATATATATATATATATACATATATATATATATATATATATATATATATATATATATATATATATATATATATATACATATATATATATATATATATATATATATATATATATATATATTTTTTATTATTATTATTTTAGGAAATGTCCATTCATTCATATATATATATATATACAATAGTATGGCCTCATAGACCAGGTCATTTTGCATATGGTTGGGCATGGTTCCCATTCCCCCCCCCCCCCTCCCCTCTTAGTCATAAAATCTCCCTTTGGAAGTTTATTTGTGTTATATAACATTTTAAACCATTTCAGCTTGAGTATGTATATACCAACAAACACCACTAGGTGGTGTTTTTAGGGTAACTACATAAGCAAAGAGCTATGGAGGCTTGAATAAGATGAACTAGCAGACAACTTTGGAAATTGTTTAAAGCATGGAGTAACAGTGGAGCTTTATTGGGCATTTAGTGTTTCTTCTCCACCATACTGGTGTCTTATATGGCAACAAGAGTGAGGTGAAATACCTAGAACAACTTTGGGTCACATTGATAAGTAGTTACATCATACAAGGTGAGGTTCTGGAAATATAAAGACACAGATTCAAATGCAGACATGGGTTACAGAACTTTTACGTATTGGTATATAAGGCAGCTGTATGAGTGATGTTTCTCAGTATTCATACAAACAGGAGAAGTTGCTTAGGGTAACTCTATAAGTAAGGATTGTTGAAGAGCCATTCTAGGTGAAGAAGTAAGTTTATTCAACATGTCAGGATTAAGTGAAAAAAGGAGGTAAACAAACACACAGTCAGGTACTGTGTGTTGTTTTTGCACTTTTTGTATGTTTGAACGGTACTGCTGGCAACTTGTCAAAATAGAAGGGAATATTTATTTCTTTTGCTTTTTGTTTTTATTATTTTTCATTTTTTACTTTCATGTTTTACTTGTTTACAAAGTTAAATACTATTGAAAGTACAAAATGTGCTGTGTCTTTTATTTTTGGGGGGTTGGTCTTTTAAAATCCCGTTACAGGAAACCAAGCATTTTAATTGAAATGTGATTTCAACTGTAATTGAAATGTGATTTTATTTTAAAAAGTGGAAGTTTGTTGATTCTTGTTGTTTGAAGAACTCCTGCTAGGAGCAGGACAAAAAGCGGAAATTAAAAGTGAAGGCTATACTTTTTAAAACTTTCATATTTTGCTTGGTCCATTGAAGGTGGATATTGATACCATTTGGATTGTTTTAATAGAAGTGGTGCAGTGAAGGCGTGTTCATTTGTTTCAGTTTTTTTTCTAGAAAATAAAAACTCAACTAAAAGTTAATAAAGTTACATTAAAATGTTTCAGGACGGTAGCATGCATAAACAAGCTGCTTAACTTTAGAGGTTGGTTAAAGGTTCAACACACACAGTATTTTCAGAATTATACAAAATGGCATGATTTCAAAAAACAGGCAAACTGAGAGAAAAAATGTAATTATTTAAATGCAAAACAGCCATCCCCTAACTGCACTATTTGACTGTTACCATATTTTACAAAATGTATATACGAGCATTAAAAGTTTAACCAGTACCAAACAACAGCACAGAAATAGGATGAAATCACCAGGATAGGAAATGTCAGGTTTGAGCCCTTCAGAGCTTTCCTATCAACGAGAAGAGCTTTCCTCTGCACGCTGTTGAGGATTGACATTCAGCTAACACTGTTCCATTGCTGGGCAGATAAGTTTCCTTCTTGGAAAAAAAAAACTTTCACTTTACTTTTTGTCACAAAAAAAACTTACTTTTTCTATAAAATAATTACTTTTAGGGTGCTAAAAAGTGTTTTTATCGACTGCTTCAGGACCGCTATGTACTTTTAAATGGGCATACACTTTTTTTTTTTTTGCTGTTGTCATATAAAGTTTTAAAACTATTTTTTTTTTTCTGTGGAGAAACTTATTTTATGTTTTGGGGTTAGGAAAATTGTTTAAAGTCTTTTTTACTGTGTTTTTATTCTGTGAAAAAGTTGCTTCATATTTTACCGATAACTGCTGCTAAACTTCCATGGGAAATGAATATCATTTTCGATTTTACCATGGAACTATGAATGGGTTCCTCAGTTGAACTTTCTTCCAGCAAAATGCTGTTAAGCAGCCTTTGCCACCACAGCAAGAAGGTAATTTGCCTCAGCCTCAGGTGGGTGACTGCTGTGTCTAAAGCTGGTTCCACAGACCACACATAATTTTCTTTGGATCCCTCTGGTATAGTCTTTATAGACCCCATAGACTGGAGGTTAGACACATCATTTGCAGCTGTTGGTGCCACTCTCATCAGTCCTGGGAGAAAGGGCAGGGAAAGGGCCCCTGATTAGCTAGAATACCATGCAAATCCCTGGGGCAGTTCCGAAGGGCAATATTGGGTCTCTTCCACCAAAAAATCCTATCAAAAAGAAACAGAAAACTAAATATGTTTCTTCTCTTGTATCAATTACTCTGAACAAGAGTAACTTATTAGGCTTGGTTCAGGGTCTTGTGCAGTCTCTTGAACCTACTTATAAAGCTGTTTCTGGTAAGATAAAAAGGGATTCCTCTTTCCTTGAACAGGTTCAAGATATTAAATCAGTAAGGAAGTGTGAAAGGACTGATACATTCTTTTCTTCTCAGGATTTTTATTCAGATTCTGAGGCGAGTGCAGTATCCAATTCTCTCTGTGAGGATTCTTTCTCCTAGACTACTTCTAGGATGAATCAAACTTTTTAGTGGGAAAATAGTGAGGTTTCCCAATCCTTTGGAAAATATGATTTGTTACAACTGAAACATTCACTTATCCTTCCAGTTTTGTCTACTCTGAAGGATATTTTTGTCACAGCTTGCAATTTCCCTAACAGTCAGCCTAATGGCCCTAAACAAACAGTTATTACAGTGCAAATACCAAGGAACAAAACGTTGCTTAAGGAAGTAAGCCACTGGGATACGAAAATAAAAATATGATGCAGAAAAAACGCAACCAGTAGTCCACTACTGGCTGAGTTATTAAAGTGCCCTCAGTTTTTTTTTTTTTTTTTTACATTTTTATACAATAATCACAGACTTGATCCAACAGCTAATTCTTTAATGAATCCAGTTTATAACCACTTCATTCATTCTAATCCCTCTCCTTCTGACAAGGATGGAAAGGCTTTTGACAAGTTTGGGAAATAGGTGAATGCTTCTGCAATTTTAATTTTTTAGAATTCTAAATTGTCCAGCTCAAAAGTTTATCATGGCCATTTGTGAAAGTATGATGAATGTTTTTGGCATCAGTTTCCTCTTGTGAAGAGAAATCTGCTTTGTGTAATTTAGTTTCTTCTGCTTCATGAGTGACTACTCGTTGTTTAAATACATACATGAGTCTGTGGATACTACCTGAAATGCTACTGCCACTGGAACTATTTTGAGAAGATTTGCCTGGATGCATTGTCAAAACTTCTCAGATGTCAAAAATGAAATGTTGAATCCTCCCTTGGACATACATCTAATTATTGGACCTTCTACTGTAGACATCATCAAAAAAGTGTGATGACAGGGGAAAGCTAAATGAGGGACTCTCTCAGATTTTAAGCTCTTCTTGTCTAATTTTGCAAAAAGCAAAATAAATAGTTCCAGCAAAATGCTAGCAAAAAATGTTTAAAAAGCAATGGCAGGAAGGTTTCAAAATAAAGCAGTAACCTCCAGAGCAAAGGATAATCCAATATGTCAGAATGACTGTATGAGGGATTTTGCCCTCCACTCCCAACCTTTCACCTTGGCAGTTCCTTAATTCTCCCAAAAAGGCCAAATCTTTTTTTTCTGTCTTTGGCAAAAGATTTGTTTCAGACAAATGGGTGTCAATTCTGATCTGTCTAGGCTACATATGGCAATGGGAGGTTCGCCCTCCTTTCCTGGGGATTCTTTCTCATCTGCCAAACCAGACTCTTCTCTTTTCTCCTGTCTTATAAGACATGCTATCTCGGGGATAATAGAAGCCATTCCTCATCCTCTGTCAGGAGAAGGATTTTATTCAAGAATGTTTCTAGTGCCAAAGAAAGAATATTCTTGGAGATCAGTTTTGGATCTTTCTGACTTTGTTTGTGATACTGCCCAAAGTCAAAATGCTTTCACTTCAATGTGTCACCCCTTCTTCCTCATTTGAGTTCTTAATGACCTTACATAGGTTTAAAAGATGCATACATGACATTCCTATTCATTCAGATTTCAAGCATTTTTTATAGTTCTGTTTGAATGGATCACATTATCAGTTCTCTGCCTTGCCCTTTGTACTACCCACTTTTCAAGAGTGTTCACAAAGTGTCTAGCTCTTGTCATAGTCCACTGTAGACTGTGGGTTATCCACATTTTTTCTATATTTAGATGACTTGTTTTACCTTTGCATAGTTTTTTAAATGCCATGAATCACTTTGGCAAATGATCTCCTACACTGGCTCTGATTCCAAGAGAATATTCAAAAGTCTTCTGGCTCCTTCTCACAGAACAGTTTTTTTTCTAGGGTGTCTGGTAGACACCTCAACAGAAATAGCTTTTCTTCCAAAACAAGAGCTAGATCAATATTTAGATCTATTTTGGATGTTTTCCACTCAGACTTCTGTCTCAGCAAGGGAATTCAACAAGATTCTGGGTCTCATGGCAGCCATTATTTTCATGATACCTCCTACAAGACTCAACATGAGAAAGATAACAATGGTGTCTGAAATCTGTATGGTCCCAGTATCAACACTTACTGACTTGAAATGCCAGTCTTGGGATTTGTAAAAAGAGAGATCAGGTAGTGGAGACATCAAATTTCTCAGACTTCAGGTCCCCATCCTCCCTCCTGCTCCAAAATGGTCAATCACAACAGATGTCTGAGACTTTGCTTGGGGAGCAGTGTCAATAGGCAGAAAAGTGCAGGGTCTTTGGAACAAAAAAGACAACTCAAAACACATAAACATAAAAGGGATGTTATCTCTTATAAATGCTCTCAACTCCCTGAATCATCTGTGATCCCCAGGATCTCCAAGGATTCACAGACAACAAAATAGTGATGTGGTACATAAACAAGTGGGAGGGGGCAGATCTTAACTCCTGTGCAGACTAACCATGTTAGCATTGGATATTGCTTTACAGCACAATCTCATTCTTCAGGCATTTTACATCCTGTCCGAGAAAATCTGTGTGGCAAACAAGCTGAGCAAGACCAAGGCAGACCCTCACCAATAGAAACTGAACTGGGGGTCTTTCAAGATTTGATCCATCTGTGGGGAATGGCTCAAGTAAATCTTTTTGCCTCCTCTCTAAACAACCAACTGGCAAAATTCTGCTCAAGGACTCCATGCAAGGTCTGGAAAACAAGATGCCTTTTCTTTTCCTTGGACAGGAATGTTCCTGTACACATATGCACCCATTTCCAGGGTACTTCTGAAGATTCAGGACGACTCATCATAGATCAATTTTGCGACTCCATTCTGGCCCAAGCAACAGTGGTTCTCCCATCTTTTTGAAATGGGCTCAGGCAATTAACTCAAGGTTCATCATAGACTAGACGTACTCACACAAGATCAGGGTTTTTTGATACAACCCAACTTCAAACAACAGCAACTGACTGCCTGGATGATGGGGTTTTAATACCTTTTAGGCACCTGCTTTCCGAAGATGTGCAGCAGGTATTAATGGATGCAAAAAAGCCCACTACTAGGAAATCATATATATAAAAAAAAATGGAAAAGGTTTTCTAATTGGTGCCAGCAAAAAAACAAGCAATCATTTGGGACCAGAGTTTCTCTGGTTTTACAGTATTTGTATAAGTTACTATCCTATGGCCTGTCTTACTTCCTCTCTCAAGGTTCATTTATCTTCCATTTCAGCATGTCTGCCCACGAATCCACCTCTTTCAATGTAATCTCATGTCAAAATGTTTCTGAAAGGGGTTCTACACAAGCAACCTCCCAGAAAACCAGTTGGTCCCTCCTTGGAATCTTAATTTTGCATTAGAAAAGCTAACACTTGCTCCATCTGAACCAGCTCATCAGGATGACTTGAAGTTCTTAATATGGAAAACAGTCTTAGTCATCGCTCTGACATCTGCACGAAGAGTAGCAGAGTTGAAATTTCTTATGCAGTGTCCACTTTATCTCGTTTTCCTCAAAGGGTTTCTTTGGGAACCAATCCTTCTTTTATACTTAAACTGGTATCAGAGTTTACACTAAACCAATCTATACATTTTCCTGTCTTTTTTCCAGAGTCCAAAAAATGAGGGAGGAATGATACTTTATGTCTCTGATGGCCACAGACAACTCAGGTACAATCTAGACAGAAAAAAAAATATTTCAGAACTTCTGATCAGTTGTTGATTTCTTGTAAAGGTATGAAGAAAGGGCAATATGTGTTAGAGTAAACTATTTCCAAATGGTTGTGTCAGGCAATTACCTTTTGTTATCCCCACCACAACAAAACTATTCCAGGCATGGCCAAGGCTCATTCTACATTGGCCTTGGCTTCACATATGGCTTTTTGGAAAACACTGAATTCTAGAGGTAATGTAGAAGCAGCAATTTGGTCATCTGTGCGTACTTGTACATAGCACTATAAACTAGATTTCTTCTGCCGGTCTAGGACAGGCTTTGCTAGGATCATTTTACAGGGACTCCTGGACCCTTCTCCTCCCAGTCCTTTTAAGCTATGGTAATCTACTCATATAGCCTAGCTACTGCAGCAGTGATCATAATGATGAACATAGTACAGCTGTGCATGTAAAGTAACCATAACAGTAAATGTTTCACTAATCTGTGCTGCAGTAGCCACTCCCTTTCTCCTTCACCCTTATTTTTTGTCAAGGTATAGAGATGTATTTTTGCTTTTCCTAACATTGTCCTCTCAGGGCTTTATTCAGCTCATTTTGAGATGGCTAGAGATTTAGGCACATGGAAGGTAGCCTGAAGTTCTGGAAGTTGGCTGGCTGTTATATCCTATGCAGGATATAACTGATATACCCCAGGATTCAGGAAACTTCTGTTCCCGTGCAGCACAGCAGTGCGCCATGCATATTCATGAAGGTGTGCTGCAAAACGGGCATGGTTCTGTGTACGAGTGCAGGGGGAGTGTCTGAGAACAGTGATCTCACAATACACACGCCCCCTGCACACTAGAATTGCCGTAAGGCAATTTAAAATGAGCGAGAACGCTCATAACACCCCCCAATCTGTCAGGGTAAGAAATCTGGACAAAGCCATAAGGGACAATTGTCCCTACAAAGCCATAAAGATGATAGAATAACAGGTTTAGCTTAAGTACATAAAGCACACCTCCCAACCCATCAGAGTAAGGAATCTGGACAAAGTCATAAGGGACAATCGTCCCTACAAAACCAGAAAGTTGATAGAATAACAGGTTCAGCATTAGCATGGCTATTCTGAAGGGTACAAATTAAAAAACACAACAAATATATATATATTTTTTAACATATGCAATAAAGTTTAAGCGTAGCTGTGCGGGTGTGCCATTGCTTAGCTACACTTAGCCCAGAAGAAAAGGCAGGATAAGTTAAAAAGCAATAGACATCCAGCAAAAGCATAAGTGCAATGGTATAGCAGTTAGAGCGTACAGCTTGCATGTAATCATTTACGGTTTGAGTCTCACCAAAGCCATTTCCATTTTGTATGTGTAAACATTACAATTTTAATTTATTTGTATACTTATGTAGGAAGTAACTTCCAATACAGGAGTAGTTTTCCCAGTTAATGGCAGGGTAGTTAAAATCACCCAGTATTAGGATGTTTGGTTCTATTTTAATATTTTCCAGTATGTTTAGAAAGGTGCTGGAGCCACGAATGTCGGAAACCAATATTTTATTGAACGCATACAAAAAACGCTAAAAACACATGAACGCTTTGTATCAGAATTGCGTTTTTGTCTAAGCAAACCAACTTCATCAGATACTTTCCTTAAAATAAATGATCCTTTTATAAGTTATTCAAAAACCAATTAATTAAAAAGTCATTGTTCTTCTCCTATTTACATTCAGCAATGCATACTTTGAAAGTTTTGTGCTCATTCCATCCAATAAATAACATCAATACCAACAACTAAAAACATTTTAAAACATTTGATTTAAAATATGTGATAAATATATAAAACATATAAATGAATTTATACAAAAATCCATTTTTAATGTTTAAAAATTACTTTAGAAAAAGAAACCATTTGTATTATATGCCCTGCCATCTGCTGGTGAAAATAAAAATGACATCTATTTATCTTACAAAATCCCTGCTTTCAGTTTTAAAAGGGGCACAATAGAAATAAATTCATTTAAGCCTGGGAAATTTGTTGAATCAAGGGATATCTGCCACCATAGTTCCCTGGCCTCTAATTTTTCTTCCCATAATCCACCCCTTAGGTCCTTTTTGACCTGCTCTAAAACCATGAAGTGAAATTTAGCATCCTTATAAACCAGGGTATGTTTATACAGGGCATTAGTGTCCTTTTGTGTAGCTATTTCATATTTATGTTCGTATATTCTGTTTTTCAACACCCTTTCAGTTTTTCCTACATAAAAAGCATTACATTCTGAACATAAACTAATGTATACTACCCTCTTGGTTTCACAATTATAGTGGTCTGTACTTTTTATCCATTTTTCTCTACTTTCCAAATAAACATTTTCTTTATCCACTATACTGTTACAGTGTGCACAACGTCCACATTTATAAGTACCCTTCCTAACCTGCTTATTCCTTGGAAGACCTTTATTCTCCAACATGTTTTTAAATGATCGGGAATTTTTATACACAACCTTAACATTTCTGTTTATTTTTTTCTGGTCCAAATCAGTAAAATTAATAAATTTTGACCATTCCCTTTCAACAATTTTCCTTGTAACTTTAGTGTTGAAGGCATTATATTCAAAAACCAAGGCATGTGTAAAATCATTTTCCTGTGTTATGGTTACCACAAGAAATTTCATCTGAATTATTGTTATTTAAAATAGGTCTAAATCTAGCTTCTCTACCCATACAAACTTAATCTTGTATTCCCCTAATAAATTCCTGGGGATATCCTCTTTCTAAAAACATTTTGTTTAGCAATTTACATTCATCTTTAAAATCGTCCTCAGAGGTAGTCATACGGCTTCCTCGGACGTATTGCCCTTTCACAATATTCTTTTTACACCAATAGGTATGGGCACTTTGAAAATGAAGAAAGGAATTACAAAAAGTGGGTTTTCTAAATATTTTTGATACAAACCTATCTTCCTTCTTATATATTTCCAAATCCAAAATTTGAAGTTTTTCAGTAGAAACATGAAAAGTAAATCTTAAAAAATTCGTAGTTTCTTCCAAATATACTTTAAATTCCTCTAATTGTTTTGCCCCCCCGACCATAGAATGACTATGTCATCCAGAAACCTACGGTACAGTTTCCAATAACAACAAAACCTGGATTCCAGAATATATACCTCCTCCCATTTGGCCAACACTAAATTTGCATAAGTGGGGGCACATGTGGCCCCCATAGCTACCCCTTTGATCTGTTTATAAAATTCCCCACAAAAATTCAAAAAATTATTTTTATGGACCAAATCCATTAATGCCCCACATATAATTTTGTCATTGTGACTTAGTGTATCATCTTGAAATAAAATGTCCTCAAACATTTCCATTCCTTCTTTATGAGGAATACTTGAAAATAAGTCAACAATATCTATGGTCACAAATACCAGATTATCACATAAAACGTCTTTGTTGAGTATATCAAGTAGGTCCCATGAATCTTTTAAAATTGTTTCTTTATTAACCCACACATTTTTTAATTTGTTATCAACAAATTTAGCCAAACTATGGATTTTTGACCCATTAGCAGAAACTATGGGTCTTAATGGGGGGGGTCGTTTTCATTTTTATGGATCTTCGGAATTCCAAAAATGGAAGGAATTCTTGGTTTGTCTACTCTTAGAAAATTAAAGTTTTTTTTGTCAAATAAGCCTTCAAGGAACATGTCTTTTAAACAAATATCTATTTTATTATACGCAGTATTCATTTTGTTGATGGAAACATTGGTGTATCCTTCTTCGTTAAATAAAATTTCATTCATTTTTCCTTCGTAAATAATGTTATCCATAATAACTATCCCACCCCCCCTTATCAGGTTTCATAATCTGGACCTTGTGATTGTCCCTCAAAGCTTGTAGAACGTTATTTTCCTCCTTAAGTTTGGCTGAAACCCAAACTTGTCATATCTATTTCTTAGTTCCTTCTCCATGTTTTTTTTCCAAATTAATAAGTTGTGGATGAAGGGGGGGATTGTATATACCCCTTCTTTTAAGTTCCTGATTCCCTGTGTCTCCTTCAGAAGTAAATAATAAATTTAAATTAATTTTTCTAAAAAACAATTTTAAATCTATAATAGACTGAGTGAGATCTCCTTTTTTGTAGGGTATAAATTTAAATCACTTTTCAAGCAGGCTGAAATGTTCTTTCTCTATACAAATACCACTAAAATTATAAATACTAAAATCATGAAAGGTGTGCTTAACTTGGCAACTTTCTTCTTTCTTGGTTTTTAAGCCAAATAATCCCAGTTTTTGTTTGTGGATGTTTAGAAAGGTGTAGTGAGAATCATGGGGCATGGTGGGGGATCTGTAGCAAGCTACAATTTGGATTGCAGTCTTACCTAGTGTTAGTTGCACCTGGAGAATTTCCAGACGCATTGTGTTGGGCAACTAGCCTGATGGATATGGACACTCCTCCACCTTTATAGTGTTTTGGTCCTGGTTTGGTGGCCAAAAAGTGTGGTAAGAGTTACAGCCTGGTATTGCAGGGGTGCTCTATGGAGCCTTGAACCAGGTCTCAGTTACTGCACAGGCATGGATTTTCTCCATTTTTAGGAGTGCCTCGAGAGAGTGCATTTTGAGGTTTAGACTTCTAGCAATGCGTAAAATTACCTTCAGATTTTGCATGCTTGTGCCGGTCACGGTGGTGGTTTTGTCCTTTGAACTTTGCCTAAAAAAGGCACTATAGGGGTGGCAAGAGCCTTAGCCAGTAACCTGAATCTCAGGGGCGATAGGTGCAGACCATCTCTGGCAAAGCATTGTGGTTTGCCGATCATGTCATCCCATGCAGACAGATACTGGATCCCCTTTGAATTACACCAGAAGCTTAGCCAATTGTTGAAGTCAATCATTTTGTCCTTATACTGTGGTATCATTCTGGTTGAAGGCAGGATGCTACTTGGGGCTAGGGTCATACCTGCCTGAGCCACATGATCCAAGAGATCTTCCATGTCTCTTTTCATGTAGTCCAGGGAGGTACATCTCAAGTCATTCACTCCAACATGGACAATGACAGAGTTATATTTGTACTTGTTGTGGGGTGACTTGAGTGCATGTGTTATGTGGTGGATCCCGGCACCCGACAGGCTGCTGACTGTAATTGTCTCCTTGTTCAGCCTGGTGAGTGGGACATCAGTGTGCCTGACTATAGAGTCACCTATGACTAAAATGTTGGGTATGTTGTCTTGCCTTAGGGGCTGTTGTTGGGAGGCACACTGGTGTTGTGAGCTATGTGACACTTTGGTTGCGATTGGTGTTTGCGTTTCAGCTTCAGAGAGCCTTGTTGCTTGGGCAGGTTACTGTTAAGGGCCTCCTCATATGAGAGTTTAGTGTTGCTATGTGAGGGTGTTGGTGGTGTGGGTTTAGAAGGGCTATGTGTTGCTTGAGGTGTAGTGCAGGTGTTAACTTTCTCCTCTTGACTGTTTACCACAATCTTGCTTGGAGAGAGCTTTGCTTCCAGTTTGGCTATGTAAGTGCATCTCTCTCAGGTTGTAGTGCTGGGTGGTAGGAGGAGAGGGTTGTCTGTGTACATGAGGCAATTGCTGCATTGACTCAGTTTGCCCAGATTCACCAGGTGGACAGGAGAAATCACCGGAAGCAGACCCTTGGACATGCCTGCTTTGGTGCTTTTTTTGTAAGGTACAAAAGCTGTTTTCCCTTACCTTAGCAAGGTACTTTGCAATTATAGGCTGTTTAGTGCCTATGATTAATTTCTCCTTAGTCACAAGGAGAGTTGAGTGCTTGCATGCTTGCATCAGTTTAAGGCTTCCTAGTGCTTTCCAGCAGGTTTTAGAGCAAGTGCTAGTCACAGGGATGCTAAAAGGTAAGATGAAAAAAAATGGTTTATCCTAAACACTGCAGTGTGCACTACAGGATTTAGATGTGAAAGTAGGTAACTTAAGTTTTACCTGTCTAAAAAGTTAAGTTTTAGTGGAGAGTCACTATTTTTAAAACAGCAAGATAGATTGAAAGGGGGTGGTCACTTTTGTATTCTGGTACTATGAAATACAGTAGGATGGCCAATAAATTTAAATAGTTGAAGGGGAGTGATTTCACAAAATGATAATTTGGGCTTACTCACACAAGCCAGTAAAAGCAGAGAGGAAATGAGATATATGGTCTAATTAACATAAGGGGCAGGCAACTAGAAAGACAGTGGTGTTTAAGAACACAACAGTAACTGGGTGGGAGGGTGCGGAAAAAAATTCTGCCTAACTCACAAGAGACAGAGTTGTGGTCTCTTTTCAAGATTTAAAATGCAGTTAAAAGCAGAATACAAGTAAAATACAAGGTAAAGAAAACAAATCACGGTATTCAAATTAGAAAAAGGCAAAAAAGTAATACAAAATGCAACAAATAAAAAGCAAACTAACCTTTCCCTTACACCAAAGTGTAGCAGAGTCTGGGTGAGCCTTTCTAGTAATGTCTACTATAGTGTTACTCAGTTACTGCATGCGCTACAGAGCTTACTGAACTTTCACATGGCCAAAGCTGCTGATAACTGCACAGCTGTGGTAAAGTATTAAAGGTGCCAGACAGTCTGCCTTCTGTTCCACCCGTACATCATGCTAGTTCTGTCTTGCACTTCAACTAGCATTATGGCTTGGCACTTCACCAGGTTATTGTATCATGGTGTGGCAAACCTGTGAGCCATCAGCAGTACTCATTCATCACAGATGTTGCCCCAGTACTTACTAGTTATGTCCACCCCTCCTAGCATGTTTGAAGGGCAGTTATCTGTGCTTTCACCCATTGACCTGGTGCACATGTCCATTCTGGGGCACTGTTGCAACTGCCGCATGTACACAGACAACTCTCCCTTCTAAACTCCAAACACTCAGACCTGTGAGGGTTACCCATATATCACCCAATGTGGACATATGCACTCTCCAGCAAAGAATGAACTAGCAGGTCAAGAGGATAAGATCAACACCCGTACCACACCATGTGGAACACATAGCTCCGCATGACACCCACTTTGACAGCAATGACATACAGTGAAAAGCCACACACCCACCTTCCCAGAGGCGCTCAATGGACAACTACCCAAACAGCACAGACTAGCAAGGCAGACACCTACTCAAACACTGTGACATGGCTCATGCCAATGGACAGATATTTAACCTACACAGTGTGCTCCCAACCTAAGCCCCTAAGGCTAACCACCTTGCACAATACAGTGATCATGGGTAACTCAATACTGAGGCACACACATCCCACTCACTAGGTTGAATATGGATCAGGTAACAGCCAAATATCAATCACTTGCCAGCATCCAACACATGACACAGCCAGTCATGTCACTCCACAACAACTACGAGTATCACTCTGTATCCGTGTGGGTGTGAATGAATTGGAACATACCTCCCTGGACTACATGACAGGATACATGGTTAAATTCTCTGATTATGTGGTTCAGGCAGGTCTGACAGTAGCCCTGGGCAGTGTACCACTGTCACCAAGAATGCTGCTGCAGTACTATCAAAAGATGGTTGACTGCAACATTGGCTTACGTGTTATGTGTCATTTTCAGGGGATCCATGACCTCTCTGCCTGGGATGGCATGACTGCTAGAGCCCAATGACTTGCCACAGATGTCCTACATCTGTCACCACTGGGTTGCCAGGTACTGGCTACGTGTCTTGCCACCCCTATGGTGCCTTATTAAGCAGTGTTCCTAATGTTACCACCATAAAAGATACACATGTATGAAATCTGAGGATCATGCTGCTCAACAGTGGACATCTGTCAGGATACAGTCACTCATAGCAGTTGTTGGAGTGGAGGACACATTTGCTCTAATGGAGAGGTGGTTCACAGCAGCAGAGGCTGTGACATATTCCGCAGTTGTCAGCCCCCAAACATGGACCACACCACACCTCCATAGGTAGTCTTGTCGCCATATTCATTATGGATAGGAACACCTCCAGACTAGCATCCCATCATAATGCATTGGAGACACTTCCGGTACAACTGCTTTGGTTTAATGGTGCTATCCAGACCACAGCCTACTATGGCTGTCCCTAGACTGTCAATGCACATTCCTCAACACCCTGCCATCTCTGATGGTCCAATGCAACACTGACATAGTACAAGTCTTCAACTACCCTCCATCACCTGGGGAATGTAGCCAATCACCAATACAGTGGCCCAACACTTCTGAGATTCATCATTTCCATTGCCCTAGACCAGCTCATACTGACCCATGGTAGAGGATGCAACAACCTTGACCTGTGTTGAGCACTTAAATATGGGACAATTGCTCATCCCCAGATGTCAATCCCTGCATGGTGAGATTCACACGGGCTGTAATCAACATAGGTTCATAGGTAGGTACTAGGCTATCGGCCCAAGGGCCTACATAAGCCTAGCCAACAAGGTTCCCTGGCTTATGCCACCCAAGAAAGTTATTTTCCTGTGCCGCTGTTGAGCAGAGACACAGAAGTGATCCCCAGGGTGTATTTCCTATTTCCCATCCACTCATCAAGATTTTTCTTGAAGAGTGCTAATGAAGAATTTTGCTTGACATAGATGGGTAGCCTGTTCCAGAGTATATGAAGTCTCTGGGACAAGAATCTATCCCTCCAGCACATCCTGTTTATTGTGGTGACAAGGTTTAGGTCCCTAGAGCGTGTAGCTCAGAGGGATTGGGATTTCTTTAGGTGTAGCATGTCCAGCAGCTCTGGGTTTGACATAACTTTATATGTTAGGCAGAGATCACCTCGGAGTAGGTGATATGCTACAGAGTAAAGCTGGAGTTTTTTGAGGCAGTCAGTGTAGAGCATTTGTTTGAGGCCAGTAATCCTCTTTGTGAGGTACTTCTGTGGCCTTTCCAGCTGCGGCAGATGTCTTGTGAGGTACATTCCAAAAGGGGCATTGTATTCTATAATGGCTCTAATGAGTGTCTAGTAGAGGGGGAACAATGACCTCTTTTTTCCTGGATGAGAACCCTTTTATGATGAGGTGTGCCACGTAGAAGGACTTCCTGACTACTGTGGCAATGTGACTATCAAAGGAGAGACTACTGTCCACCTGGGTCCCAAAGTCTCTTATCACGCATTCGGTGTTAAGTAGATTGCTGCCTATGTGGTAGTTCATGGGTACAGAGTTTTTACCAAAGGGGATGACACTGCACTTTTTGGCACTGAGCTTGAGGCCATGGCTCTGACACCAGGCATCTGTCTCAGCGAGGCTTCACCGGATATGTCAAGGCAGCGGAACCCTGACTTGAGCATCCCAAACACATGCTCTACAATGATCCTGGTTTGTGTGTGTGCCTCATTATGATGTTCTTGTTTGGGTGTGTGTGCATTTCTGATGGGTCTCATTAGCCATGGCTCCAGTGCATAGCCAGCATCCCCCACTAGATGGCCATATGAGATTCCACCCCCGGCAAATGCCTGATACAGCTGTGAGCAATGCCAGATGTGGGAGTCGTGACAGCTTCCAGGGATGCCAGCAAACACATTCATGATAATGCCCTTGGCATCGCACATGACCTGGCAGTTGATGGAGGGAAAGCCCTTGCGGTTTATCTAGACCCTGCCTCGCTCCCTGGGTGGTGCTTTGATGTGGATGTGCGAGCAGTCTGTAGCACCAATTACTTCAGTGTATTCTGCTATACGGTGGAAGAGACGCATGCGTGTGCTCAGTGCCTCACGAGCAGTGGGGAAATATATATGCTCATTGGCATGCTGTGTCATGGCATCCAGGAACTGGTGGAGTACCTTGGATGCTGATGCCTGTGAGACCCCATGATATCCCCAGTTGATCTTTGGAAGGTACCTGTGTCTGGTATTCTTAGCCTAGACATACCTTGGTATCCACTGGGATGGGTTCCCCTCTATTAGTTCTGTGTATAAGGCGTGGCTGGCACAGCTCAACGATTTGCTGTAGAATGTCCCTGCATTCTTCTCCTCACCACAATCAGTCTCTAGCCCATATTGATGGAGTAAAGCAGCAGTAGCCTCTAAAATATTTAGTTATTTGTGCCAGTTAAAAATCCCCATCTGTGTACACTAGTGGTGTAGAGTTTGTGGGAAAAAACAGTCTGTAGGATGTTTGCGTAGTTTATATTAGTTTGCTGGGCTGCTGCATGTGTAATTGGCTGATTCTGATACATTCCACCTGCAAGCTATGCTAGTTCTCCTTGATTGCCTTCCTACTGTTTTTACCCCTTCCCACTTCCTCCCTATTTAAGCCCAGAGGTGTGCTGCGCATACCCGGTGCTCAAATGTAAACAGTTCTGCTATTTCCTCTGTTGCCTGGATGCGAACATGCTCTGCATTTCATGGAATAAGACAATACAGCCTCAGACACACACCCTTCCTTAGCTGTGCTTAGCTAAGGGCAAACATGGGCCACAGAGCTCCAGTGAGCTTACAGCAAGCATGACACACCCCCTTATGAAGTCATTCAGCTCTTATACTTGCACTGTTGTATTGCTGCACCTGCACTGTTCGGTGCAAGCTGACACTTTTCTCCCCTCATTTGCATACCCCAGTGTATACATCCTTAGTTACAGCACTTAGACCCTTTCCCCTTGATAACCACTGCTCCCTCATATTGTTTGCATTCTGCATGCCATTGACTATAATGGCAACATGCAGAATTATCTTAAAATTGACTTTTCTCATTTTTTTTTTTTGGCACGATCCTGTTTGTGCGACGCTGCCCTAAGCTTAAACTCCCATGATCGGCCAAAAAAAAAAAGTTTAATTTAAAAAAAAAATGTATTAATGCCACTGGCCTTATATGTGGCCATTGGCATGTGTGTTTGACTATAATACATGCTTTCCACAAGCTGTCCTGCCTCCGTGTGCTCAGATGCAGAAATGTATTCAGTTACTAACTGAATACATTTCTATTCTGAAACTGTTCCTGCACGTAATCCAGCCAGCTTCGTGGATCGCAAAATCACCTAATTTGCATATTTTTTACCAGAAAATAAGGTGATTTGCATCATGCACGGCTTTCCATGCAGGAACAGTGTAGGGCCATTTGTGCACATGAAAACAGCACTTTCCTGGATCGCTCGGGGGCCATTTTCCATGCAGGAGCTCCTACACTGTTCCTGCATGGAAAACGTTCATTCCTGAATTCCAGGGATAGCAGAGTGATCATTTGAACATCTACTATTATGGGAAGTTTACTTACACAACTGTACTTTCTTGTGATCAGTTGTTTCGTATTGTTCCTATGCATTTAATAACTACCCTGTGAAGTATATGTAAACCAATGTGTACACCATTAATATTTCTTATTTGTTTCTGTTTAAAATGATATCAAGCAAACAAAACTGACAGCCACTATAAGACTTAAAAGTTAAAAAGGCAACACTCCCAAAAAGCATACCCATGACTTTTGTAGTCTTTTCCAGACGTTATACTGTTAAATATTGTAATTAGCTGTATGCAGATCAAAAAGGCACCATTATGCAACTTTAAAAAAAATATATATATATAGAATGTACTGAGCTACAATTCTGTCAATTTCAATCATTCTGTATGGCTATTTAAATCTGTGATCGACCCTGTGGTATGTTGCTTATTTAATTTATGCTAACTGAATTTTTGAGTTCTTTATAATTGATTTCTGCTACAAGGAGGAACGTTAATATGAAATATTTGCTCTAACTACATTACAATGACCATGACAGAAACACACATAGTATGTTTAGATGTGAATCTTGCCCTCAACTGCAATATATTTTAGAGGGCCCTAGTATCTCTATGGATGATTCTGGTGAAGTTTTAGATGACCAGGATATTTTAATTATAGAACACTAGCAGTGGTTTATATTGTCCAATGTCTATCCTGTAATTCCTTCTACGTAGGCACAATGGAAATAAAACAGCAGAAATGTATATACAAACATATTTATAGTACGAGAATCAAGGATACAAAACATTAGCTAAACACAGTTTGAACTGTCATTGGTTTGTATTTTTTAATTTAGAACAAGTAAAAAAAAAAAAAAAAAAAAAGATGAGAGGAGGGTGCTAGGAGGACCTTTTATGATATAAGGAACTAGCTTGGCAATTAAGGTTTAATCCCAAAGCAACCCAAGTATAAATAATTATATTTCAATTAATACTATTTTAAGGTTACTGGCATTACAATACAAGTGATGCAGGTAGTATTCATTTTTATCTTACATTTTCAACAAATGTATATCCTTTTATTATTTTTATTGTTGATGTATATGTTAATTTTTATGAACTTACATAATTTCCTGTATGAAAACATTTTTAAAAAGATTTTAATCCGATTACTGTGCTTTGGTGATTATTGGTTCTAAGCTTCAATGTTGTGTTGACTGAGGTTACTTGTTTTTAAATCACACCTGGTCCTTCCTTGTTTTGGTGTTGCAATTTATGTATTTTGTTCAACGGAGGACACTTCATTGCCTTAACTGTTTTCCAAGATTTCTACTTCTCTAATTAGGGGTTTATCCACAGTCTTAAAATAATTAAACCAACATTTGGAAAACAACAGTGCTGCAGTTGCTGGACTTTTGAATTCTGGCATTACAGTTCACAATAAAACGCCATCTGGTAACAAGGCATATTTACCTAATTGTCCATTACCTTCTTCAAGTTCAATTACTTAAGGTTGCAGTATACAATGACCATCATTAACAGAGAAATCTCGAAACATGGGACAGCAGAATAGCAGCAGTCACCACCCATACTTGAGTGTGTTTCTGTAGAATACATTTATTTTTGAATCTAATATGAATTCTAATGAAAACAAATAGGACATTAATGAGCCAGTGACACATTTTTGAGAAAAAGATGGTAACAATAAAACACTACAACTTGAGAACATGTATTTCAATGAATGCATTAGATGTTGTAGGGTACCCAAGGGACTTCATAAGTTCCCTTATGGGTTAAGTATTGCGAAAACATTTTTTTCCAGAAATGACTGATTAGATATACAGGATTGATTTCATGTGTTTTTGCCAATGTCAAGAGGCACTGTGAAATAAAAATGAACAGGAAATAGAAGAAGCTTCCCGAGACAAAAAAAAAAAAAGACTATGACAGCAGATGTGCATATCAGCATCCTAAACAACATTTAGTTCAAAGACGAGACCTAACTTTTGAGGAAAATTCCCTGTCTCATGACTAAATTACATCTTCTGAGGTGACTAACAACAATAATGATTTTTAGACCCCCTCCTTCCCAGCAAGTCTGAGAAGATAGCACAGCAGCATCAGCGGAGTTCAACCAAGTGGACTCTGAATTTGAATCATGTGACTTCCAACAACCAACAGAAGAGAACAGGAAGCTTTAATGGAATCAGATTTTTCAACGGACATGGAATAAAATACAAGGGATTGTCAAAACACTGTTATCGAAAGGGTGATTATAAAACCTTTAATAATAATACTAATGAACTTATCTCTGATGCTTGCTTTGGATTATTTAGCAAGAAGTTCATTTCTTTACAAGCACAAAGAATGAACATTGTGAATTCTCTTACAAATGCAGAGCTTGAAATTAATAACTTAAATATGCATTTATTTTTAACAAAAATAAAGGGATAAATTGTGTTAATACTGATGTTCGATTTAAGAAAAAAAATCTACTTTTAACCCTTCTGCTCAACCTGGGTTGATCAATTTGCAAATGAAGTCTGAACACAGGATACAGCAGCTAGCTAACAGTAGGGTATGCCAGTGTTTTTAAATAATTTGAAAGAAATACGTGCACTTTACTTAAAATAACTTGACAAAACTACTTGAGTTATGAAACTACACAAAGGGGGAGAAAGAGTCATAATGCTTAATATTAATTATGCAAACATGATGTTTGAGATACTGGTATATGACTATTTCTATACTATTATCTCATACAATTAAATTATAACTAGCTATAGGCACAGTGTTTCTGTACTGCATGAACTGGTATTTTAGACCAATATTTCTAACCAGATTCAGGATTTATTCATGGTAAAGTATGTCTTGATCCCTCAAATATCTTGCATTACTAAGGTCCATGAGGATGTCTATAATCTATTGTTACACGCCCTCATAGCAGCACATAGTTCCAAGACTGAACCACAGCTATTTTTGTGGATGCATGCCAAAAGATATTTTGGATCTTTTCCCCTGGGTACTACATGACTCCTGGCATTTTTTTTAGATCATATATGAAATATCATTTATAACAAGGATTTGACTTCTTATATCAGATGTCCATAACCTTTTTATATTTATATCCCATGAAAGTGGGCTGGAGTTCTGAAATGGTTGCCAGGTTTCATAAGACTGACAGTCTGGTTATCACAGTTTCCATATTGACAGATTTTAATTTTGTAAAACATTTTTTTTTCATTGTGCAAGTGAATATTTTAAACAAGCCAGGGCAGTAGACATGGAAGCAGCTTCAGTCCCATATATACAAATCTGGTGTTAGTGGGATGGGAAACCCAATATGTGATGAACTCTACTTATTGATCTAACATAGTACATTATCTACATTACCTGGATGGTATTTTTATTTTATGGAAGATTGTCAAAGAACTAAAATGATCAGTTCTTCAGTTATATGCATTCTACTACTGATTTTTTTTAAACTTATGTTCCGATATTTCTACTGATTTTTGGATGTAACAATTTACAAGATTACTAATGGGAAGTTTCATTCCATTATTTATTAGAAACCAACATTTTGTAATGGTTACTTATATTTTAACATAAATCATTCACTCAAAAAATATAATATTGTCATAGGGCAAATGGTATGTTTATAAAGATTAACTTTGGATGGCTCTATTTTTGTAACAGACTGGAAAGTTATGTAATATGGTTGCAATGAGTAATTATCCTAATGACTTTATTTTCAATACTAAAAACAAGATTTTACAAGCAAGGGAGAGAAAGTTTGCCCCAGTTTTACCTTTATCAAAATTACATACTACTACCAATGCCCACACTGATTATTTGACAGCTATGGTTTTAACTTTTTTTCATTAGACTTGGTGAGAGTTAAAAATATTTTTAAAAACTGGTATTCTGTGGCTGGCACCTTAAAAAGTAAATTAAGACCAATTTCCCTGGAAAAGCAATATAAAAGCTCATAACGACAAAATTAAATGTTGTGACTCCACGTCAAGTATTTAACAGTTCAAAGACCTTGTCTCTGTATTCATAAAGATTCTACCTCATTGATGGTTTTCCACCAAAAACAATCTGTGAGGGGGAGTAACTGCATTCCACTGAAGTACCTGATTGACCCTCCCCTCATCTCAGTTGTTCTCCAGCTACTCTAGCCTCATTGCAAGCCAAAATCACTACAATATCTGTCTTTAAAATTATCAGGACCCATCTTACCTCCTATCTGACTGCAGCTTTACAGATTGTTTTCCTGGCACTTAGTCCACCGTGGGCCAACCCACTCTGTTCAGCCCTCGTGTTCACTCCGCTCCCCACCCTACCCTTAACTCCCACCCAGCCCTACAACAGCTAAACTTATACCTCACTTCCTCCACCTCCTCTACTCATCAGCATTATACAATCACAAACTGTTCTCTCTATGCCATCCCCACCCACTTTTGTTCTAAATTCCTTCTCAATTCTCATTCTACTCCTTCCCCATCAAAACCTAGCTATTCTCCACATTATTATCAGTGCTCATTACCTCAGCTCATACTGCAAAATGTTTACATTAACCATGCTGTTTCCCTCCTGTATCACCTTATTCATCCTCCTCCATTCATTCCTACCATCCCCACCAATAGTAATAATAAATAAGCACACCTTAACAGTAACGTCATCTTCCCAATAGCTACTCAAAAATCTCTTCAAGCGTATTTCCCATAACTCCATTCCACTGCTGCAACCCCAAAACACTAAAAAATGTCAATCTCAATGTCAAGGTAATACTGCTACCCACCTCTGCTGAAAATCCCATAATAAACAAACCATCTTTCTCCACCATACATCAAGGTGATGACATCCCAACCCAAGTCCTAACCATCTCCCAAACCAAAGAATATACCCTAAAAGTTTAAAAATATTCACTCTAAACCTTAGCAACACATCCAACAAAATCACAGATTTTCATGCTTGAATGACTCAAAACAACCTGGACATCCTAGCCACAAGAGAAACATGGCTAAAACCTGAAATAAAATATGCTGAAATACTACCCCCTGATTACATTATTATTAGTCTCAATAGAAAACATAAACAAGTAAGAGGAATAACTATAGCCTTCCCAAATATGCTCACAATAACTCCCTACAAAAGCACAATCCCAAATCTTGGAAAAGTAGAAATCGTAATCTCATTCCTAAAACCTAATAAAACCAAGAGGATATGGATTGCTGTGCTATATATCCCTCTAGGTTAGAACATTCCAATACTTAAAAACCTACTATCCTGGACAGAAGATACAAACACAAATGAAATTATCCTCTTGGGTGATGGTGATGTAGATGCCAACTGGCAGTCTTTACCTGCAAATTCAGCAATCAACAGCATGTCAGAAACATGGCCTTAAGCTCAATGCCAAAAAATGTGTCATCATCCCCTTTAAGAAAAACTCGGTGCCCATGAATTACCACATCGATGGTAGTCCGCAGAACACAGAAGGTGTTATAAGAGATCTGGGAATACAGGTTGACAGCAACCTCTCTTTTGACTACCACATTGCCACTGTATTCAGAAAGTTCTGTGTGGCACATCTCATTACTAAGGGTTTTGCATCCAGGAAGAAAGACGTCATTGTCTCCCTCTACTCTTCCCTCATTAGGCCAATCATTGAGTACAACGCCCTATTTGGCATGTACCTCACTAAACACCTGCAACAACTGGAGAGGCTGCAAAAGTACCTCACAAAGAGGATCCTAGGGCTTATACATTTGTCCTATATGGACAGACTAGGAAAAACTCCAACTATTCTCAGTCTCATATCGCCTACTTAGAGGCAATCTCTGTTTGACTTGCAAAGCCATGTCTGACCCAGCTCTGTTAGAAATGCTACATCTGAAGAAATCCCAATCTCTCCGCACCACACACTCCATAGATCTCAACCTCATTACCACAATCAATAGAACATGCTAGAGAGACAAGTTCATAATCCAGAGACTGCCCATGCAATGGAATAGACTTCCCATACATGTCAAGCAGAGCACCTCACTGGCCCTCTTCAAGAGAAATCTTGATGAGTGGATAGGAAATAGAAAATTCACCCCAGGGATCACTCCAGTGGCTTTACTCAACAGAGGCACTGGGAACTAAGGTCAAGTGGCACAATGCCCGGGAAATCCTATGGGCTAGGCTTGTAAAGGCTCCAGGGTTATTAGCCTAGTACACACCTATGAACATAAGCTCAAAACCACCTGTACTCTCTCCGATTTCTCTAGAGAGTCTTTGACTGTATCTTAGAAACAGTTAATTGGTCCATTTTATAAAGACTCCCCTTAAATGATGCAGTTGAATACTTCATTGCAGCATTTCTAAATATTCCTAACACCCTAGCCCCACACTGTACAAAAAGAATTAAAAACTGTTATACCTATGACTCGCCAACCAATGCAAACTACTTAAAGCAGAAATAACACAGATTAACTGGCAAAATAAATAAATAAAAATTGGCAACTAGTCCAACAGCTACAAAAGAGACTCAAGAAACAAGTTACTACAGATAAAAAAGTTTTATTATACTCACCTACAAGACAGCCATAAAAACAAGCCTAAACATTTCTGGTCCCCCATATATTCACTCATCAACCCAGTTACAAAAATAGAATCCTAGCCCATACCCAGATATTACCCCTCTTCAAACTGCTACCTACTTCAATACATACTTTACAGAATGCTTAGCCAGCTTAACCTCAAACTCACCTAACACACCCCCTTCCCCGCAACTAACTTCCCCTACCTTAGACCCTAGCACATCTCCTTCACAAAACTCACCTAAATGTAACCTCTCCAATATACACACACAGACAACTCCACCAACTTTAACTTTCAACCCATTTTTATAACTCTCATATAAAAGCTTTTACAAAAACTAAAACTTTGTTCCTTCTCAGCCGACAACCTTTCCCAGAATACCTAAATCTAGAGACAGATACAATAGCATACCCAATCAGCACTCTTATTAAAAATCAGTAATACAACCCTGTGTCCCTAACTTAAGAAAATGGCACCTATTACCCCTTACATAATTCATAGATTAGTACTAAGCTAACTGCCCTTGCGAGCCATTTTAAGCTCAGCCTATTATCCCTTGTAAGACTCAAACCCTGCACCTTGTGTTTGTAAGGCAAACACCTTAACCATTAGGCTACCATCCCAACCCTGGAATAATGGAAGTAATTCCATTGACATGACAAATTTCCATCCCATAACCATGCCATCTCCCTCTCAAAAATCCTTGAAAAATGTATACATCAATAATTTCTCTTACAAAGTAAGCTAATCATCAATACTCAACATGGATTTTGGTCAAACCATAGCACCTCCACTGCTTTGCTATCATTTACAGGCACTGTCAATAACACATGCAACTCTAATAAATTTGTTTCTGCAGTATTTCTAGATCAAAAAAGTCTTTGATATGGTCTCAAAAATAAACTTCTCAATCAACTTTTCACCCTGAGTCTATCATCTCCATCTATTCAATAGCTCTCTAGCTACATTGCTAACAGGCAACAAGCTGTAAAATGGAAAGGGTCCATCTCTGCTTACCTACCACTTCCATAGGAGTCCCACAGGAATCCATCCTCATCCCTCTACTTTTTTTTTGTTTTTAATCAATAACCTACTTTAATTTCTTGTGAAGGCATCTTGATTTAATAAGCAGATAACTACCATCCTCTGCTCTTCAAACACCTTAACTCGCCTCCTAGAAATCACTCAACAAGCACTCATCTTCACTGAAACCTGGCTTACAATAGCACAACTATTATTTAACCCCTCCAAAAAAAAAAAAAATTCTTCAGCTGTACCCCTAAAACTCACACCACATCTTTCAAAATCTTTTTGGCAAATGGCACTGAAATTGAATTAGTTTACCATGCCAAACTATTAAGAGTCTTAATATTTATCTTAAATTTAACCTCCACATCCAAAGCAAGAAAACTCATCAAAAACTAGGCATGCTGTATGGAAACAACATTTTCTGAGCACACCCACAGAAATTACTCTAGCCAAAACCAACCTTCTGCCTCCATACTCTGTGGAGCACCAATTCCAAACAATTTACAATCCTCCATAAAAAGCAAACTGAAAAGCTGCTACAACAAAATTGCCAAGTTTGCTACTAATTCATCCTCCTTTACCCATCACTGTAAAGCTCTGCTATTCCCTCACCTGGCTGGAACTCCCTCTCTACCTCTTCTACATTCAACTTATAACAATAAATAAAATCACATGCAAACCATTAGCCTGCCCATCTCTTATCCCTTTAATCAACATATATTTCCCTAAAAGAACTCTCAGATTACAAGGCAAACAACATCTTGCCATTAATAAACCAAATAAATCTCTTGGACAAAGTCTACTCAGTTGCAAAAAGAAAAAAAAAATGGAACTCTAGCCCTAACCACTAGAATGATTTCTAATCTACCCATCTTTAAATGCTCCTTAAAAGGATATTTTACAAAATCATGGACCTGCTTTTGTGCCAACCTGGCTGAACTTACTCACTCACCCTTCAACCTGTCACATCTCATGCCCCTCTTCCGCACCACTCTTTCCTCCACTATCTTACCTTATTCACATCATCTCTACAAAGATATCCTCTGCCCCTTTTCTCTTTCCTCCCTACTCGCTTAAGCAACATGGAAACACCCCCATGCACACTTATAATCTCCTTTTCTCTCCATCCGTGTATAACCTTAATGTGATAATACGAACACCATCTCTCAAACTAAGACCACTCAATTTCACTTCATTGTCTCTAATTGTGCTATCTCGAATATCTATTTCATAAATAGATTACTGAAATTGTCTTTGGTCTCACTTATTGCATACTAATCTATGCAACAAATAATAATATAACTAGTGAGTTTTCCTCACATATGTCTCCAACTCACATTAATGTTTCTCATTGCACTGAACTACAAAACATGTTCGATGTTTTTCTCACTACATTTTTTTTCATCCCTGTTTTGTAGTGTGACGTAATGCTTCCTTAACTAAAATATCTGTAATCGAGTTTTGAAAGACTGTGATTGTAGAGCTTTCCTCCCCATACGTATGCTAAATGGAGCATTTTCTGGCCCAGTCGGACTTTCCCTGTTAACAAATAACAAACAACTAAACATAACCACACTGTATAAGATTACAATACAATCATGGCAATGACAAAAAAATACACTCAAAAAATCAAGGGAACAATTCCCTACTTTCGTTTTCTGAAAAGAGAACCAGGCATATTTATAAGAACACGAAGATATCACAGGCAAGTATCGGACTAAGAAAAAAACAAACCACACCTTATGAGAGAGAAAAAAAACGAATTACTTATTCAACAATACACCGGACAATTTTACTAGCAGAATTGCATGATAAACAAACGCTGGTACTCTACCGGAAGTTGTCCGTATGGAAACATCGAAGGGATCCGGAAGTGCTGTAACAGTGATTGGACTGGACTGGATGAGAAGATGGGGAGGTGATGGGTTTGGGAATCGACAAGAATGATATCCCAGCGAGACCGCGGGGATTTGGTACGATTTTATACTGTGACTGATCCCAAGAGGCACCCAAAAGGATATACAGTCTATAAAGTAACAGCAAGGGTAAGTGACAGTTGTAGCTGAAAGGATACAGTGAAAGATAGCACAGCCAATGTTTGTTATCCTCATTCAAAGATCCTTACCCAACTATTCCTTTTTGTCTTTTCGGTGCCAGTATCAATGCTTAAAATTATATTTGTGCTGTTGTCATGATTTATGTATTCCAGTCTTTCTGGTGCCATGTAGTACAATGTGTATTTATTTGGAATCGTTAATGAGGTGTGTTTGCAAATTCATTTAATCCCATCTGATATATAGGCAATTGTATTCAAACTTGTCTAAGAGAAGTATTGCAGGAATATACTGGAAATGCTGATCTACATATTTTTTAGTTTTGTGGTAGCAAGAGGTGGTGTAGATGTCATGTCTGACAGACGAAATATTGGAATAAATTGTATCGGTACCTATCATCTAGTAATCTGTCACTGGGATGCACTAAATGTGGCGATTTTTTCCAAAAGAGTGTAAAAGAAAAGCTCACATTTGTGTCACTCCAATTTCTTTGGTGGAAACCTGAAGGCTAATATTATTGACTACTTTTGTCTCAAGAATTAACTTGAACTGCAGTGTACAGAAGAGCACTGATTAGCTTTTTGCTAAGGATTTTGCTGTTGCTTCACGGTTGTGCACCGTGATTGGGTTTTAAAAACATAGCTACATACTTTTTTATTTTCTTTCATATTGTATGAGTTATGTGTTTTTTTTTCCAGCAAGTGAACGTTACTGTATTGATGATATTTTTTTCAAGAAATGCATAATTTATTGTTATTTACTGTCGTACCTCTTAAAGCAAAAAATCTGGACAAAGCCATAAATAATGGTGGTGTGTGTGTGTGGGGAGCAAAGACCCCAAAATAGGGGAATTTTTTGAATATTGCTCTTACAAACGTAGACAATTGATACAGTAACAGGTTTTGCATTAGTTTTTAGTTTTCTAAAATATATGTATTCTGAAACTCAAATGCCTTTCATTATTTTCTGACTTCAATCCTGAATGATTTGCCAGAAAACCACATTTTTATAAGAAACAGACTAAAACTATGAGACAAAAATCTGGAGAGTTGAGAGAGATGTTTGCTGTAATATGGTTTTTCATATTATGCCCTGTTTTCTCACTTCAAGTGGCTATATGAGAAATTGTACTGTGAGATATTGGTAGTCTGTTGGCATGGAGGGATGTGTTTAAAACCCAAGGGCAGGCTTTGTGTCCTGTTTCTTAAAGAGATTTAGTTTTTACATGAGAAATCCTACTTTGAAATATTTAATTAGTTGCATAGGTTACCAGTCTGCTAGTGTGGAGCGAAGTCTTAAAAATACAAGAATTGCAATAGGGAAACAAATACTGCACATCAGATGTCTGATCAGAAAGGTAATGACTGTTGATGACTTTTCTTCCTTTTGAGGTGTTGAATGAAATTGGTACCTAATTTCTTTGGCAGAGTCTGAGTAAGATGGGGAAACCAGCAGTAAATGTATAGGAGTATGGTTAATGATCTAAAAGTATGATTACAAATACGGATCCATGTTTTTCAGAGATGAGGGCCAGCATAGGATGGGAAAAGCATCATAACTCTGGAAGGTGATGGGCTGTATTTTTTGTGCCTCTAGGCAAAAAATACTGAATAATTTATTATTTTGTTTCAGATGTTGATATATTTTTCATAGGTGATTACTAGGCTAATGGCACAAGAGGCGTTAGAAGCCTAGCCAATAATACCCAGGATATGCAATACATTCATCCATAACCCCTTTTTCCCCATTTTTGCACATGGGTCGGGGTGTCACTTCAGCAGTGACAATCATCTAGAGCCAAGGTTTACAGTGCTGGGTGGCTACCCCTACTATGGTAGTTCTTCCACACCACATACATGCATGCACACTCACACCTACACCTATGGCTAGTTTTGATTGTCCAGTCTTTCTAGTGCATTTCTTTGGAATGTGGGAGGAAACTGGCATGCCTGGAGGGCATGCAGACTCAGCACAGAAAAAAATCCAGCCAAGTCACAGCATTGTAACATAATTTCCCAGATGTGGGATGGGGTTCTATCAGGGTGGTGGTTCTTTGAGTGTTGGAGCCCTGAGTCATTTTACAGATTACGTCTGTCCATAAGGGATATGGGCAGTACCCCTGGAGTGGATTTATGGTTCCCCATCCATTTATCCAATTTCTTTTCTAAGAGAGTGATGGACGAGGTTTGTTTTTCAAAGATGGGAAGTTTATTCCATAGCCGAGTTAGCCTTTGGGATATAAATCTGTCTCTCCAGCAAGTTCCATTAGTAACATAGAAGGCTTAGGCCCTTGGAAAGTGTAACACTTGTATAATTTTTTTTGTTAGTATGTACCATTTTTATCAGGGCTTGATCAGAGAATGCCTTGTAGATCACATATAAGCCACTTCTCAATAAATGATATGAGATGAAGTAAAGGGATAGAAACTTTAGGTGGTCTGCACAAGACGTGTTTTACACTTTGTATTTTTAGTAATAAACCTCTGAGGCCACTCCAGTTGGTATAAGTGCCTGGGTAGGTACATGCAGAAGGGAGAATTGTACTCGATTTTTGGGGCCTAATGAGGTCTGGGTACAGAGGCACTATGACTTCCTTTGATCTTGATGCCATGCCTTGACTTATAGATAGGTTGAGCCACACAGAAGGATTTCTTCGCTACCATGGTCATCTGGTGGTCAAAGTTCAGGTTACTATATATCTGTGTTCCCTCACTACTGGGTCTACTTTTAGGGGTATCTGTTAGTGTTTTGCAAGGATATCTGATTTATCAAAGGGTATGATTGTGCATTTTTAGCATTTAGTCTCAGACCATGGTTTTGGCACGAGTCATTTGTCATTTTCAGGCCTGTTTGTAGGATGTCGACATCTTTTGGGGATTCAGTGATTGCTCCCAGCTTACGGTTGCCGGCGAACATGGTAAGCCCGAGGTCTCCAACATTGGCCTTCACTTCAGAGAAGTATATACCAAAAAACAGGAGGGATTCAACTATCTGGACAGCACGTGTCCAGTTAGTGAGTGAGTTTGCTGTCCATCTGATGATTTAGGGGTATATGTCTAACTCAGTAATTTTATCTATAATCCCCCAGTTGGGGATTGTGTCAAAAGCTTTGGCCAGGTCTAGGTAAGCGGTGTGTACAGTTTTACCTTCATCCATAGTCACTTTCTTGAAGAAGTCCACCAGATTGAGCAGACAAGACCTCCCTTTGACAAAGCAAAATTGAGTCTAGTCCAGTGTTTGGAGGTTTCCTATGTCATTATTGATCAGGTTTATGATAATTCTCTCTGTTGCCTTGCAGATAGGACTGGTCAAGCTTATGGGTCTGGAGTTCTGTGGGTCAATTGATGCCCCCCCCCCTTGTACAGAGGGATGACTGTTGCAGTCCTCCATTCCTCTGGAACAGATCTTGTCCAGAGGCTGTGGTTAAAGAGTATTTCTGATGGCCCTGATAGATTCTGTTTTAAGTTATTAAAGAAGCATCCTGGGATTTTTCAGTTGCAGCAATAATATTCCCACTGCATCTAGGGGGATCAGAGGTGCTCCTTTTCAACTTTAGGCCATTCTCATAAAGACCCAAGAAAGACTTCTCTTTGCAAGTCCTAGAATCTTTCTATGTTATAGTGATACCTTTTGATAACATATCTGCTTTGGAAAGCTTACAAGATCCATATAGCATTACTCATATTTACAGGTAATGTAGTTAGTTTACTGGATCTTTATGTTGTTGGCACTGCTTTTTTAAGATTTGTGCAAACCATTTGCTACAGTGATCTGTGACTTGCTACTAAGGCACTTGAAAGCATTTCACCTTGGGAGATGGATATGTGATGTGGGTTTGGACCTATCTGTAAATCAACAGCTATTGAAACAGAGAAATGGTATCTTGGTGTCAACAATCATTCAGAATGAGATAACACAGCAGCTGATACTTGAACTGTTGCTGTTTTCAGTCATTGTAACTGGAATTTGGTAACCTTCTTGCAAATGTAAAATCATTTGTGATGAGGGTAAATCAACAGGCATCAGAATTCAGAACTGGTATATTGGTGCCAACAGTCAATTGGAATGAGATACCACATCAATCGGTAATTGTCTTTCTTCATTGAAACAGTGATTACATTTAAAGGCTGTCTTGATGAAAGCAAAAGAGCTTGAAGACATAATTCAGGTGTGAAAAGGGATATGCTTAGTAGGCAGCTAACATGTTAAATGTTTCCCTTTCCGGTACACAAACAATCCTTAAGGAAGGATTAGATCTCAATTTGAGGTTCATAAAATTGATTTTAAGTATGGAGCATTTGGACAATTCGGCGAAATCAACATTTTGATGGTAAACCAAAAAAACCCATGGACAGCTACTCCTAAGTTGTGGAATAATTTCTCTGATAAAATTTATAAAGGTGTGGAGAGAATGTTTCATTGAGAGTCTGAATTCGTTTATCTCCAGCATCCACTTATGCTGCTGCAGCTTCATTACAAGAAAGAACTTTAAAAACTACAACAAATATTTTAGTCAAGATATGTGTGCAATGTATGGCATTTTGATTTAAGTACTCTGGCATGTGCTTGTCTATGGACCGTTAAGTTCATGTTTTATTTATATGCATGTATGTGTTGTCTTTGTTTGTGGAGAATGTTCTCTGATTTGTCTGATCTTGTACTTGTTTGCGTACACATTGTTTTCTGTATTATCTATGACATACTTGTATGGCGTGGGGCACTGATCCTGTGGTCCACTATTCTTAGAGTTCTCTGCCTGACTATGTTACCAGATGAAATAAATGAAATGTAAAATTTGTGTCACTCCTAAAAAATGATGCACCTTTGGCGGAGTCCAGTTTAATAGATGCATACAGGAATGTGCAGATACTGGGCTGTTTGGGCCATGTGAAAAAAAGTGTACAAAACCTGTAATTCCTTTAGTAAATATGTAGCAAGTATGCTAAATATGAAAATGGTACAAATGAGTAGTTTTTTTTTTTTTTTTACACAAGAAAAATGCAGCAGAGTGTACAACAAAAGGAGGAAACTGATGTGGAATAAGGTGAAGTCTCAAGACTGGAAAAACTCCCTTGTCAACCTCAACAAAAAGTTGAGTTCCCTCATCAAATCCTCTAAAGCTAGCTATGAAAACGGAATTGCAGCAGATAGTAAAGACAATCACAAGGCCTTCTATAGTTATGTAAAGAATCTCCACTGCAATACCCAGATTTGCTCTGAGCTACTGCACAATTATACCTCCTATATCGAGCCAACAGATATTGCCAATATACTGGCCAACAGATTCAATGCCAACTCTACCCCCCAAAGGACCAGTCACAATACCATTAGATTGCCAGGCACCCAGTATTACTGCTGCACAGGTTAAAACAGCACTGTCCAAGGCCAAGAATACAGCTTCTATGAGACCTGACAATATCCCTGGCTGTGTTCTACTTGAACTACAGAGTGAACTGGCACCTCACCTGTGTGCCCTGTTCAGTCGCAGCCTCACCTCAGGCTTTGTCCCTACTGAATGGCGCACTGCTATAGTCATCCCTCTCCACAAAGGAGGAGAGAATACAGACCCTGGGAACTATCGCCCCATTAGCCTGAGGAGTCTGATATGCAAAGCTGTGGAATGCATCATCATGGACCTAATAAACAAGGATATAGGAAATCTCCAAACTCTGGATCCTACCCAGTTTGGTTTTGTGAAGGGTAGATCATGCCTGCTCAACTTGGTCAACTTCTTTGAGTCAGTCACCAGAGCTGTGGATGAAGGCAAGGTGGTTCATACAGCTTACCTTGATCTGGCCAAGGCCTTTGATACTATTGCCCACTCAGGAATCATAGAAAACTCACTAAGCTAGGCATCAACCCCTATATCACTAGGTGGGTTGCAAACTGGCTCAGAGGTAGAACCCACAGTGTGAAAGTGGCTGACTCCAAGTCAGACTGCCGACCAGTCACAAGTGGAGTCCCACAGGATTCGGTCCTGGGTCCTCACCTGTTTGGTATGCACTTCTCTGAAGTCCAAGCCAACACGAAGGGACTCTGCCTGACAAAGTTTCCAGACGATTGCAATTTGGGAGCTGTTATTAACCCCCCAAGTAATGTTGACATCCTACAGAGGGACCTCACTGAGACCAACGACTGGTGTCAGAACCATGGCCTTAAGCTCAATGCCAAAAAATTCTCGTCATCCCCTTTGAGAAATGCTTGGTTCCCATGAATTACATTAATGGTAATTCGCTGAACACAGAAGGCGTTATAAGAGATCTGGGAACACAGGTTGACAGCAACCTCTTTTTTGACCACCACGTTGCCACTGTGGTCAGAAAGTCCTTCTGTGTGGCACATCTCATTACTAAGGGTTTTGCATCCAGGAAGAAAGAAATCATTGTCTCCCTCTACACTTCCATCATTAGTCCAGTCGTCGAGTACAGTGCCCCATTTGACATGTACCTCACTAAACACCTGCAACAACTAGAGAGGCTGTAAAAGTACCTCACAAAGAGGATCCTAGGCCTTAAACATTTGTCTTATATGGACATACTTAAAAAGCTCCAACTATTCTCTGTCTCATATTGCCTACTTGGAGGCGATCTCTGCTTGACTTACAAAGCCATGTCTGACCCAGCTCTGTTAGAAATGCTACATCTAAAGAAATTCCAATCCCTCCACACCACACAGTCCAGAGACCTCAACCTCATTACCGCAATCAAGAAAACATGCTGGAGGGACAGGTTCATAACCCAGAGACTGCCCATGCTATAGAATAGCCTTCCCATACATGTCAAGCAGAGCACCTCACTGGCCCTCTTCAAGAGAAATCTTGATGAGTGGATGGGAAATAGAAAATTCACCCCAGGGATCTCTCCAGTAGCTTTACTCGACAGAGGGACTGGAAACTAAGGTTGGGTGGCACGATGCCAGGGTAATCCTATGGGCTAAGCTTGTAAAGGCTCCAGGGCCATTAGTCTAGTACACACCTATGAACCTATGAAAAAAGTGAAGCAGTTTTAGACACATACACATTTTCCTTCCAGTCAAAAGCTTCTGTTTACCTAAACAGTTGTTTGTGGGATATTATTTCAATTCAGAATTTTGACCCATTAGAAGATGAAGTAAGAACTTTTTTTTATAAAAATAAAAAAATAAATGGGGGGGGTGTTGAAGGACAGTGCTAACTGAATATTTCCCATTATTGCCTCATTCCAGTGCATCCTTTATAAAGTGGTATGAGTTTTTCCAAAAGTTTATTTCAACAGTGCAATTCACTTAGCCTTTGTACTTTTGCATGGGATGTTCTGTGGACTTTGTAAAAAAGGCACTGAAGAAACCTTTTTCTTTGACTGTAGATGAGAAGAGTTAGTGAGGTCGTGTTTTATAAATTTCGACTGTGAGTCCTTTGCAACTGCTAAGTGTTGTTAAAAGTCAGAGGTAGGTAGAATAGAGTAATCTTCAACTAGCTGTAATAGTAGAACCAGTTAGATGGTACTGTATTTTCATAATGCTGACCCTATTTTCAAATCTTATTTTATATTTCATGGGACAGTAGTATATATTTGTATTATTTTCAAAATATGTTGCCTAGCTTCATTCTTGGTTTCAGAAAACTTGTGGTTGGTTGTTTACTAATTTATGTAATGACAGGAGGTGGGCCTTGAATGGGTGAGAGAGTTTTTGTATATTAAACATTTTACAGGAGAAACGATTGATTTAGTGATCTCTATTAGAAGTTGTCCTGAAAAACAATTTGTTTATGTTTCAAGGTTAATTTTTTTTACAAAAAACAGGTATTGCCATGGGCTCCCCTTGTGGAGGGAGCTTTGCCAATGCAGTAATGGCTTATTGGGAGCACACTTATATACTTTCTAACCCTTTGGTTGTTAACACAGTCGTCTGGTATACATGTTACCAAGACGACATTCGTATTATACTGAAAGGCTCCCAAAAAGATGCCGAATTATTAGTTGAAGTTATGGCTTCTTCCACGTCATTTTTGGAATTTACCTTTCAGTACCACAAATCATATATTAATTTCCTTGATATTCAGTTGCATAAGGACACAACTCATAATAGATTTAGAACTTTAATATATAGGAAACCTTTTTATAGCAATTCCTTCCTACATTTTTCAAGTAACCACCCAGGTTTTCAGAAGAGGGGGATCATAAAGGGACAATTAGTAAGGGCATCCAGAATGTGTTCTACTGATAACGATTTTTAACAAGAGTGTAACTTTTTGCAAGAAATGTTCCTTAACTGTGGTTACCCATTGAAGTTGATTAAAGAGCTACGTAAGGAAGTAAATAATAAGAGGTTAAATAATATTTTGGGCCCGCTTTTAATTAAAGGGTATCCATCCGAAGAAAATAGCAACAAAGGTGCCCATTTGCACAATATGGAAACAACATCCTTGGTTAACACAGATGGTGAAAAATATGTTACTAGTTTTTCAACCCAGTTCAATGATGTGTCAGAACAGTTCAGGGACATTTTGTATTATAATTGGGACATTATTTTGCAACAAGAAGCACTTACTAAGGTTTTAGGTACAAAGCCAATAATGGTGTTTAAGAAAGGTCCCAATTTGAAGACATTATTCGAACTACCACATCAACAACATAACAAACAGAAAGGCATGTATAAATGTGGTAGATGCAATTATTGTAAATATATCCAAACTGGTCCTTTCTTTTACATTAAAAATACTAGGTATGGGATCCACAAAAAAATTTAACTGTGAGAGTCAAGGTGTAGTGTATTTAGCTTCATGTCAATCTTGCCCTGTGTTCTATCTTGGCAAGACGGAACGTCAACTGAAGCAGCGGATCTACGAACATATTTATGCTATATCCAAAGGTGTTAGTACTAATGCCCTGGCAAGGCACATATTAGAATATAATACACACAGTTTTAAGTTTGTAGTAGTTCAGCAAGTTCTTAAAAATCCCAGAGGGGGACCTTGGCACTTAAAACTGGAAGAACAAGAATTATTATGGCAATTAAAAACTAATGCCTATGTATATCCAGGCATCAATGATGTTTGTTCAGTCAAATGTTTACTCAAACTAAAAGCTTTAGAGCGTTAAATGTATAACATTTTTTTTAGTATTTTGTTACTAATTGTAACATTATGCATGTTGTTGGTAATATATTTATTAATATTTTTATGGGATTAAATTGAATTCAATCAAACAAATTTTAAGTAAGATGGAATAATGTCATTTATGATGTTTGTTGGTTGTGTATAGTTAGAATTTTTTCTGATTAGTAGGTTGCTTTAAAAGCTAGGTTAAGTTTTTTAATTGTATTAATTGTGGTTAATTACAAATTACGGTTCTTTAATTGTGTAGCCTGTTTATCTGAGGTTTTTTAATGCTGTTTTGTCTGAAGAAGTGCACTAAGTGTGGTGCATGAAAGCGCTAACGTTTATCTTAAATCTTTTCTTTTTGGATTGGTCCGTGTTTCGCCACTTTATTCTCTTTTCTTAGTTTAGTGTTTTGTTTGTTTTTATGTAATAGTTTCATAGAACTAGTGAATTATGGCAGTTGGTGTCTGTCATTTGAAGGGGGGGGTGTGCTCAGTCATAGCTATCATAAGGTAATAGTATGGTTAGTTCATTCTAAGAGTGCATGGCAATTGTGTGCTGGGTGTGCCACATTAGTCTGACAGCTGGTAGCATGTTACTGTAGTAGCAGGAAGATGTAGTGGCACTGAAAAGGTGGTATTAGCCCCTTCTGTAAGTCACTTTGTATGCCAGTGCAATAATTTATTCTGAATCCAGTCACTTTTGGCAGTATAGCACTGAATGGCACTTGACTGAGAGTGAAGTGTATGAAGTACTGGGAGGCCAGTAGCTTAGATTTCCTGTAGTACAGTATGAACCTTATTTGGATGTATTAAAACAGTGGTTATAACCAAAGTTAATAGTGTTCATATGCTATACACTGTCTTAAGGCTGCACCTTATGTATTTTTTGTCATCACTGTGGTTTGTAGGACTATCTTTAACAGGCCATGATCAGAGCTTTAATACATTTTAGACCAAATGAAATATAAGGTAGAAATATTCCAGTGAGAACTACAAAGAAAAAAAAATAGCACAATCAGAATGGGAGAGATGAAATGCTCAGATGTCTAAAGCAGCACTTCACAGATTCCTGACTGTCTTTCACTTTCAGCATAGATTGCAGGGTGAAAACAATGATATGGTTCAAAAATAAAAAAGACAGGTAAAGTTTTCGAGTAAAGAATGGTGCTGAATGAACTTTAATCTCAAGCAGAGTTTGCAGTGATTCATAAAAGAAACATAGTAAACCAGGATGCTTCTGGTAAGTCTGCATAGCTGCTCATAGGGTAAGCAAAGATGCCCAAAGGGGCATCAGGTGTGTTTTGTCATAGTCTAGCCTCTGTTTATCTGTCAATACTGTTCCCTTCTGCATTCTTTTTTTCATTATACTAAGTTTCATTGAGACCTTCTTTTAATTGTCATAGACAAGTCCCATGCCATATCCTAGAAAACTATAGGTCACCCTCTAAGTCCCAAGAATCTCATAGCTCATACCTAGATATTCTGGAGAGATTCACCGTAAAGTCTCCCATGAATGAAGTATTTAGTTTAAACTACACTTCTGTAGACTGGGAAACCTGCTCTGCCTCAAACCCACAAGCACAATGATTCCTGGACTTTATTAACACAAATACTATTGACCAAATGGTGTACACACCCACCAGAGCTTCAAACATACTGTACGTGGTACTCGCCAATACAGAAGAGCTCTTGCATAACCCCCAGTATCATGTCCTCACTGGTATGGTTGGACCACAAAACTGTCTCCTTTGAAATAAAGATCAGCTCGGTAGCCCCAAGAAGTCCTGTAACAGTTGGGAACTATTCCAAAGCAAGCTACATCCATTTAAGTGATAATTTGTCAAAATTCTATGCTCCTCCTCAACCCCAAGTTCAGAGTAACCTAAGCAGAATTGTTCACAGAGACCTTTTACAACAATATAAGTGGCTGTATAGATATTGCTGTACCTACTAGAAGTAAGTGCAAAAGAAACCACATTGGTGGCACCTTAACTTTAATGAAGTATATAATAAAATAAAACAAAAGTCATGGCTAAAATCAGGAATAGCAACATCCCTGATAAGAGCTCTCTAAACTAAACATGAAACTGAGAGGACTAATTAAATCCAACAAGACCAATTATGAGGTCAAGATAACCTAACAACAACCGCAAGGCCTTCTATAGTTATGTCCGTAACCTCAAAGGCAGTACACAGCAGTGTGCCAAACTGAAGGTCAGTAGTTCCACCATCGCTAAGTAGAGCAACATAGCAAATCTGCAGGCTGGCAAATTCATCTCGTATTTCATCCCCCACTCTCCCCATGAAATACCTGCTAGCATGACCCACCCAAACTGTTAGCAAAGAGCAGGTCCTGGCAGCACTCACTTATGCCAAAAACACAGCCTCAGTGGGCCTTGACAAGATCCCAGTATGCCTTCTGAATAGCTTGAAACATCACCTATCAGAACCACTTGTCAATTTTCAACTATAACCTCATAACAGGTTTTGTACAGTAAGAATGGAATACGGTAATGCTTATCCCGCTTCACAAATGTGGACTATCAAGTGAACCTGGAAACTACAGACCCATTAGCCTGACTAGTCTAATATGTAAAGTCATGGAACAAGTGATCTTGGAAATGATGAACAAAGACATAAGCAGCCTTCAGACACTGGACCCAAACCAGTTTAGCTTTGTCAAGGAAAGACCATGCCTACTAAACCTGGTGGATTCCTTTAAGAAGTCACAGAGGCAATGGATGAGGGGAAGATGGTGCATACTGCTTACCTGGACCTGGCTAAGGGAGTCAGTACAGTATCCCACTCTGGTTTAGTTGACAAACTCACCAAACTGTGCATAAATCCCTACATAACTTGCTGGATTGCCAGCTGTCTCACTGACAGGATCCAGGAAGTCAGGTTTGGTGAGATCACTTCCACTAAAAGGCTGGTCACCAGTGGGGTACACCAGGGGTCCATGCTGGGACCACTGCTATGTTGGCATCTATGTCTTGGCGGTAAAGGCTACTGTCAAGGGCCTTTGGTTGATCAAGTTTGCAGATGACTGCAAATTGGGCGCTATAATATATTTCCCCAACAAAACATCTTACAAGAAGGTCTGACACAGACAAATGACTGGTAACAAAATCCTGGATTAAAACTCATTGCCAAGAAGTGCATTATATTGCCTTTTGGGAAAATGGTCACCCAGGCTAATAACTTAATTTATAAGACACTCATAAGAGTTGACCTAGTAGTCAGGGATCTGGAAACATATGTACACAGTAATCTAACCTGTGTCCAACATGCAGCAAAAGTAGTAAGAAAATCATTTTGTGTCATCTGACTTTTTATAAGTAAGGGCATGGTATCCAGGTCCAATGATGTCCCTTTAATTAGTCTTTTTCAGACCCATCATTGTGTATAGTGCTCACTTTGGCATGTACCTGACCAGACACATGCAACAGTTGGAATGCTCACAAAGGTTCCTTACCAAGAGAATCTGGGGTATAAACACATTGCCCTATACAGATCACCTTAAAGTGCTATCTCTCTACTCGGTCTCATACAGGTTACTGAGAAGCAATCTATGCCTGGTATACAAGGCATCCTCAAGTATAGTTCTGATGGATCTTTTGCACATCAACAAAACAAACAACATTAGAACCACTAGCTCCAAGGGTTTACATTTTACTTTCACTATAAATAGGACATGTTGGTGAGACATATATGTCTCAGAGGATCCCCATGCTCTGGAATAAGCTCCCTATCCATGTCATGCAGAGTCCATCCCTAACACTCTCTTTAAGTGTAACCTTGACCAGTGGATGGGAAATCAGAAATTCACTTGGGGTCTGGTCCCCATGCCTCTGAAACAGGCAGACAGTAACTATTTCCAAACTAACATACCCTCCATACACAACCTGTAGAAACTTCCTAATAAATGTCCATGATACATAGAGACACAGTTCAGTTGGTTTGCTTGGTTAGGCTTCTATAGGTTGTGGTGGTTATTAGCCTAGTATTTACCTGTGAACCTATCACCATCTATAAGGGACTTGCCTGTTTTGAAATGCATTTTAAATCTACTTTGAGTGGTTGTCTCTCTGTCAGCTGTCACATTTTTTCCTCTTCTTTTTGACTTTACCCACTCACCTTGTGTCTTTCTGGTGTGGAAATACTTTGTCTGTTTAGTGTCCTAATTCCTGAACCTACAATAAGTTCTGAACTTCCATGCTTTTTTGCAGTCTTTGGGGTCCATGTTACAAATGCTTGATCAGCTTTATGCTTTTATCCGTGGATGGCCTCTATCAGTACCCAAAGTGTTCCAGATGGGTCCTTGGAGTGTGTAGATCAGAGAGTAAAGTGTGTATACTATATCTTTTAAGAAGCACGTGAGGCTGTACATGCACATAAAAATTCCAGACACGTGCAATCCCTATTGCCATTTTGTAGAAGCAGCCAGAGAGTGACCATGCATGATCGCAGTTGTTAGTTTGTATATAAGTTATGGTCAGTAAGCTCTATAGTGATGTGTTTATATATAATAAAGCTGTTTGAACAGAACCCACGAAGACTCGTTTATTTGTGTCCTAACAGGAAAGCGACATGGTGTCAGAACCGGGATTGAAGAGAGAAGAATATTTGGAGCCATGAGATGTAAAGATGACAGTGAAGGTAAAGCCGAGAGAAAAAGAGCAGAAACATAACCAGAAAGAATCGAAGGTAATGAGAAAAATGTTAATGATGTACTCGATGTGAAAGATGAAAAAAGGGGCAGTACAAAGGCATAAACCGCATTATCAGGCAAGCGGAAAGTACAAAAAAGTTTAACTAAAGAAAATGCTTAAGATAGAAGTATTTGATGAAATGATTAACAGTAAAACACAAAATGAGTATGTTTAAAATGAAACGTGTGTGTGTTTAAGGCAAAGTTGGGCATGTTTAGAGTAAAACAAGCACAAGAAAAGCACATTGGGCATAAAAAAGGGCTTAAATGAGCAAAACATAACAAGAAAAGAAAGGCACATTAAGCAAAGAATAAAGCAAGGCGAATGTATGTGTTTGGCAAAATGCTGTGTTTGGGCATAACTATGACTTCGTATTGTATCAAAGGCATAACTAAAGTTATTCAAAATATTTCAGAGTGTGTAAAAGTGATAACAGTGTGTGCTTATTACTGTGCATGTATTTTGAAGAGTTCATTGTGTGCATAGTGTGACTATTTCATGCAATCCAGTCAAAGTATAGCTATTTTGAAAAGTCCTTTTGCTGGGTGTGTCTATTTGCAAAGTGTCGCCATTACAGAGTGCTTCTTGTACTGTAAAGAGCTGCCTAGGAAGGTACTGCCATTTTGGGGACATTTCAGTGTGCTGTATGCAGTTATTCTCAAAGTGCAATTACTTTGAAAGTTACTGAGTTTTGAGCAACAGATGTTCGATTTATTTGTAGTGTGCAGTTGCTTGGCATGTTTCTTACACTGACAAGGTGTTTTCTTGCAAAAGACAACATTACAATAGTATTACAGTGCTCGTGAATTACTCAATCACATCACAAAGTTCTTGAGTGTTTCTTAAAGTGATGATTTTAACAAGTAATGGTGCATTTCTGCCTTTACCGATAAAATTCTGAAAGTATCAGAAGCCCTAAAAGTTTATTTTGCAATGTCCAGTAAAGTATCGAAGAGCCCGAGAAGTTTATTTCGCAAAGTCCAGTTATTTGACATTACTACCAGTTCATTCATTCGCATAATTCCAATAAGCCCAACGAAAGTATAAGTTCAGAGTATGAAGGCATTGGGCAGATACTGTTTATGCCAGAAATTTATGCATATGTTTATGTGTGTATATTTATGCTTATTCACAAAACACTTTTGCTGATATGTGTTAATATGGCAGATGGATTTTGAAAACCCCTTCCACACTTGTGTTTGATCAAAGTACTGCAGAGAACTGTAGGATATTTGAGCAACAGTACGATATTTTCATACAAGCAGCTTATGGAGATAGAGATGCATGCACCAGGGCATTCATTTTGTTAAACCTAGCAGGGTCAGAGTCCATAGAAAGAGAACGTTCATTTATGTATGCACCAGCAGTGTATGAAGGAGAAGGTGGAAACCTCCATATTGTTGTACATGCTGAATCAAGGGAAGACCCTGAGTGTTTGAAGGACAAGTTTAGAGAAATGTTCAACCCCCAGATGTATGTTGCATTAGAGAGGCATTTGTTTTACACAAGAAATCAGAAACTAGGGGAAACATTTGCAGCTTATATAACTGACTTGAGAAACAGAGCTAAGATGTCGGCTTGGTGATCTAAAAGATGAGCTGATAAAGGACAGGCTTGTATGTTGTATTAATAGTGCTGCTGTGAGAAAGATTTTATTTCATGACAGTGATTTAACGTTGAGCAAAGCAACAGAGATTTCAAATCTATGAAGTGACAGAAAAACATACTAGTATGCTTGCGAGTGACAAGAGCATGGTTTCAGCTGGCGCCAGAGCAAATGTAGATAGTATACAACACATGGTAAACAAGAACAGGCCTAGGCATGTGGCAACTACAGGGCTTCCAAAGAAGCCACAAGGTTTTCTAGAAAGTTCCAGGAAAAGTGCAAGCTCCAGTGCCAGCTCAATGCAACAGAAACGTGAATAAGCAAAACCCAAATCTTGCTTTATTGCTAACTGTCGCAGTTGTGGTGGGAATCGTGAGTCTAAAAGAGAGAAGTGCTTAGCATTTGGTCAGCAATGTCACAGGTGCAAAAAATGGAACCATTTCCAAAAGTTTTGTAAATCAAGTAAGCCTCACACAGTTATAAAGAAAGGTTGCACAAAAAAAGCAAGTTGATCAAGTAGAGCCGAACAAGTCAGCTTTCTATGTAGATGGTGTATCAGTGCTTGGTGAAAGAGTTGATGCAGTAAACTTATTAACAAGAAGTGAAGTGTTTTGTACTGTCCAGATCAATGTAAAATCCGCAGAGCTCAAAGTAGACACTGGGTCAAAGTGTAATGTTATATCAGCAGACACATTTAACGAACAACTCAATGTAACCAGCAGTGCAAGACTTGTTGCTTATGGAGGTGAAGAAATTCAAACTGAAGGTTCAGTGATGCTTTCATGTTATTTGGCTGAGAACTGTTACAACTTGTTATTCTACATAGTCTGAAGACCAGTGCAGTCTTTATTGGGTCTCAGAGATAATTTAAGAATGAATCTGCTTTCTTTTGTAAAAGAAGTTCATCATGTGAGTGCAGGTCTGAGTTCAAATTTCTCAAAAGCCATTTTCTAAGAGTATGCTGATGTTTTCGATGACAAATTGGGCAAACTTCCAGTTGTGTATTCCATGAAGTTAGACCCAGAGGTCACTCCAGTAGTCAGACCAGCAAGAAGAGTTCTGATAGCTATGCAAAATAAAGTTAAAACTCTGTTGGATAAAATGCTGCAGCAAGGTGTGATTTGTCCAGTCACAGAACCAACTGAATGGGTGTCATCCATGGTAGCCACTCACAGAAAAGGCTCATATGAAATCAAAATATGCATTAACCCAAGAGATTTGAGCAAAGCATTAAAGAGACCGTATCATCCAATGCGTACAGTTGAAGTTGTAGCTGTAATACGGAATGCCACTGTATTTTCTGTTTTGGATGCAGAGAGTTCATTGTTGCAAGTGCTGCTTGATCGCAGATCTTCATTTTTAACTACTTTTTGTACTCCTTTTGGCAGATACAGATTCCTAAGAATGCCATTTAGAATAAATTCTGCAAGTGAAGTTTTTCAGCGTGCAATGGAACTAATTTTTTCAGGTTATCCTTGTGCCATAATAGTAGATGATCTATTGGTTGGAGGCAATGGTGAAGCAGAGCATGACAGAAACCTCAAGAAAGTTGTAGACAGAGCACGTGAAGTGAACTTAAAGCTCAATACTCTGACGTGCAAATTCAGACTTCCAGATGTTACGTACGTAGGTCATTTGTTTACAAGTACAGGCTTTAGACCTGACCAAGCAAGCAGCTATTCTAGAGATGTCAGCACCAGACAATATACAAGTTTTTACAGCATTTTCTGGGCATGGTCAACTGTTTAGGCAAATTTATACCAGAGTTCAGTGAGTTGACAGCACCTTTAAGAGAGCTAACATGCAAAAATGTTGTCTGGTCATGGCTGGAACATCATCAGAAGACATTTGAAGACCTTGAGCAGAAATTGCCACCCCACTTATGTTAAGATACTATGATGTGAACAAACCTGTTATGATTTTCTGTGATGCTTCAAAGTTTGGCCTAGGCATAGTTATACTTCAAGAGGGCAGACCAATAGCCTATGTATCTAGAACACTAATCCAAACTTGAGATACAGTATGCTCAAACTGAGAAAGAGCTTTAGGCTATAGTATTTGCATGTTCCAAGTTTAATGATTATATTTATGATCAAGCAATTCATATTGAAACTGATCATCAACCTGTAGTTACTTTTGTAAATAAGCCTATACATATTGCTCCAGCGAGATTACAAAGAACAGTGCTCAAATTACAAAAGTACAATTTCAAAATACTCTACACAAAAGACAAATTGCTCTATCTGGGTGATACCTTATCTAGGTCATCTAGAAATACAACAGAATGGCTTGATGCAGAGACTTTTGACTTTGATGTAATGTCATTGCATAATGTTTCCACCACTAGACTTGAGTTAAAAGTTCATGGGGTCATAGGAGGTTACTAGGCTAATAGCCGTGGTGTCCTTCCAAGCCTAGCCAAGAGTTTATCCCCAAAAGGAAACCTCAGTCAGCCCCTGTCAGTGAGGAACACAGGTGGAACCCCTGGGACAAATTTGTGGTTTCCCATCCACTTATTAAGGTTGTGCTTGAAGAGGGTCAGCGAGGTGCTCTGTTTGACGTGTATGGGAAATCTATTCCAGAGACTGGGCAGCCTCTGGGAGACAAACCTGTCTCTCCAGCAGGTTTTGTTGATATCTCTTATTAGATTCAGGCTTTTTGAGCAGGTAGTGTGTGAGGAGTTAGACTTGCGGATATGGAGCATCTCTAGTAGGGCTGGGTCTGAGATTGCCTTGTAGGCGAGACATAGATCACCCCTGAGCAATCTGTATGATACTGAGTAGAGTGATAATGATTTGAGCCTGTCAGCATAGGACAAGTGTTGGAGGCCATGGATTCCCTTTGTGAGGTATTTCAATTGCCTGTCCAGTTGGTGCAGATGTTTGGAGAGGTGCATCACAAACAGGGCATTATACTCAATTATTGGTTTAATGAGGGAGGAGTAGAGAGAGATAATAATCTCCTTTTTTTCTGGATGCAATCCCTTTACTTATGAGATGAACCAAGTAAAACATTTTTCTGACCACTGCCGCTACATGATGGTCAAGTGTGAGGTTGTTGTTATAAACCTGAGTGCCCAGGTCTCTCACCACAGGTTGTGTGCTTAGGGGGTTGATTTTGATGTGGTAATCAGCAGGAGTCATGTTTTTGCTGAATGGTATGTGGATACATTTTTTTGTATTTAACTTGAGGCCATGACTTTGGCAGTCATTAGTTGCCGTGAGACCCTCTTGAAGTATGTTAACATCATCTGGGGAGTCAGTGACAGCACCCAACTTACAGTAGTCTGCAAACTTGGTCAGCCACAGGCCTTTTGTCTTTGTCTGGAACGCTGAGAAATAGATGCCAAACAGTAGGGTTCCCAGGACAGATCCCTGGGGAACTCCACTAGTGACAGGTCTGCTATCGGAGGTGGAGGTGCCTGTTTTGACTTTGAGGGTCCTGTCTGTGAGCCAGTTGGCCACCCACCTGATGAGATAGGGATTTAGACCAAGTTCTTTTAGCTTTTCGATGACGCCCGAGTGGAGGATTGTGTCAAAGGCCTAGGCCAAGTCAAAGTAAGCTGTATGTACTGACTTTCCCTCATCCAGGGCCTTGGTGACAGTCTCAAAGAAGTCAACCAAGTTCAACAGGCAAGACCTGCCCTTGATAAATCTGAACTGAGTGGGTTCAAGTGCTTGGAGATTGCCTATATCCTTGTTTATGAGATCTATAGTAGTACTCTCCATGGTTTTACAGATCAGACTTGTCAAGCTAATGGGGCGATAGTTTCCAGGGTTAGTAATGACACCACCTCTGTACAAAGGGATGACAATGGCAGTTCTTCACTCTGCTGGAATGAAGCCCGTACTTAGGCTACGGTTAAATAGGGTGCTCGGTGACGAAGCCAGTTCTTGCTGGAGATGGTACAGAATACATCCTGGGATACTATCAGGTCCCATGGAAGTTGTTCTTTGCCTTGGATAGGGCCTGTAACACTTTATCTGCAGAGATGTGAGGTGCGGGACAAGTATCGGGGATGTTGAAGGGGCCTTTGGGGGCAACAGGGGGGTGACGTTTGCACTGAACCTATCTGCTAGCAGGTTGGCTAAGTCACCAGGATTAGTTTAAGTGACACTGCTAAGTACTAATTTGGAACAAACCTGGGCTTTGCCACGGAGGTTCCTGACGTAACTGAAGAAGACTATATGGTTTCCCTTTGTTATGGAGGCTACTTCCGATTCATAATTGGCCTTGGAAGTTTTTCCTAGTGATCTAATTTGCTGTTCAGGCTAAGGAGGGAGTTTTTCCAATTTGGAATTTGTTCCCTTGGACAACAGTTTCTTCCTTTTGTTGTGAAGCCTGTTGATAGAGGATGTCCACCAGACAGGTTTGTGTTTCCTTGAAGAGCAGGTTTTAGTTATGTTGGGTATGGCTGAGTCCATGCAGTTGTATAGATGCTTGTATACTGCATTGGCCTACTGTTTAGCATAGTTTTCTGCATCCTCTGAGGGGGGCGGTGGTGTGAAGCCACAGATACCCTCCCTTAGGAGGTTGTAGTCAGCTTTTGAGAAGTTGTTTAGCTTGATTATGGTTGGGGGGGGTGTTGGTTGTGAGAGAAACTTCGAATGAGATAATCCAATCTGATCTTACCAGGGAAGAACATACTATGGAAGTGGTGCATCTGTCACCCATGTTGGTAAGAACCAAGTCCAGAATGTTATTTCCCCTTGTGGGGGATGAGCTGGTCTAGTGCATTAGAACTGATGAAGTCGAGGAATCGTTGAGAGAGTGCATTAGTTCAAAACTAGTTCACCCAGTCTATGGTGCGGAAGTTGAAGTCACTACGGATCGGGATGTTAGGGGGTACCTTGATGGAGTCAAGTAGATCCAGGTAAGAGGAGTGGGTGTCCTGAATCATGGAAGGGGGTTTAGAGCTAGCTAACATGGATGGGTGTCTTGCCAACTTGAGTAGTTCCATTGCATCATGCTGGCAGACCAGTCTGGAGGTGTGCCTGGCCTTAATAAAGATAGAGACACCACCACCCTTAGTCTTCCTGACCACATTTTGGGGCCAGAATGTGTGGAATGAGGTATAGCCTGGTATGGCAGGGGTGTTCTCTGCAGCCCTGAACCTACTATAGGTGACTGCACAGACATCAGCATCTTCCAGTGCAAGGAGGGCCTCCAGTGAGTTCATTTTCAGATTAAGGCTCCTAGCATTAAGCAGCAAGACCTTCAATTTTCTTTTTGGCAGATCTTTTAAGTTGGAAGGTTTGTCTTTGGGACATTGCCTAAAAAAGGCACAATGGGGAGGCAAGAGCCTTGGCCAGGATCTGGAAACCTAGTTGGTGACAGGTGAAGGCGATCTCTGGCAAAGCATCGAAGCCTGCCGACCATGTCATCCCAGGCAGACAAATACTGGATCCCCTTGGAGTGACCTCACAAACCAAGCTAATTGTTGAAGTCTGTCATTTTGTGTTGGTATTGTGGTATCATTCTTGGTGAAGGTAGGATGCTGCTTAGGGTTAGCGTCATACCTGCCTGGAACACATACTCTGAGAGTTCAATCATGTCTCTCTTCATATAGTCCAGGGAGGTACGTCTCAAGTCATTCACACCAGCATATGCAATGACAGAGTCGTACTTGTACTTGTTGTGCAGAGACTGAAGTGCGTGCATGATTTGGCGGATTCTGGCAGCTGACAGACAACTAACCATGACCTTCTCCTTGTCGAGCCTGGTGAGGGGGACATCGGTGTGTCTCACAACTGAGTCACCAATGACTAGTGTGTTTGGTTTATTGTTATGTGTTGTGGGCTGTGATGGTTTATTGTTTTGCCTTATGGGCTGTGTTTGTGAGACACTGGTGTGTTGTCTGCTGTGTGTGATGTGTGTGTGTGTGTGTGTGTGTGTGTGTGTGTGGTGCGTGGCTGTGTGATGTGGTTGGTGTGGTGATTGTGCTTTTTGTCAGGATTTCTGACTGTTGGGCAAGAGAGCATGGACTCCAGGTTACTGATGTACATGCATTTCTCGCAGGTGAAAGAATTATGTGTTAGGAGTAGAGGGCTGTCAGTAAACATGAGGCAGTTGCTACACTATTTCAGTATGCCCATGTCAACCAGGTTTCCAGGAGAAAGTGATGGGAATTGTCCAGACAGTGTTCCAAATGCTTGGCCAGACTTATGGAGAGAGGGTTTTGATAAGAGTTTGTCCACAAGAATGTAGACCACAAGAACCTTCTTAATTGTAAAGTAACTGGCCTGAAGCACAAATGCTAAGACCAAAGCTAAAAATGCTTAGAATAACAGATACATTTAATTAGGCTACTAATAAGCAGTAATAAATGCACCAGAATAAAAGCACTTGAACACTTAAGAGCACACAGCAAAAATAAGGTAATAAAGTATGAAGAACACAATTACAGTAAAAGCAGCTGAATAAAGTGTAATTTTTTTAGGTGGAGAGGGAGGAAACAGAAGATAGTTCAAGATTAGGGAACTAAGGGGTTTGACCTTCCCAAAATGTCCCTCTCTCTCTCTTTACTTAGTACGCTGAGCTGATGAGATAAGACGGAGGAGTGTTCCAAGTCAAAGAAGCAAGAGGGTAGTCCTACCCAAATGATCTCACTGCATTAAGTTGAGTGATCAAATGAGATTGGACTGGGAGCAGTGACCAAAATCAGATTTACAGCAGGGGCAGGCAATTCCAAAGCCACCAAATTTACGACTACAAAGACCCTTGGGAGGACTGGTGGGAAAAATGAACAGTGCAGACACACACACAGTGATGCAATTTCACAGAAGCTCCGTCACTACATCACTGTCGGATGGCCGTAAAAAGCAAGCTAGTGTATCACTTGAGGTGCAAACGTATTTTCCTTACAGAGATGAATTGTTGATGGAAGATGGCATTATTTTCAACGGTCCTAAAACTGTTGTTCCTGCTTCCTTACAACAAGAATATATTCAGATTTTGCACCGTGGTCATCCAGGATCTGCATCCACCAAGAGAAGAACAAGAGAATTAGTATTTTGGCCATCATTATCAAAAGACATTGATAGAGTTCTTTATTCTTTTTTCAGTATGTAATAGTACTACACCGCATTTGCAAAGAGAACCACTTAAACTATGTCCAATTCCTGAACTACCTTGGTCTACTGTACAACTGATATCTTTGAATGGAACATTTGGTAGACTCTGAATTGGTTTGAGATTGATCTACTACCAAACTTAACCTCAAGTGCTGTTATTACTAAGCTGAAATGTCATTTCTCAGTTCACACAAGTTATTTTCTGATGATGGTACTCAATTCACAAGCCAGCTTTTTCAGAAATTTGCAAAAGAATGGGACTTTGTACATGACACTAGTAGTCCTGAATATCCTTAGTCCAATGGTCTAGCTGAAAGTGCAGTACAGAGTGCAAAGCAGTTACTTGAAAAGTCTAAGCATGAGAATACTGATGTATTCTTGAATTTACTTATTCTCAGAAACATACCCTGTGATGATATTCTTGGCTCATCTGCTCAAAGACTACTTTACTTTCCAGGCAAACTAGAAATACGCTACCTATTTCTTCAAGTTTGTTGCAGCCTAAACCTAAGAACAATAAAATCATCAAGGCTCAATTGTTTAAGAAGTGTAATATCCAGAAGTCTAGTTACAACAGATCGAGCAGGTTACTTCTTCCATTGAGGGAAGGAGAGACGGTGCAAATCCAGACAACAAAAGGTTTTGATTGAATAGGACAGATTACAGGCATCTATGCCTAGCCAAGGTCCTAGTTGGTGGATTCCACAAGGTGTGGAGTATAGGAGGTATCTCAAACACCTTCTTCCTGTACCAGAATCATCATCATCATTGCAGTCACAACATTGTATCTGTGCTGCAAACTGTAAATAAAAAAATGAGTCCGACATTGTTTCCAGACGAGAATGTGTTCAAAAGTATGATTCTGTTCAAGAAAGTGATTTGAACATTCCACAGGTCAACTATTTTGTAGAAATTGTCCCAGCTGCTAAATCTAATTTCCAGTTTTATGTCACACGATATGGATGAGTTTCTAAGCCTAGTGTGAAATATGCAGCAACATGGACTTTATTTTTTTGTGTGTGTGTGTGTGTGTGTGTGTGTGTGTGTGTGTATTAAGTATTGTATAATGCATGTCGATAGATTACCTGTGATTTCTGCATGCCAGATAATCTCATGACAAATTGCATGATCTATTTCTCAAAGAGGGAGGATGTAGGTCAGAGTGTAAAGTGTGTGTGCTATATCTTTAAGTAGCACGCGATGCTGTACTTGCACATATGAATTACAGACACATGCAATCCCTAGTGCTATTTTGTAGAAGCAGCCAGAGATTGAGCATGCATGATCGCAGTTGATAGTTTGTATATAGGTTACTGAAGTTATAGTCAGTAAGCCTCTATAGTGATGTTTGTATATAATAAAGCTGTTCGAACCGAACCCACAAAGACTCGTTTATTCATGTCCTAACACGAAAGCGACAGAGTGGATTCTTCAAATCACTTGGGTTGTGTTCTTCTTTGCCTTAGTTACAACTTTCTTAGAAACTGATATTCAGTTGTCCTGAGAATCACAACCCAAGTGTAAGACTTTTTTCACTTTATTGCATTAAACTCAAACTGCCTCCTTAGTGATCTCTCCTGGTTACTCAGGGGCCTCATTCCTTTGTTGCTGACTATTACTGCAGTTTTTCTGCTTTCATCAAATAGTTTTGCATTCTCTCTAAGTCTTGTGCTCAACCAATAATATGTACAACTGTAGTGCCATGAGCACTGAGGCACCCTGCTTGTTACCTGTCTTGATGGACAGAACGTCCTTTACTAATACTCCCTGTCTTCTGTCAGCTAACCAGTTCCTCACTGATTTAATTGTTGTAGGGACCACTCCCTCATTGTTTACTTTCACCTTTTAAGCCTTTTATGTTTCTGTGGTCAGTCTTCCTGATGTCTGGCTACAACTTGTCTGTTAGATTCTGATCATCTTCTACTGCCTCCCAGTCTCAGAGCTATGACATAGAAATAGAAGTGATTGGGACAAGAGACAATGGTGTATAACATGTGGAGGTGGAAGGGAGGGAGGGAGGTGCCGTAGCACAAGGAGGCAAGCAAAAAGGCAATAAAGGAGGTGCAGAATGGCTCCTGCTGAAAGGGCGCGGGAAGAAGGAGTCAAGGAGGGAAACCGCCTTTAGTTTATATAAAAGAACAATGGAATGGGGATAAACAAACCTGAACAGATTGAAAAAATAAGAGTAAGCTAGCTGATGCATTAAATGAACATTTTGCTTCAGTCCTTAAAAAGGAAATGAAGGAGATGATGCCATGCTGTTAGGGGGTTAGGACACAGAGGGAAGAGCAGTGACTGAGACACTAGGACAAAGAGGAATGCAGTTCAGAGAGAACTGGCTTTTCTGAGAGAATACAGTACAGGGATCAGATGGACTGTCTTCCAGGGTGTTTGGGAACCAGGCTATTGTGTTAGCATTTTCCCAGGTGGAGGTTTCAGTTTGTCATTGGCCACGTGGAGGTCTTGGTTTGTTATTGGCCACATGGAAGTGTCTGAGAACTGCAAATAGCAAGTGTTTGTGCACCTCTACAAGGAGATGGAGCAGGAAAAAACCTTGGGCTTGTTAGTCCATTAGTGCTGACAAGGACCATCGTGGAGAGAACCCGGAGGGATAGATTAGTTGCTTTCCTAGAAGACTGCATTCTTGAGGGCAAGACCCAGTATGTATTCTTGCCAAGAAGACATTGCTTGTAAAACCTTATCTAATTTTATGAGTGGGCTTCTAGAGAGCTTGACAGGGAGTGCCTGCAGATGTGCTATACATAGATTTCACAAAATCGTTTGAGTCAGCCTCGCACAGGTGATTGCTAGTGAAACTGGAAGGATTTGGGATAAGAGCAAAACTAAGGAACTTGATTCCTGCATGGTTAAGGGATAGTACCGGGAGTAAGGACATTAACAAGTACTGTACACTTGATAGTTTGGGTCAGCCTTTCTTCACTGTATTTGTTTCAGACATGTCTGAGGGAGTAAAAAAATTAGAATTAGAGGTTCTTCTGATGATGCAGTGTTATGTGCAGCAGTGGTGGGTGACAAGGAGTCTAAGCAAGATTTAGAAAGGCTGACCCATGAGTGCTGAAAAGTGCCAGTTGGTACAGAGAAATGCCAAGTGCTACACTTGAGTCACATTAACTGTGGTGTTTAGCATCAGCTGAGGAGTGTGGACCTGGTGGAAAAAGAGGAGGAAATTACCTGCTAGTATTGATCACACCTGCCCTGTGCTATCATTAGCCAGAGTGAGAGGGCAGTGGTACAACTAACAGTGCTGCAGGTCTTGGCCGGGTCACACATTATGTATAGTTTGAGACCATGCAAGTAAGTGGATGTGAGGCTGCTAGAAAGATTCCAGAGGAAAGCCACCAGAAAGGTGTGAAGGATGAAGGGGGATACATTATTAGATACTACAGGAACTAAACATGTCCTTAACAGAGAAGAGAAAGAAGGGGTATGAGATGGTTGACTATGATCATGTCATGGAGGTGTGAAGGGATGTAATTGTTTGAAACATGTGAAGACTAAATTGATGAAAATCCAGACTTGCATAGGCATGAGGGTGCCTTGCCTGCAGTTATTGTACTGCTGATTTTTTTTTCTTTTTACTGTACTACTTGGTCTTATCAATCCACATCATTCTAGAACTGCAGAAGTGACTCACATATTCAAAAGTAGTCCTCCAAGTATTTTAGTCAACCTCTTAGCTACTTGGGATGGGACTCCATCTGGCATTAGGCCTGTGTGCCACATCATCTATTAAATGGTCTCTTTCACAGTTTCCTTCCTGGACATGTTATTTTTGCTGCTTTGGCTGCCCTCTCTTTCTGCACTTATGTGCCATTAAAGAACTTTACTTTTTCAGTGTTTTGTAATCTCTGCAGTGAAGACTGTGTTTATGTCCTTCACTCATTTTGCTTCCTTGAACCCTGTGCAAGCTGGAGCAACTTGATGACAGAATGACGATTAGCATCCCACTCTGCCATGCTGTGCTTTACTCCTGTTTAATAAAACAGAGAGTCATAGTGCTAGAAACTGGCTGTACAGGTCTCTTTAACAGCTCCTTCAGCTGTGCTGCCTTTTTTCTATCCTATTGCTCTGTTTGCTACCCAAGACGTGAGGAAAGAGGCTGTTGGTGTACCTATAGGTAGTTCTATTGCATTTTGTCTTCGTGTGTGTTAGCTGGTTGTGCTTTAACTGATACTGTGCATGTCTACATATGTGACATTTATTCTATATACAGGTGGAATGCGAAATGCATTCCAATGAGCTAGCAAGCAAATCACTTGGCTTCACCACATTAAGACTTGATATACCTGAGCAGTTGTGCATAGCACTGAAAGTACTGTTCCCTAGATAATGAGCTTTAGCTGTTAAGAAAATTCTGGGAATGGGCACACTGGGTACAACTCAAGGTATAGGCATGTTAGTTATTACCTCTTTTGGAAACAGAACATGGTGAAGTGATTGTACATATCACCATATTCATTTGTGTATCTTTGGGAACATGACCATGGAGGAGATGACCTATTCATTTTCATATCTTTTGGGACTGGAACACTGGACTGGACTGCATTATCATATATTAAGCTCTTTAAGTTTTGTATTTTTGGTAAGATGATGTGAGAAGGCATTGACTCGTGACACAAATGGTATTTGTTTATTATTACAAAAGGAAAGGCAATGGAAGGGGGAGCTTTACATGAACAATATATATTTATGATTAACAGGGAAATGGGACAGAGCAGGGAGGTAACTTTGGACTTGAGGAGTACTAATTGTTACGTAGATTCAGATGTGGTAGAGTGGCATCCCCGAGACTTGTACCTTTTTGTTTAACAGTGGGTGGGCAGGGCAAGTGTGTGTAAAGTGCTTTTTTGACAATGTGTAAAATATGCCTTGATATAAATTTTCTTCAGTGGAGTCAGCCAGTACATGTACTAGAGGCTTCTATTATAGCACCACAAGAGATCTGAATTGCTGGATTGTATTGTTATTGCTTTTTTAAAGACAGATGATCTCTTCATTGTCTAATGGTACTTTGACCCACTATAATGTCATACTTCTTCTGTGCCCCCCCTGTAGAGAGAGCAAGGCCATACTGCATTCACAAATTTTCAGGCTTTACTTAGTTTTGCATTAATATAGTGAAAACAAAAGAAACCCATTAGCTAATCACCTAACTTAAAAGTCCAGTGATCAGTCGTAAAATGCCGAACCTACATCTTAACTAAAATGTTCTGCTTGTTATAAGGTATTCTAGCTGTTTTATGACTTGTACTAATTTTTCCATGATGGCGGCCATGTTCAGCATAACTTTACATCCAGATGTTCATCATGTTTCACTGCTGCAGTCATTACACTTGGGTTAGACTGCCGTCAGGCGGGCCCGCAGTCGGCCTGAGTTCCAAAGTCTTGGTCCGGCGTCGGTTGCTGTCACCTCTTCCCTGACGTTGGAGCACCAGGGGTATATAAGAAGCAGCCGATGCCATTTTCTTCAGTCTTTCTTGCCGCGCGGTGCCCGAAGCAAAAGCAGTTCGCAAGTGCTGGTCGGCCGACTCCTGAGATTTCAAATTCGATTTCAGAACCGAAGTCTTCAATAAAGCTAAGTACCCCGTTGGGGAAACTTTTTCTTGCCTCAGACCGATGTCAGTAAAAGTTAATAATTGTATTTCTTGTGGGAAGCAAATACCTCGTAAGGAGTTTCATTCTTACTGTATTCCATGCCTAGGCCCAGATCACGATGTCACTAGTTGTTGGATGTTCTTCATCTCACATTGCTGCAGTCCTTACATATGGGGTAGTCCGCTGTCCTCGGTCGGCCCGAATACCAAAGTATTAGGCTGACGTCGGTCATGGGCGCCCAGATCTGACATCAGAGCGTCAGTGGTATAAAAGCGCATGACCGACGTCATATCCTCAGTCTTTTTTGCCGCATGGTCCGATGCAGAAGCAGCGTTGCAAGTGCCGTTCGGCGTTCTGAAATTTTTCGTATTCGGAGTTTCAGACCGATACCAAGTTGGGCTAAGTACCCCGTTGGGGAATATTTTTGTTTTTTCTTGCCTCAGTTATTTCCGGATGTCAGAAAAAGTGAATAATTGTATTTCTTGTGGGAAACAGATACCGCATAGAGATTATCATTCCCTTTGTATTCCTTGTTTGGGACCGGAGCACGACGTAGTCGGGTGTAGGTTTTGTGCTAGGTTTAATAAGCGCACCATTAAACGAAGGTTAGATTGCGCTAGGTTAGTCTTTGGGAAGAGGTGTAATTATAATATGCCGTCGGATCCTCCGAAGCCCGCTTCCACGAAGAAGCGCAAAGACAAATCTTTGAAGCCTAGGCAAGATGATTCGTCCGTTTCGGACGCCGGTCCTTTAGAAGCTACAGTGGAACAGGTGGATCCGGCTGAAGTTTCTGTTGAGTCTCAGGGTGAAACTTTGATTTTACAAGATGTAGCATCACAGGAGTCAGGTCAGGCTGAAGGGGCCTCTCGGGTTTCTGTTCTCCCTTCTATGCCTAAGGTGGTTAGGCCTTCTACTTCTATTCCTAAGGCTCCTTCTAAGGGCAGGTCTGTTTTGCCTTCCTCTGGTGTCAGTCCTGGTGCTTCAGGGTCTATGCCTAAAAAGCACATGCTTAAAATGGCAGAAGATTTGATTACTTTAATTAGAGGTTCTATGCCCCCTCCTGATAAGAGGCCCAGGGTGGAGCCGGAGTTGGAAAGTTTGGACCAGGCCTCAGATGATTCAGAGTCTTCTGCTGAAGACATTCAGGATTTACTCCCTTATTCTGATTCTGATGCAGAGGATTCCACTCCTTCTGCTTCTCCTCCAGAGGATTTTTCATTTTCAGAAACTCTACACTCCATGAGGGAGCATTTTAAGTGGGAAGGACAGGATTTCTCTGATTCACGAAAGAGGCTTAGGGAGTTCTTGTTTTTACCACAGCATAGACCCTTGGCTATACCTCCTGTTTTGGATGTTGTTCAGGATGTTTTTTCGGAGGCTTCCCTTAATCCAGATTCTTTGCCTCCTGCACCAGTTAAACCGGACAGGTATTATAGGGTGCCTGAGGCTCATAAATATCTGTATAAGAGTCCTAGGGCGGATCCAGAAACTGTTAGTCAGGGGCCTAAGGGTGTTAGAGCCTCTGTTGTAAAGAATCCGGTTCCTCTAGATAAGGAAGCTAGAGCTTTGGACAGATGGGGTAAGAAGGTGTACACATCTTCTACTTTAGCAATGAGGGCTTTAAATTGTCAGTTTCATATGTTGAAGTATCAGAATTTCCTCCTTTCTCAGCTAAAATCTAAAGTGGATGCTTTGGCAGAGGGCATAGAGTGTAAAGAATTGCAAGATTTGGTGCATGTATCTGAACAGGTGGGAAAACATTCCTTGCAGTGTGGTTTTGATGCTTTACAGGCTTCTTCTAGGGTGGCTGCCACTGGTTCAGTTCTTCGTAGGCATGCCTGGCTTAAGGATCAGAATTTATCCGAGCATGTTAAAACTAGAATTCTGGATGCCCCTTTACAGTCTGAAGTTTTGTTTGGTCCCCCTGTGGAGTCTGTTTTGAAGAAAATGGAAGACAAGGCTAAGTCCATGCAGACTGTTAAAGAGTTTTTGCAGGTGCAACCTCCAAAGTTTAGTAGAAATTGGCCTACTAAGGGGTGGACGTACCCTTCTTCTGATTCTCAGTCTAGGGGTAGATCTAGACGTGGTAGGGGCAGGGCTCAGAGTACCTTCAGGCCCAGATCATGGAGTTCGCCTGCTCAGTCTACTGGTGAGGGTAGGGGCCAGTCCTTTCGGAAACAGGCCCAATGACCTGCATTTTCAGCTGCCAGATTCTTCTTGCCTAGCAGCTCCTTTGGGAGGAAAACTAGCTCTTTTCAAGCAAAACTGGCTTTTAATCACCCAGGACAAATGGGTATTGGACATTATAAACCAAGGCTACAAGTTCTATTTCCATACATTGCCTCCTTTCAAAGGCATGCCAGACGTTCCTCCTCGGCAAAGGATAGAGGCTCACAAACAGATTTCCTTACTTCTTCAAATGGGAGCTATTCAGCCAGTTCCTCTGTCAGAGGTGGGTCTAGGATTTTATTCTCGCCTGTTTCTAGTACCAAAGAAGGGGAACACGTGGAGACCGATTTTGGACTTATCCATCCTCAACACTTATTTGGACATTCCAAAGTTCAAAATGCTGACGTTACAACAGCTTTTACCCCTGCTGGGAAAAGATCACTGAAGGGTAACTCTGGATCTAAAAGAGGCTTATCTTCATGTTCCTATCAGGCCCAGTTGCAGGAGGTACCTGCGTTTTCGGGCTGGAAATTTACATTATCAGTTCTCTGCATTGCCCTTTGGCTTATCTACTGCGCCCAGAGTGTTCACAAAGGTTCTGGCTCCAGTGATAGCCTTTTTCAGGTTAGGAGGAATACAGATTTATCCTTATTTGGATGATTGCCTGATTATTGCACAAGACAAGGACGAACTTCTTCATCATCTACAGTATGTGATGGTAGTGTTAAGATGCCTAGGGTATTCTGTGAACGAAACAAAGTCCAGTCTAGTACCCTCTCAGGACATGTGCTTTCTGGGTGTGAGACTGAATACAGCTTCTCAGATGGCCTTTTTGACCCCGGACAAACAAAGAAATCTTTCTCTTTATTTCCATCACATGTCTCTACAGTCCAGGCTGACTGCAAGGACAGTCCTTCAAGCCTTGGGGTTCATGGCATCTTGTATTCTGGTGCTTCCCAATGCCAAACTGCATATGAGGAAGCTTCAATGGTATCTCAAAAATGTATGGACACAACACTGCCAAGATCTAGACACGGTCATTCAGATGATTCCTTGCATTCAGAAGGAATTTTTGTGGTGGGCCCAGGAATGTCACCTAAACAAGGGACTCTCTGTGACCCGACCAGAGGCGAGTCAGATTCTAACGACAGATGCCTCGGACAAGGCTTGGGGAGCACACCTCAATGGAAAATGGGTGCAAGACACGTGGGCTGTCAAACTTCAACATTTGCATATCAACTTGAAGGAGATGTTAGCAGTTCAGTTTGCATTGATGGCTTTCAAGGATTTACTTCACCCAGGGCAGGTGTTGATTCAAACAGACAACACTACTGTCATGTGGTACATCAACAAGCAAGGGGAACTCACTGCACCCTCTTTGCAGGCAAGCGATGATTTTGTGGGAGACTGCTCTCAGTTTACACCTCAATCTTCAGGCAAGGTTCCTACCAGGAGCACAGAACTCCTTAGCAGATGTGTTGAGCAGACAAATAGTGGATCCTCACGAGTGGAAATTGGATCCTCATGTATTTCGAAAGCTGACAGTGTTATGGGGAACTCCAGACATAGATCTGTTCGCTTCTCCACTAAATTACCAGTTGCCAAAGTTTTGCACAAAAATGTTTCATCCCACAGCTTGGAAGGTGGACGCTCTATCATTCAGTTGGAACAATCTTCATGTATATGCCTTTCCACCTCTGCCTCTTCTACCCAAGGTACTCTTAAAGGCCAGACAAGACAAGCCATCCATGATTCTGATAGCGCCGGATTGGCCTCGACAACACTGGTACCCACTACTGAGGAGTTTAGTACGAGAGCCTCCATGGCCTCTACCTTTGATTCCACATCTTTTGTCTCAGGAGGGCAATCACTTTCTCAATGTCAAGATTCAGTCTCTGCATCTAACAGCCTGGCATATTCTGTTTTAGACTCTGGAGGGTCTCAGCTTCCACAACAAGTTTTGAATGTTATTTTGGAGGCCAGGAGGCCTAGTACAAGGAAAGTTTACGCTGATAAATGGAGGAGATTTTTTATTTGGAGCAAAGGGAAGGACTTTGATGTTTCCAAGCCTGATTTAAGTGTTTCTCTGCAATATCTTACTGAATTATTGGACAAGGGTTTGTCCTTCTCCTCCATAAAAGTTCATGCTGCAGCCATTTCTGCTCACTATGACTGTGACCCTCCTTTATTCTCTCATCCTTTGTTTAAGCAATTTCTTAGAGGGGCAAAGAACATAAGACCCCCACGTAGAGCTCCTACTCCTACTTGGGATCTCAATTTTGTGTTGGAAAAACTTACTCTACAACCTTTTGAGCCTGCAGCTACTGCCGGGTTGAAGTATTTGTCATGGAAGACTGCTTTTTTGTTGGCTATTACCTCTGCAAGAAGGGTTTCTGAATTGCAGGCCCTTATGGCAGTGGAACCTTTCCTAATTTTTCATAAGGATAGGGTATCTTTGCGTACTAATCCTTCCTTTATGCCTAAAGTGGTGTCTAGTGTGGCTTTGAATCAAACTATTCATTTGCCTACCTTTTATGCAGACCCCCAAAACAAAGGGGAGAAGATTTTGCATACTTTGGATATTCATAGGCAGTTGCGTTATTATTTGAGCAGAACCAAGGGGTTCAGGCAGTCTCAGCAGTTGTTTGTTTCTTTTGCTTTGGGTTCTCAAGGAAAACCTATTTCGAAACAGACTATTTCTAAATGGATTGGTTTTTGTATTTCTTTCTGTTATTCCCATCATGGTAAGGAGATTCCGGCTGGAATCAGACCTCATTCCACTAGAGCTACTGCCACTTCTACTGCCTTTCTAAGGGGGGTAGCTACAAAAGATATTTTGGAGGCAGCTACTTGGAGTTCAGTACATACTTTTTCTAAACATTACCATCTTCCTCTCTATTCTAAGTCTAGGGCTGGGTTTGCCACTGCTATTTTACAGGGCATTTTAGCAGCCCCTAATGCTTTATGATTTGGCCATCCTCCCTTTCCTCTGCTTTGGGATTCTACCCATATGTAAGGACTGCAGCAATGTGAGATGAAGAACATAGTACAGTTTTGTACCTACCATAAATGTAGATGTTCGAAGATCCACATTGCTGCAGTCCAATTAACCCTCCCTCCTTCCCCACTGTAGTTTGTATGGTTATATAGTTTGGGTGGTGGTTGTTGTTGGGCATGTTTTTGGGAGGTATTCTGTTTTTGGCTGTGGCCTTTCTTTTTAGGGCCTTCTGACATCTGGGGCAAGAAAAGACTGAGGATATGACGTCGGTCATGCGCTTTTATACCACTGACGCTCTGATGTCAGATCTGGGAGCCCATGACCGACGTCAGCCTAATACTTTGGTATTCGGGCCGACCGAGGACAGCGGACTACCCCATATGTAAGGACTGCAGCAATGTGGATCTTCGAACATCTACATTTATGGTAGGTACAAAACTGTACTTTTTGTGCTAGATTTAACAAATGCACTATAAAACGTCGGTTTGATTTTGCTCGCCATTACTTTGGCCGAAGGTTTAATTATGCAATGCCGTCGGAATAACCGACAACAGGAATGCACAAAAAACGCAAAGATAAAGATAAGGAAAGGCATCCGAGGCCCAAAACTGACGACGAAGCCTCTTCTAGGCCAGTCGCCGGCTCGCCGGTTTTCAGTGAAGCGCTTTCGCAGCCCGACACCCGCTACCTCACAGCCACAGGCCGCGACCGACTCCCACGTGGAGGTGCCTAGGTCTCTGGATACTCAAGACGTTGGGCCAACAGAGATTAACCCTTCAGATGGGTCCAGAGCCTCTGAGTAGGCATCGGCTTCTCAGGGTGTTTTCATGCCTTCTCAGCTTACAGCCAAGACTAAGCCTACATTAAAGACAGAAGCAAGTACAGCATTCACCTGGACAGGCCTCCATGCCTAAAAAACAGATGCCCAAGATGGCCGAAGACTTGATAACTCTGATCAGGGGTTCCCATCCCCCTCCTGATAAAAGGCCTAGGCAGGATACAGACTGTGATTCCTCTGACCAGGTTTCAATATAGTCTGATTCCTCTTCAGACCAGGGATATTCTTTACCCCCCTATAAGGATTCTGATGCTGAAGAATCAATTCCTTCAGCCTCCCCTCCTGAGGATTACTCTTTTGGGGAAACTTTACATACCATGAGGGAGCATTTCCATTGGGAGGCCAGGATTACTCAGAATCCAAGAAAAGGCTCAGAGACTTTCTTTTACTGCCTCAGCACAGGCCCCTTGCTATTCCGCCAGTGTTGGACATTGTGGATGATGTGTTCTCTGAATCTAGTTTAAATCCTGATTCTTTACCCCCGGCTCCAGTCAAGCCAGACAGGTACTACAGAGTCATTGACTCTCACAAATTTCTTTATAGAAACCCTGTTGCTTACCAAGAAACTTTTTCCCAGGGTCCCAAAGGGGTCAAAGCTTCCACGGCTAAAAATCCAGTTCCCTCTGATAGAGACTCTAGAGCATTAGATAGATGGGGAAAGAAAGTTTACACCTCTGCAACTTTAGCAGTGAGGGCTCTAAATTGCCAGTTTTACATGCTTAAATATCAACAATACTTACTGTCTCAATTACAACAGAAAATTAGTACAAATGCAGAACAACCTGATTATAAGGAAATGCAGGATTTATTTCATGCAGCTGAACAAGTGGGAAAGCATACTTTGCAATGTGTTTTTGATTCATTAGAAGCTTCTTGTAGAGCAGCAGTTACAGGATCTGTGATTCGAAGGCATGCTTGGTTAAAAGAACAAAGTTTACCAGATCATGTTAAGGCAAAATTATTGGATGCTCCTTTGCAGCAAGATAATTTATTTGGTATTAAGGCAGAAGAGGTATTAAAGAAAATGGAGGATAAGGCAAAATCTATGCAAACAGTGAAGGATTTCTTACAGGTACAGCCACCACAATTTAGCAGAAATTGGCCTACAAAGAATTGGTCCTTTCCAGTGTCAGACAGGCCACAAAGAGGCAGATACAGACGCCAAAGAGGCAGATCTCAGCCACAAGGCTCTTACAGACCCCGACAGTGGGGTACTACAAACCCAAAAGGAGGTGAGGACAAATCACAGCCTTACAGGAAACAGTCCCAATGACTTCCCCCTTCCAATGCCAAACTCTTCACTATTGGCAGCTCCCTTAGGGGGGAAACTAGCACTTTTTTCTCAAAACTGGCAAGCAATCACCCAAGACAAATGGGTGCTGAATATTTTGTCTCAAGGTTACAGGTTCCAATTTCATACTTTACCAAGGCTAAAAGGAATGCCAGACCTGCCACAAAATCAATGGGCAGAGGCACAAAAACAGATTACAGCTCTCATGGACATGAGAGCTATTCAAAAAGTACCACAGCAGGAAAAAGGACAAGGATTTTACTCAAGACTCTTCCTGGTACCCAGAAAGGACAAAGCCTGGAGACCCATTCTGGACCTTTCCACTCTAAATACTTACCTGGATGTTCCGAAATTCAAAATGCTGACACTACAACAGCTCCTTCCCATGTTGGGCAAGAAAGCTTGGTTACTTTGGACCTCAAAGAGGCATACCTGCATGTCCCTATCAGACAAAATTGCAGAAGATACCTCAGATTCATAGCTGGTTCAATGCACTACCAATTCTCTGCACTGCCCTTTGGCTTATCTACTGCGCCCAGGGTCTTTACCAAGTGCCTGGCACCAGTAATTGCATTTTGCAGACAAAAAGGACTTCAAATATATCCATGTCTGGACGACTGCCTGATTCAAGCAGAGAGCAAGGACATTCTTCTGCAGCATCTGGCATACGTAAAAAGATTGTTAAGTTGCCTAGGGTACACTGTAAATGAAAAGAAATCAAAACTAGTGCCCTCACAAGGGATAATATTCCTGTGTGCCAGCTTAAATACAACGGCCCAGATGGCTTATCTCACGCCAGACAAACAAGGACAACTGACTCAGTATTTTCAATTGATGGCAACAAAGTCCCAACTCCCTGCAAGAAAAATTCTCCAGGTCTTGGGATTCATGGCATCCTGCATACTACTAATTCCATATGCAAGACTGCATATGAGGAAATTACAGTGGTACCTAAAAAGTGTTTGGTCTCAACATTCTCACAGCTTGGAGACAGTAATACCACTAATTCCCTGCCTACAACAGGAGTTTCGATGGTGGGCACAGGCATGTCACCTAAACAAGGGTCAGCCTTTCATTCTTCCCACAGCCAGGCAGACTTTAACAACAGACGCCTCGGATTACGCCTGGGGAGCACACATGGCAGGAAAATGTATTTGGGGCAAATGGACCACAGACCAAATGCATCTTCACATCAATCAAAAAGAGATGCTGGCTGTACAAAATTCCCTTACAGCTTTCAAGGATCTTCTATATCCAGGACAATTACTATTAAAGACAGACCACACCACTGTAATGTGGTACATAAACAAACAAGGGGGCACTCATTCTTACCTCCTATGCAGACAAGCCATGACCTTATGGAACACAGCTCTAGCCTACCAAGTTCATATGCAAGCACAATTCCTGCCAGGAAAGAAAAACACTCTGGCAGATGACTTAAGCAGAAACATCATGGATCCTCACGAGTGGAAATTAAATCCACAAGTCTTCAGCATGATAATGCAAAAATTGGGGTGCCCGGATATAGATCTTTTTGCCTCACCACTGAATTACCAACTACAAAAATTCTGCACAAGGACTTATCACATACAAGCATGGAAAGTGGATGCTCTTTCGTTCAGCTGGAAAAGCCTAAATGTTTTTGCCTTCCCACCTCTGCCTCTCCTTACAAAGGTACTCCTAAAAGCCAGCCAAGAGAAACCACAGATGATTCTGATTGCTCCAGACTGGCCACGCCAGCATTGGTACCCAATCTTAAAGAAATTAGCTCAAGGCCCAGCCTAGATTTTGCCTCAAATTCCACACCTTCTGACTCAGCAAAACAATCAGATACTGCACAGCCCACTCAAAACCTTAAACCTGGCTGCATGGCAGATTTTTTAGCCAAACAGACAACTTCTCTCTCTAAAGCTGTTATGGATGTCATTTTGGAGGCCAGGAGACCTAGCACCAGGAAATCTTATTCAAAAAAGTCGAAGAGATTCTGTGCCTGGAACCAGGCTCAAAACCTTGATCCTCTGGTCCCTAACATTCCTCAGATACTACAGTGCTTGACTGAGATGCTGGACAAAGGACTATCCTTCTCATCCATTAAGATTCATGCTTCTGCCATCTCGGCTAATTACAACACAGATCCTCCTATTTTCTCTCACCCATTGCTAAAGCAGTACCTCAGAGGGGCTAAAAACATAAGACCGCCCTGGAGAGCACCAACACCAACTTGGGATCTCAGTTTCGTTTTGGAAAAGCTCACTTTGCCTCCTTTTGAACCAGCCAACTCAGCAGAGTTAAAATATATATCATGGAAAACTGCTCAGCTTCTGGCAATAACCTCAGCACAAAGAGTCTCAGAACTGCAGGCACTAATGGCAGTGGAGCCTTTTATGATTTTCCACCAAGACAGGGTTTCTTTAAGAACAAACCCTACCTTTATGCCTAAGGTGGTATCCAGTGTGGCTCTTAACCAAACTATTAATTTGCCAACATTTTATCCAAATCCCCAGAATAAAGGGGAGAGACTTCTACATTCCTTGCACATACACAGGCAATTGCTCTTCTACTTGGACAAAACAAAAGCTTTCAGAAAATCTGAACAATTGTTTGTATCATATGCAGCAGGATCACAGGGAAAGGCTATTTCAAAGCAGACCATTTCAAAGTGGATAGGACACTGTATCCGGTTCTGCTACATACAACATGGGAAACCTGTACCTAGTAATATTAGACCACATTCCACCAGGGCAACTGCCACTTCTACTGCCTACCTTAAAGGAGTACCTACCAAAGATATCTTGGAAGCTGCAACTTGGAGTTCAGTGAACACCTTTACCAAGCATTAACATTTGCCTCTTTATTCTAGATCCAGAGCTGCCTTTGCCACTGCAGTGCTGCAGGGCCTCATAGCCACACCAAATCCTCTATAGAGCCAGCCACCCAAACTCAGCTTTGGGATTCTACCCAAGTGTAATGACTGCAGCAGTGAAACACGATGTACATAGTACAGTGTTGTACCTACCATAAATGTAGATGTTCGAGTGTCTTCACTGCTGCAGTCCAGGTTACCCACCCGCCAGCCCCTCTTTCTTATCTGGAACTAACCTATACTAGCTATGTGGTGTATTTGCTGGTTACTGAAGGTTTTATTTTTACCTTTTTTGTATGTTTTATTAGCAATATGTATTACCTACCATTTTTGGGGGCACCTGACATCTGGGGCAAGAATAACTGAAGAAAATGACGTTGGCTGCTTCTTATATACCCCTGGCGCACTGACGTCAGGGAAGAGGCGACCGCAACCGATGCCGGACCAAGGCTTTGGAACTCAGGCCGACTGTGGGGCCCGCCTGATGGCAGGATAACCCAAGTGTAATGACTGCAGCAGTGAAGACACTCGAACATCTACATTTATGGTAGGTACAAAACTGTACTTTGTTTAATGTGCCCCATAATCTTCATATTACATTGTCAGCGACTGTCTAAATGTCTGTCTGGTCCCTAAGAACCAGATCTAAGTACAAGAAAATGAATAGTAAAAAGGAGGAGAAGTATCAGTCTCTTGGAAGAAAGATGTAGTGCCTGCATTATTCAAATATGGTAAAGATCCTTCAGACCCATCTTTGTATAGACCCTTTCAGTTGTAAAATGTGATTATAACGTTTTTTTCTGTCTATACTAGCTAAATGAATGGCAAAGGTGCTACCAGAATTGATAGTTATTCATCATTGTGGTTTTTGTGGAGGGGAGATAAACATTTGATAACGTTAATAGAACAATGATGATCCAGAAGGAACCATAATGTAATAATATCACAGTCGATTGTGGATCTTGATACACAGAAAGCATTCAGCAGAGTAAATTGGGATTGTATGAGTAGGGCGGTGGAAACATGTGCATTCCTTGCTACATTAATAAGAATTAGAATGTAAGCTAAGCAATCAAGTTAAATGATTATTCTTTTAAATGAGTTTTTAACCATATACTATCTTAAATCACTTTAACTTGCTCTGTAAATTGAAATGATCTGAAAGAATGTGCTAACAGTGAAGTGACCAATATTATCTGTAATACTCTGTTCAATATTACATGTATTATGTTGTATATTAGATATATATTACATGTATTATGTTTTATATTAGATATATATATATTTATGTCTTTCTAACTGTTTGGAGCTTTTCTCCCCGGGCCTCTACTTAAAAAGGATATGTATACAGTTAGACTAGCCCGGTCAACAAATGTTAAATAAAATAAAATAATTAGGAGGATAGATGAAGGATTGGAAGTAAGAATTACAGTGGGAGGGTTGCTGTCCAATACGTTGTGTTTGAACAGAGGAACCAGGCACGGGTGTCCTTTTCTCCCTTTATTTATTTTTAGAGCCACTGGCAAAGAAAGTACAGAAATTCGAGACTATAATTGGTGTGCTATCAAAACAGTTGGCTTTATTTGCAGATAATATTATTTGTACCAGATAAATCCAGAAAAGTACATATCAGTGTTGTGGAACATTTTGAGATGGTTTCATGTCTTTTTGGGATTTAAAATTGATTAAGATAAAACTAAAGCTGTAGGTGTAAATTATGCACCCCTACACATTTTTTTTCAGCAGTACCCATAATTTTAGCAATACGATAAGGTAAAGTATTTAGGAGTATAGATTAAAAAGGCATCTGTTATGGCAGCTAACAATATGTAGGATGAGATTAAAAAGATAATACAAAGACCGAGAACCTGGAAACCATTGTTTATGGATATAGATGGTAAGATACAAGCAGTGAAAATGTTTTTAGTCCCCTTAGTTTTATGCATGGGTCAAACTTATTTTTGTTAACCAGAGGTGAAGTTGTGAGCAATATTTAATAAAGAGTTGAAAGAATTTATCTGCTAAGGGAAGAGGGCAGGAGTTAAGTGAGATAAGTTAATCCTTCCAGGAGAACTGGGTGGTTTAGGGTTACCAGATTTGAAGGAATATTTTAGAGATGCACAATTAATGTCCATCTGTATAAAACAAACAGAAGGTAAGGTTATGATCCAAAGTGGAAAGGGGCTGATTTTGAAGCGGGGGGTGTCAGGAAATAAGGAGAAAGAGAGATTTTGGATGCAGATCCTTAAAGAGGCTAGTAACAACCATACAGAGTATTATATTCAGAAAGTATACTAAGAACTAAGCCAACATGGGAATAGAGAAAGGAGATTTCCTGCTGATAGGGATGACTGCAATTAGGGATACAGAAAATAAGCAAGAAGGGCCTTGTAATTCAGAGGAGAAAGCTGGCAAAGCAAGGTACTGGGAGCAAATAACTGGAGAGGGAAAGGTAATAGACTAGGATGAGGTCAATAAGATATTTGGACAGTAGGATAGAGACTGCCTTTTACCAGATATTTTTATCAGAGTATTGGCAAATTGAAAGTGATAGGGGGATTCTAAGAGAAAGACCTGCTCTGGCAGAGTTTTTAGTTGAATCTAGAACAGAAACTGTTGTTAAAAAAGGGACAATTAGTAGGGCTTATAAAATATTGCACAGTAACTATACAAATCAGTGAGAGGAGGTTAGAAAAGTTTGTGAAGATAGATTGAAAATCACTTTACAAGTTAACAATGGGAGGACATAAGTATGGCTTCCAAGTATGCAGCGAAGTTCAGAAGGTTTAGGATTTTTGCTCGAAAGTTTTTGCTTTGGTATTTTTATACCCCAAGCATATTTTAAAGAATCTTTCCTTTGGTAGATAGCAAATGTTGGAGGTGTGAAAGGGAAGAAAAAGGTAACTGGGAACATACATTTTGGGAATGTAATGAGTTGGCAGATTTTAAAAATTCCTTACAGAGTACACTGTCAGACGTATTGGGTGAGCAAGTGGCTGTAACTAAGGAAATGATTCATATGAGATGGGACACAAGAATCTGAATTGCTTTATAGATAGTAAGTGTTACTTTTTTGTCAGCCAACAGAATTAAACTTAATAGCTAGAAAGTAGAAATCAAAGTCTAAACCAACCATTTGAAATACTGAATATTGTAAAAGAGATAAAAGAACTGGAAGTGGGATATTTAGAAAGGGAGGGATCCAATTATATAGAAATAAATGGAAAACTGTGAGAATAGTACATGCAGAGTAATGTTCAGGAGAAGGAGGCATGAGATTTAAGAGAAGGTAGGAATTCAGCAAATTATGTAATGATAGTTATAAAGAAGGAAGAGATAGGTGATGTATATAAAGAAAAAAATGTTAAAATGTTTTTTCTTTTTTTGTTCGTGTGTTTGCCTATGTTTAAGTGATAATTTAATTAATAAATAAGAAAAGAAAAATGTGTGTAGTTAAACTTTTAAGTAAGCACACACAGCATTCTTATGGTCTTAGTACAGAATGAAAATGAAAAGACGGAGAAAGACAGTGCTATCTAAGCACATAAGAGATACTGTTGCAAAATGACTTGTGAAGTTTTAGGTCAGGGCATTTACCTGCGATGCTGGTGACAGTGACCAGGGATCAAATAAAATCTAGGAAGCTGGAAGGCTGATCGGGGGGGTAGGCTTCCACTGCTGATTGCCAGGTGCCACCTTGCCACCTTGCCTATCTCAAAAGAAGGAGTATGTTTTATGGGACAATGCTGTGGTCTAGCAGAGTCTGGAGAGCAGTGTTGTTTCAGTAGTGACTATACACACAATTGGAGGTCAGACATTGTTACATCATGGGCAGGAGTACGCATAGGCTTGTGTTTATATCATTGCAAGTTCTTTCCCTCAATGAAGTTTGCCATACAAAAATATCCCTGCAGTCAGGTTTGGATGATGCAGGGTTGAGATATCTTGATGTTCTCTCCCTCTCTTCAATGATAGTTGAATGTGAAGCTCCACTGGCCATACATCCAGGTTGGTGATCCTCGTCTTGGCAGTAAGCAGTACAGTCTGAGTGTTGGGGAAAAGACTGGACCTGATCTCCTACAGATGGTTGTCCCGACCAGAGGCAAGAAAACAAAATGACATGTGAAGCTTATCTATATGTAGTTTTTACTTCATCCTTTCTTTTTAAGGTAGGGATGGGTTGGTCATATCTGTAGCCATGTTTCTTTATAGTAAAACAAAGCACTATAACTATACAGTCAACCATGTTTTTTTCTACACTAAACTTCCTTTTGATGGTGAATGTAATTCACTTAATGGGATTGAAACCTGCATTAGTGTTTATCCTGCTTACTCAGCAGTACTGAGGCTCAAAAAATAATAATGCTGAAAGACCAGACTTGTCTGTTTTTAATGAAACTTCCTTTGAAACCACTGCTGATATACTGGCGATGGAGCAATCAGGCTGAAAATGTTGTCCTACTGGTTCTGCTGTCATCTAAGTGAGTTGAAATTTTATTAAAATGTTTTCTTGCCCCACCTGCATCCCTGTTTGTAGAAGTTTCTTGCACTAGATGAAATGTACAACATTCTCAGATATGCATGTAGAATTTAAAAATGCTAAGAAAAAGTACTGTTAGATGTCGAGTATTTAGTCGTAAAGCTATTTAAGCTGTAAGCATAATACTGTGGGTTCATTTGAAATATTGGCACAATCAAGTTTGCTTATATTGATTTGAATGTAAATCTGTTCAGATTTAACTATTATGTAAAGGAAATAGGAGGCACTTTGATTTTAAAAGAAGGTTTGAGATGTTCCTAGAAATGGAGGTGTATTTTAAAGGTCATTATGTTTAGAAGGCTTAGGAGTCAAAAGAATGTCGAAACTGACCAGTGCAGTACAGTATACTTAAGACTTTTGATACAGTGCTTCATCATCAGCCCATTAGTACAGAAACAAGGCCTACATCTATCTGTACTGCTGATGACCAGTAGAATGAGTACAAGTTGCATGATGTCTCAGCCAGATGTTTGGATGAAGTGGCTATATTTTTAATGTTATTTTCATTCTACATTTGTTTACTGGAGTACAGATGTTACCAATTCTGATATCGTGGGATGAAGTCTGTGGGTTGCTTCATGGCCTAGATGACCCTTCTAATGAAGGGCAGAATGTTCTGCATTTGTAGCATGATTGTACTTTGGAATGAGAGCTAAAGAGAATGTCTGTTGCATAGGATGCTGTATGTCCGTGCAGATTGCTTTCTTCCAGTTAGATTGTGAACAGTTGCCAGAGGATGGTTGTTTCCAGCTGCCATCTACTTTTCCACCTTGGAATTTTCTGCCTTAATGGGTAGTTGAAAAGTGTGCCCTGACACCAGCTTTAGACAATCTCTTAAAACATACTTATTCAGTTTTGCTTTTGAGATTAATAATTGCCTTTTAGCACTTTACATGTTGTTGTTGTTTTTCTTTTGGCTTTTCCTGGTTAGGGTTTGCCACAGTGGAACTCCGGTCTGCTAATGATTGGCAGTAGATTTTTACGGTGCCGGGGTGCCAGCTCGAAGCCCAACCTTCAACGAAGGCACACCCATTCACGCATGACTTTGAAACACTACTCGACCGCGGGGAGGACATGCAGACTCCACACAGAAGGTGCTCCAGCTGAGAATCGAACGGGAGAACCTCTTGCTGTGAGGCGACAATGCTACCGCTGCACCACCGCGGTTTACCCTTTTAGCACTTTAAATATGTGCTTTTATTTTTCTTACTCTTGCTAATATATTTTATATAGTGTGTGTGTGTGTGTGTGTGTGTGTGTATGCAATATATATATATATATATATATATATATATATATATATATATATATATATATATATATATATATATAAAACATTTCATGAGTTATCCTGTTTCTCTGTGGTTGAGTGATGCCGGAGGTAATATAGTTAATTTCTGAGGATGTGTGGGCAGAGATTTCATGTTTGGGGGCCACATAAAAGCAATGTTGTTGTTAAGTGGTCGCAAATGTAAGCGAATGTAAAGAAATACAATCATAGATATAAATATACTTGCACACAGAAATAAAAAGTGTTTTTATTGTAGTTGGTGCTTATACAAAGTGGACACACGAATGGCACCACTGATAAAAAAAAAAAAAAAATGATTTTGCACTTTTGTGGAGGATCAAGGGATAGCTGGTGCATTAAGAGGAACACTAGTAGTGTCGTTAGAGGAAGAAGAGTTAGTGGTAGATGCAAAAGATCCCATGGCAGTTATTGAAAAGAGTAGAGGTCCTTTATTACAAAATAACTCTTATTTATAAAATACTTACATATTTGCAGATATTTACAAATGTACAAATATGCAGATATACAAATCAGTTTACACAATCATACTAAATTTTCATCCCTATTAGACCCAAATTCCTTTTTCCATAACCACCATCTGATTTTAGTTCATATTGTTGCTAAAATCCATTTACCATTAAACATAACTTCATTTATTCTTTCATTCTATATAACTCGTATAACATACAATATATTATATATTGTTTTAATATATTCTTTACTTCTCTTTGTATAATGTCCATATTTAATCATATCCATGTTTATTTTATCCACCTATTTTACATTTTCGAAAAAAAAATATTTTGAACATAGTTTTTTCCTTAACGTTTTTCCTTTTACATTTCAGAAACACATGTTCCACAGTTTCTTCTTCTTGACACTAAACATATTCTATCATTTTTTATATGGCACATTTCCTTTTACTGGCAATTTATCTGTTATCAGTTTCCACACAAAATCTTGACAGTCTGTGTTTCCGATTGCACAATTTGCTTGTTATTTTTATAGCTTTATTTTTTTTATCTGTTAGATTTTTCCATGGTTTTACATAGTAATGTTTTATGATTACATTCTTATAAAATTATTTTCTATCTTTTTCTATATCATAATTTTTTTCCACAAAAATATTTTTTTGGTAACATTGTATTTCATTTATACACTCTTTTTTGCCATATTTCAAAATTTATCATACTTACAAATTAATCTCAGTGAAGCAGCATATACCACTGGTTTAATTAACCCTGAACCACCTCCTTATTTATTTATGTACAAAACTCCTGTTACTACTGGGTTTAATCTAGACACCTATATAAGTAAAAAAAAAGTTAATCATAGGTTGGTACTGGGTTGGTACTAGGCTATCAGCCCATAGGGCCTATACAAGCCTAGCCATAACAATTCCCTGGATATTTCTTCCCACAATATTTACTTCCCTGGACCTCTGTCTAGCAGGGCGACTGACGTGATCCCCAGGGTGAATTTCCTGTCTCCCATCCAATTGTCAAGGTTCCTTTTGAAGAGAGACAAGGAGGCGCTCTGCTTGACATGTATGGGCAGTCTATTCCAGAGTATGGGGAGTCTCTGGGTCAGGAACCTATCCCTCCAGCATGTTTTGTTCATTGTGATGACAAGGTTTACATCCCTGGAGCGTGTGGCTCTGAGGGATTGGGATTTCTTTAAGTGGAGCATGTCCAACAGCTCAGGGTTTGACATGGCCTTGTTTGTTAAGCAGTCACCTCTGAGTAGACGATATGCTACAGAGTATAGCTGGAGTTTTTTTAGACTGTCATCATAGAGCATCTGCTTTAGGCCTGTGATTCTTTTAGTGAGGTATTTCTCTGGCCTTTCCAGCTGTTGCAGATGTTTTTGTGAGGTACATACCAAACAGGGCGTTGTACTCTATAATGGGTCTAATGAGGGATGAGTACAGTGGGACAATGACCTCCTTTTTTCTGGATGAAAAGCCCTTGGTGATGGTGTGCCACATAGAAGGATTTCCTGACTGTTGTGGCGATGTGGTTATCGAAGGTGACCACTGTCCACCTGTGTCCCAAGTCTCTCCTCACACTTTCGGTGTTTAGTGTACTGCCACCTATGTGGTAATTCATGGTACATATTTTCCTAAAGGGGATAACTATACACTTCTTGGCATTAAGCTTGAGCCCATGGCTGTGGCATCAAGCATCTGTTTCTGTAAGGCCCTTTTGTAGAATACCCACATCTTTTGGGGATTCGGTAATGGCTCCCAGTTTGCAGTCATCTGCGAACTTTGTTAGTCAGAGTCCCTTAGAGTTGGCCTGTACTTCAGAAAAGTAGATGCCAAACAAGTGCGGTTCCAGGACTGAACTCTGAGGTACTCCACTTGTCTGGAGCTGGATTTAGAGTTGGCTACTTTTACAATCTGGGTTCTGTCAGTAAGCCAGTTGGCAACCCATCGATTGACGTGATTTATGCCCAGCTTAGTAAGGTTATCTATGATTCCAGAGTGGGGGATAGTGTTGAAGGCTTTGGTGAGGTCCAGATAGGCTGTGTGGACTGCCTTACCCTCATCCACAGCTCTGCAGACTGATTTGAAGAAGTCAGTCAGGTTCAGGAGACAAGATTGGCCCTTCACGAACCCAAACTGGGTGGGTCCAGTGTTTGAAGGTTGCAAATGTCTTTGTTTATAAGTTCCATGATAATGCGTTCCATCCCCTTGCAGATCAGGCTCGTCAGACTGATGGGACGGTAGTTGTCGGGATCCAAGGTGGATCCCCCCTCGTGGAGTGGGATAACTGTAGCTGTGCACCACTCAGTGGGCACGAAGCCTGACGTGTGGCTATGATTAAACATGACACTTAGGTGAGGTGCCAGTTCATTTTGTAGTTCATATAGTACACAGCCCAGGATGTCATCTGGTCCCATGGGTGCTGTATTCTTAGCTTTGGAGATTGTGGTTTCTACCTTTGTGGCCGTGATTACCAGAATTTGGCAATTTTTTGGTATTGAGATGGGCTCTTTAGGGGGTGAGAGGGGGGTGAAGTTGACACTAAATTGATCTGCCAGGATATTGGCAATATCCTTGGGATCAGTATATCTAATGCCATTCTGTTGTAGCTCAGAGCATATCTGTGCATTGCCATTTAGATTCTTGACATAACTATAGAATGCCTTGTGGTTGTCTTTGGAATCTTTGGCAATTGTATTTTCATAATTAGCTTTGGAAGATTTTATGAGGGATCTCATCTTCTTACTGAGGCTGGTAAGGAAGTTTTTTGCATCTTGGGATTTTCTGCAACAGTTTCTCTCTACTGTTGCATAGTTTGTTTATGGCAGGGGACCACCAGATTGGCTTCCTTTTTTTGGAGGAGAGCGTCTTGGTACTATTTGGGATGGCACGATTCATGCATGAGTGGATGTGCTCGTATAGTGCCTTAGTGTAGGATTTAGCAGTCGAACTTTCAGCTCCCATCTGCATGGGTGTCATGACGTTTTTTCACTTCTGACTTGAGTATCATGAAGTTGGCTTTTGAGAAGTTTGTGTTAACCTTCTCCTCTTGACTATCTAGCACAATTTTGGCTGGAGAGAGCTTTGCTTCCAGTTTGGTTATGTAAGTGCATCTCTTGCAGTTTGTAGTGTTGGGTGGTAGGAGGAGAGGGTTGTCTGTGTACATGAGGCAATTGCTGCATTGCCCCAGTATGCCCAGATTCACCAGGTGGACAGGAGAAATCACCGGAAGCTGACCCTTGGGCACACCTGTTTAGGTGCTTTTTTGTAAAGTATAAGAGCTGTTTTCCCTTACCTTTGCAAGGTACTTTGCAATTATAGGCTGTTTAGTGCCTACAATTAATTTCTCCTTATTAACAAGGAGAGTTGAGTGCTTGTATCAGTTTAAGGCTTCCTAGTGCTTTCCAGCAGGTTCTAGAGCAAGTGCTAGTCACAGGGGTTCAGATTTTAGTGCTACTACCGAGAAACCAGCTAGTTCTAAGGGAAAATTTGAAGAGCAGACTTTCTGGCAACTGGAATAGTTTAACTGTAGCCCCGCGGTGCTGCACAATGTGAAAAATGTGCAAACACGCATGTTTTTAAGCCAGAAAGTTGAAAGGGATAGAAATCAGCCCAAAATGGCTAAAATTACAATTTCAGTGGTGGAAACCACTCCTCTAGTGTTAGACAGGCAGTACAATGCTCACCGTTCCCACTGGTAAGCAGCAGGACTTCCCTCTACCACAGCAAGCTCTGGATAGCTCTGAACACAGAAAAAAAGTCCTGAAACCAGCAAAGCATGAGATCTGGGCTGGACTAGGTAAGAAAGGCAGGAAACAAGCAAACAAGATAGTATATTTTTTATTTTTTTTTGCAGTAATTCCTTTTCAAATACTGTTGGCACCATAAGTACACTTGCTAGGTATGCTTTTTTTCCCATTAGTACTGAATTTATCAATTTAGCCTTTTTTTCTGAATGATAATTGATATGTTCTCCAGAAAAGACAGCTTTGTTTTATTTCTTCTGTTTTACCCATTAAATTCTACTTGCATCTTTATTCCCAAGTTGTGTACCTAACATAGAAATTTAATTCATTGTAAAATATATCCCCTATCTTTACTAAATTACGTAAACCTTTTCTTTTTTTCTTTATTTATAGCCTTCCGTATTATCTCTAGACACTCATTTGTGCAAATTATTATTCTTTTATCCAAGTTTAATTTTTTTGCAGTTATTATGTCATCTGCATATGTTAACAGAACTGGAATTCTTAACCATTCAGGTGTTATATACCCCACCTCCTTCATTTTGTAATTTATTTCACATACTGTCACATTCGTAACTAATGCAAAGAGTATACAGCTCATTGTACATCCCTGTCTTACACCACTCTAAATGTGTACCTCTTGGCTTAACCAGCGATTTACAAGTATTTGCACTGACATGCATAATTTCCTAACTTTCTCACTTGTATTTCATTCTTTCATTATTACCCTTAAGATTTTATGTCAAACACTTTAAGGTCTCCTGTCATGATTTTCACTTCTTTTCTGTTCATAATATCATCCACAACTTCTCTATCATTTAATAATTCTTGACAGCCCTTCCCATTAATACTATGTATGCCATCTTCTGTAATATTTCCATTTTAGTTTCAAATTTCTTCCGTATTATTTTCATAAAGATCTTATAATCATTAGTATTCACTATCGGTCCCTAGTATATATATATTAATTGTCTTCTATTTTCCTTCTTCCATATGAATTTAAGTATTCTACTGCAAAATTCTTTATACATTAAACTTTCATTTTAACCATTCATTCAAAATCTTTACAAATATATATACATATTTTTGCCAGTCCCTTTAATTTTTATACATTCCATCTGGTTCTGCAGCCAAATATATATTTAATTGTCTTAATACTTTATCTAGCTCATTTAAAAAAAAAAAAATCTCCTTTTTCTGTTAACTTTTTACTTTCCATGCTTTATTCGCTACCTTCTTTTTTCGTTAAACATTTCTTGTGCATATTGTACTACATTATTCAAAACGTTTTCCTGATTTTTATTTCTTCTTTTACATTTTTTATTTCTGTCATTATACTACCATCTTCCATTACTAACCTGCTTATGTAGCTCAATACAAAAAAAGTTACATATAGTAAAAAGTATTTTTTCTTGATTTCTTTCATATATTAAAGTACTTGTTGTCATTATGTTCTAAATATTCTATGCATCACTGTACATTTTTTATATTTTTCTTTCTCTTCCTTTCTCACATTATTCTGCCACTGTAAAAAAACATTTTTATATTTTTCCTTAAACATTATCCATCATTCAGACCAATTTTTTTATAAAATGTTCTCATAGTAATATGATCTTTCTATAACTGCATTACTTATCTCGTTTCCTTCTTCATTCCATGCTTTATTATTTATATTTTTATTTCTTAGTCTATTTTTATATATTCCTTGTTTTACTTTATTCATAGCCATATTGCAGGATGATCAGAAAATCCCCTTTCAACCATGTCCCTTTCTCCTATAACTAAACCTTCTGGTAATATCAAATAATCTGTCTCTGTTCTACACATACCTTTTGTAAGTACATGAATTTTTGTTTGAAAGTTTTAACTTACCACATCTTATAACTTCTAACATTTTTCTTGTATTATTTTTTCTTTTTACAATTGCTTCTTAAATCACAGTTAAGTGTCCTGTTATTATAATGTCAATATTTATCAGTACATAGTTTAAAATCTGACGAATACGCTTTCATTTACTTTACAGTTAGTATTAACTTATAATGATGTAATTCTATGTACTTTTTCTTCCCATTTTAAATCTGCAGTGGCTAACCTTCCCATGTTTGCTGAAGTTACTTTTAATATCTTGTCTTTACTTTATTTTTACAGAATATGGCTATTCCAGAACATCTCTCATTTCCCAAATTCCAGATTATCTTTCCTTCGCATAGTTTCCCTGTTTTAATCTTTCATTTGTTTAAAAATCTTAAGTATGTAATATAATTGCATCTTCATCATGTGTTATATCATTCCAAAAATCCCCTTTCTTCTTACTACTATTCAGTTTACAGAAAACATTCTAAATTTTTCATTTTCCATTTTCCTTAGAGTCATGGTTTCGTACGTCTGTAGCTAATTATTGGCTGTCTTTATTAATAGGCCATTCTAAGCCTGACCAATTTCCTTTCCAGAGATGAGAATCAAGCACTGTATCTTGTGCTGAGTCAATCACCTTAACTGTTATACCAACCGTTAGTTGTTAGCTGCATATATTCTTTTTTCATCAATTTCCTTTCTTTTTTCTTTTGTACTTATCCCTTTAAATTTTATTTTTCTTTCTTTTACCCTCTTACCAGTAGATTTTTTTACTACCTCCAGATTTGTGTCTTCATCACTTATTTCAGAACCTTCTTCTTTGTCCTCTTTATTTTTTTCTCATTTAAATTTTCTTCTATTTCTACTACTACTCCTAAAATTTCTGCTTTGTTCATTTTCTTCTTTCTTTCTTTTTTCTTACTCTATTTTCATTTTGCAATCCGTCCATACATTTTTAATTTTGTTACATTTCTAGCATTTCAATTCACATTTTTTTCATCATGTCCCATTTCCTTACAAATGTAGCATATTCTTTTGTCACAGTTACTTAGCAAATGTCCTTTTCAAAAAAAAAAAAAAAAAAACATGTTTTTGGTTTGTCCCCAGTATTTTATGACACCCCTATTCCCCTCCACATTTTATCATGGTTGATATATGTATATATTTTTCTCTTTCTATTTTTAACACAATATTAAAATCCCAGTAAATAGTCCATAACCCCCTTCTGTCATAAACATTTGCAATGTCCAGTACTTCTTTACATAAGGTTTTTAAACGTCCTTTTCAAAGTCTCTCTATCACTGTTCAAAATTGTACATGCATATTCTTTTTGTTTCCCTTTTAAATGCTTTTATTGCATAGAGATTTCACGGGTTACAGTCTCTTTTTCATATTCTCCAAGAAAATTTTCCATTTATAAAACAGTAAAATGTTTCTTTGTTAATAAGAATAAATGCTCTCACCTCATGTGCTTTTACACCCAGAAGAGCTGTTATATACAGGTCAGGCATATTTCTATCAACCAGAAGAGAAGTTGTGGACCATAATTTGTAAAGATTTGAAGGAATTTATTTGGGAGGGGACAAGCGCAAAAATTAAGTGAGATATGTTGATCCTCCCCATAGAAAAAGATGGTTTAGGATTACCTGATTTGTATAGATAGTTACATATATTTAAATACATAACACAAGCAGACGGTTTTAAATCAAAGTAGAAAGGGATGACTATGAAGCAGGAGAGTTTTAGATATAAGGAGAGAAAGTATGATCTTGTATGCAGATCCTTAAGTAGAATAACAATAACCATGCAGAACATTATATTCCTAAAGTTGCAGAAAGTATTCTAAGAACTAAATTGACATGAGAATGATAAAAGGAGATTTTGGCAGTAGGGATAGATTCTAAGTATAGATACAGATAATATGCAAAATGGAGCTGGATTTTTACTGGACAACACTGGCAAAGGAATCAAGATATTGTGATGAAATAATTAGAGGGGGAAAGGTAATAGGATGGGATAAGGCTAAGCAGATTTCTGCACTGCAGTTTAGAGATTACTCTGATATCAGTCCTTTGGAAGGGAAGACAAAGGCAAAAAGAAAGGGATGGGGTGTCAGTGAAAAACTAGCACTAGTAGAGTTATTAGTCGTATATAGAACAGAAGCTGTTGTTTAAAAAGAAATTAGTAGGGCATTTAAAATATTACATGATAACTATAAGAATCGGTCAGAGAATGTCAGAAAAGATTGGGAAGACATATTGTTCCTTTATAAACTGCTTTTCCAATGGAAGGACATGTGTATGGCTCCTACCTATGCAACAAAGTCCAGAAGATTTGGTATTTTTTCTTTGAAGTGTATAGACTTCAGATAAGTTTTCTCTGGTAGATAGCAAATGCTGGAGGTGTGATGAGAGAGAGAGAGGTAACTGGGAACATGTTTTTTGGGGGTGTGATGAGTTGCTGAATTTTAAAGCTACACTACAGAGTATGCTGTCATAAATATTGGGGGAGCAAATTGCTTGAACTATGTAAATGTTCTTTTGAGTTGGGACACAGGATCTTATCCCCTAGACATTGTAAGGGCTTATTAAGTTTAATGTTATTGGCTACCAAAAAAAAGCAATTACTATACTATAGAAATCAAAATCTAAACCAACTGTAATTGAAGTATTGATTATTGTTAGAGATGAAAGAACAGGAAGTGAGATCTTTAGGTAAGGAAAGGAGTAAACTACGTAGAAATGAAATTTGTATGAGCAATATACGCAGAATAGAGCTCAGGGGGAGAAGTGAGGTTAAACAGAAGGCATGAATTGTGCAATATATGTAATTTTGGGGTGCATGATAATTGTAAAGAAAAAAATGCATGCATTGCATAATGCACGATAAAACATTATCATGGTTTGTTTTCAGTTATTGTATTTATGCCCATGTTTTAAGTAATAATTTAGTAAAGGTGTTTAAAAAACAATGTAAATACATTAAAAAATGAAGTCATTTGGGAGTTTGTCATCTCTGTGCTGAACTGTGCCATGCAGTGTGAGAAGCAGTGGCAAAGTCGACCAAATTTTGACATGCATTGCCAGCATCATAGTTTAGAGGTGGAGATGTCATCCTCTCATTATGCTGGATGTTTTTGAGGACTCATCTGAAGTATTATACTTACTTCTGGAAACCTTATCATGGAAGAGACACATCCGACTAGTTAACTCATTCCCTCCGGTAGAGCTCTTTTGAGTGTGTACCTTTAACTTCCAGTCGGTGCGGCTTAAGCCTTTAAAAATTAAGTTATCACCTTACAATTCTAACAAATACTAATTGACAGAGGTCATATATCAGTACAGTTGTGTCTGCCATCATGTATGCTTCAAGATAAAATATTCTGATACCTTGTATGTAGCATGGTTTTGGAATTATTACTGCAAATATGCACAGGCAATATTTGACACCTAGAGGCGCAATAGGAGGTAACTGCAAAAATGCCTGGAGATGTCACTCGGCTGTAATCCGTTAATGAGGACATTTACTAAGATAGTAAGTGGATGAATGATCTTGGATTATAAAGACAAGCTAAGAGGTCTTTGTATATGTACATTACAGGAGGGTGAGAAAAAAGAAATGTTGGTATACTTGCACTGCATGAACAATTAACAAATTATTGATGAAGAGCTGGAGGGGGAAGGTATCTGTAGCATGGTGGGGGGGGGGGTTAATTATGACACCAGGAAGTATTTCTTCTCTGAGAGAGAGGTTATTGGGATGCATTGTTTTGGGAGTGGAATTTAACCTTATGGAGACATTTAAAGGTAGGATAAAGTGAAAAAAGGACAAAGAGGGGAGACAACTTGTCCTTAGTATTAACTGCAGTATTCTTGGTAGTCTGGAGGTGGTGTTCTCTTCGCAGTGGTGTACATTCTGGTTGTTAGATGGTTTTATTTAGAAACACACTAACTTGTAGGTAATTTGAGGAAGTTCCTCCTTGTTTGTAGATACTCAGTATGCCACAAGTTTAATAAGGATTATCGTAAAAGACAAAACTGACTTGCATCATGCTTATCATGTTTGCTTGAATTCTAGTTATCACCTGGTTACTCTATGTACATTCGCAGTTCTTGTTTGCAGTCCTGTGGCATGACAGTGGGCACTTCCTCCCCTCCTTTGTATGACATTATTACTGGTTAGCTTGAGGAGTAATTTGTATATAATACCTTGTGTGATAAGGATAAAATGTTTGCTTTGCTGTTGTTTATTTGCTGAAATGAGATGGGATGGGATGGGATCATGAATTTTGTTAACCGTATTTATAACCGTTAATGGGGCGTTGATTTTATCAGTAGTGCTCAACAAAGTCAGATTACAAGTATGCAGTATTTATTGGAATGCTGATCTGATGAGGAATATTGCTATAAGTTATATGAAACCCACAACAAGAGACACTTTATTCCAGCAACTGCCCACAAGGGCTGCTGAGATACTTTTGTTACTGTTGATATTAATTGCTTTTAGTTTAAAAAAGAAGCGCAAAAAAGTAAATATATGGTTTGATTTTTATCAGTTTGGGCAATGCTGTTTAAGCCTGTACATCTGCAAAGTTCTACAGAAAGTAAATAACAGGAACTGTAGATAGTGTTTGTAAAAAAAAAAAAAAAAAAAATACTAGAAAATGAGCACAAGGGATACAAAAAATTAATTTGGTGACTACTATTGTATCAGTAAGAGGAAAAACTGACTGCTTAGTTGTAAATTATGTTCTTGGGTGTTGATTTAAGAATTTGCGTGTATTCATATTCTGCATTCAAAATTTGTCTGACACGTAGCCAGGCTGTTGTTAAGAGTACAAAAATCAAGTACCTGTTTACTATCTTTGAACAATGGTAAGTTTCATTTTAAGAAAAATGCAAAACATTGCATTTATTTGCCTTGGGACGAAATGTAAAGAGTTGATATGTCATCAGTTAAGGTCAAGAAGTAATTCTTAATTTGTGTACATGTTTCTGGGAAAACTACTCATGTACCAACTCTTTTGCTCAACATTTTCTAGAATTCATAAATTCCAACGCCTTGGATCAACTTATTCACACCCGCACCAGGGGCATCAGTATCCTAGACCTGGTCATTACCAACATGGGAAAACGGTGTTCCACACCAGAGGTCAATTCCTCGTTGGTCAGATCCGACCACAAGCTAATCAGCCTAGACATCCACATCCCACCCCCACCCCCAATCAGGGAAACCATCGTAAAAAACTTCTCCAAAGCCAACTTCACACTTCTTAAGACAGAAGTGGCAAACTTCATGACACCCATGCAGACAGACAATAGAGGTATGACTGCCAAATCCTACACAAATGCACTTTATAAGCACTTACACGAGTGCATGAATCATGCTATCCCTAATAGAACCAAGATGTTATCCTCCAAAAAAAGGAAGCCAATCTGGTGGTCCTCTGCCATAAACAAACTCTACAACAGAAGAAAGAAACTGTTGCAAAAAAGAGTAAAATCCCATGACTGGAGGAACTCCCTGGTCAACCTCAGTAAGAAGCTGAGATCCCTCATAAAATCCTCCAAAGCTAGTTACGAAAACAAAATTGCCACTGACTCTAAAGACAACCACAAAGCATTCTATAGCTATGTCAAGAATCTAAATGGGAACACTCAGATCTGCTCTGAGTTACAGCACAATGGCACTAAATATACAGAACCAACTGATATTGCCAACATCCTAGCAGATAGGTTCAGTGCTAACTTTACCCCTCTCTCACCCACTAGAGGGCCCATCTCTATACCGGAAGAATGCAAAGTTCCTATAATCACGGCTGCACAGGTAAAAAACACACTCTCCAAAGCCAAGAACACAGCATCCATGGGACCTGACAATATCCCAGGCTGCGTTCTACACGAACTACAGAATGAACTGGCACCCTACCTAAGTACCATATTCAACACCCTACCTAAGTACCATGTTCAATCATAGCCTCACCTCAGGCTTTGTACCCACTGAATGGCACACCACGATGGTTATCCCACTCCACAAAGGGGGGAGCCATGATGGACCCCGGGAACTACCGCCCCATTAGCCTGACGAGCCTGGTCTGCAAGGCCATGGAACGTATCATTGTGGAACTCCTAAACAAAGACATTGGTAATCTCCAACCTCTGGACCCTACTCAGTCTGGATTTGTAAAAGGCAGATCATGTCTCCTAAACCTGATTGACTTCTTTGAAGCAGTCTCCAAAGCCATAGATGAGGGTAAAATGGTTCACACAGCTTATCTAGATCTCGCCAAGGCTTTCGACACCATCCCCCACTCTGGAATTATAGATAAGCTCACTAAACTAGGTATAACTCCCTATGTCACAAGATGGGTTGCCAACTGGCTCACAGACAGAACCCACACTGTGAAAGTAGTGGATTCCAAATCCGACATCAGACCAGTGACAAGTGGAGTACCACAGGGTTCAGTCCTGGGTCCTCTCCTGTTTGGTATCTACTCCTCTGAAGTGCAGGCCAACACAGAAGGTCTTTGGCTAACAAAGTTTGCAGATGACTGCAAACTAGGAGCCATAATCAAAACTCCTAACGATGTGGACAAACTACAAAAGGGCCTCACTGAGACAGATACCTGGTGTCAAAGCCATGGCCTGAAGCTCATTGCCAAAAAGTGTATTGTCATCCCCTTTGGTAAAAACTCTGTACCCATGAACTACCACATAGCTGGTAGTCTACTTAATGCTGAAAATGTGATGAGACCTTGGGACACAGGTGGACAGTAGTCTCTCCTTTGATAATCACATCGCCACAGTGGTCAGGAAATCCTTCTACGTGGCTCATATCTTCACAAAAGGATTCTCATCCAGAAAAAAAGAGGTCATTGTTCCCCTCTACTCATCACTCATTAGACCCATTATAGAGTACAACGCCCCTTTTGGTATGTACCTCACAAGACATCTACAACAACTGGAAAGACCACAGAAATACCTCACAAAGAGGATTACTGGCCTCAAACAGATGCCGTATGCAGACCGTTTCAAAAAACTACAGCTTTACTCCATCGCATATCGCCTACTCAGGGGAGATATCTGCCTAACATACAAAGGTATGTCAAACCCAGAGCTCTTGGACATGCTCCACTTAAAGAAATCCCAATCCCTCCGAGCTACACGCTCTAGGAACCTAAACCTTGTCACCACAATAAACAGAGCATGCTGGAGGGATAGATTCCTGTCCCAGAGACTTCCCATACTCTGGAACAGACTACCTATCTATGTCAAACAGAGCTCCTTATTAGCACTCTTCAAGAAAAATCTTGATGATTGGATGGGAAATGGGAAATTCTCCCCGGGGATCACTTCTGTGGCTCTGCTCGACAGGGGCACAGGAAAATAATTTTCTTGGGTGCGAAAGCCAGGGTACATTTTTTGGCTAGGCTTGTATGGGCCCTAGGGCAGATAGCCTAGTACCTACCTATGAACTTATGTACTGGTGTACCTACAGTCTGTTTTTTGATTTTCTGAACTTACCAGAATAGTTGACATGCATATGCTTAAATGTTTTATGAGATTAAATAACTAATCTGTCAGCAAAATGTATGAAAAGATAATGAGAACTGTGATGGTTTCATATTGATGGCTGTGAACAACAAATTTAATTTGGGAATGAGTTGGGGAAATAAAAGTACATGATTGGTGAAGAAAATAGTCTAAAATAAGATAAACTTTTCAGGGAAGTTACATAAGGAGATGAAACAACATTTTATAATTAGATGTATGTTTAAAATCTATTTTACTCATATAGCTGTGGGTACAGTTGTGAAAAGCTGATATGTAAAAATATTGTGAGTCACAGATCTCTGAAATCATAAAACGTTTGTTACACCTAGGCTGATGGACATACACGTGTCTATACCCGGAGTAATCTCAGTATAGTATATATTTGCAGTTGAAGATCCACAGCATGGTCTGCAAATCACAGACCTGTGAATCATGGAGTATGCTGTGGAGTAGTAGCATGCAGCTCTGTGGCTGAAAGTGGAGACTGAGGGAGCAGATATCCCCCAGAACACCAATTTGCTCAGCAGCCCAATGTTGAGCAGTAACATCCGAAGATGAATATGAATATGGAACCTGAGTAAGAAGTAGTTTACACTGCAGTACATACCCTGTTGGGAGTACAGGTCCTAGCATTAAAGTGGAACAAGCACACACTTCTGTTCCATAGATAAACCACTGCCATACAGCTTCTGACACTGGGGATTACAATGCCAGTGGATTCCCATAATAACAAATATACAGATGTATGCAAATGTATCCTGCTCTCTAGTCATGTTAGTGAAAGATGAAGCATTCTTGAACCTTTCCGTACTATGAACATGGAACAGGGTGCAGTGCTTAATAATTATTGCTCCGTCATGCTGAACAATTTGTGCACATATAGGAAAGTGTGCTTTCTCCACTGTGGAATGGAACCTAAAGTCTTCGGGCATACCGATTTAGCCAACAGTCTGCGGCAGTTCATGATGGAGGGGTGAAGAGGTCATCATATTAGTATAGTCTAACCAGAGAGACTCAGACTATGAAAAGCTTTGAATTTTTCAGTCTGCTTGCCCCAAAGGTGAGTCAATAAGTCATGTGCAATCAGACCAAATTGCTGGGAACTGATGATAGATTATGAGTTGTTGAGAGATGCTGGTGATTTGCACATAATGGACATTAAATGAGAGACTTTATGTCTGAATTCAGGAGCTGGATGTAAGTAGTAACGTCTGTGCAAAGGTCAAGAAATGGAACACTAAGGAGGATAGAGGGAGGGTCACACAAATCAAAGAAATTTAGAGGTGGGCAAGTTTTTGCTCCGTGTGCTAGTTAAGTAAGTGAAGAGTGGAAAGAAGCCATGGCAATACCACCTGCTGTGGAAGGGTGGGTGCTGCCTAATACACTGAAGGCAACTCATCTGGGAGCACAACTGTGAAACTAAGATGTTTGAGGAAGCAGTGTTTGCTACACCATTGAGTTGCTCAGCTGCTGTTCTGTTCCATTACTTTAGGAGTCCCTTGTCTTCTGGATGTTTTAACCCGAACTGCTCACAGAAGCCCAAGACACTAAAATGAGTTATGTACTGAGTGATTTAGCTAGTTTTCTGCAAGGGGGACTGTGGTGCAGGTTTGACCCAGTGCATACTTGTAAATATTCTAATATATGAGCAGCTTGTCTAGTGCTGCTAGTCCTTAGAACTGTTACATGTCTTTGTATTGACCTTCAGCAATCTATGTATTTCTTTTGGAAGTTTGACTCAACTTGTCAACATTGTCATTGTGTAAATGGGGAAGACACAGTGTTTGGATTAAAGATCTAGTGACATTTATCTGAAGTGCAGCTGACTTCAAGCACAGTTTGGATTTGTAAGTAGTGTTGTATTATTAGTATATATTATTTATAAGGCCTGAAAGGCTAAAGGGTTGAGGCATCACAGTTTAGTGAGGATAGTAAATGAAAGCAGTTCATGCTACTCATCTATTCCTTTTGTATTATTTATGAGCTTACCTCTTTAAGTAGGACAAATTCCAACTCTAAAAAATATATAATTCTGACGTACAGTCGCCAACCACAAGTCAAGGAATTATAATTAATGATTATATGATAGGTTGTAACAGATTAATAAGTATAGTTCCAGTACCAGACCCATGCATATTTATTAGATTGCAGTTATTAGGTGAGTGGAAGGTTCTGTCATTTATTGCACTGCTATGCCAGTACACAGGGGTTCAGTGAGATTGGTATTCCTTTAGTGGGAGGAATCATTTATACCATCAGTATTGCTATTGTCTGGGTAGCTTTCCATCTGAAAGAGAATGTGTACTTGTGCATGTGTAAGACATCTTTCAGTTTTGTGATTTTCTTTTTCTCAGAGACTTGATTTCAGTATTCAGTTAGATAGCTTGGGGTTGAATGGTTATGTACCTAAAATATTTTACAAACTTAACTCATTCACTCCAATGGCGCTCAGGAAGTTTGCACTTTAACTTCCAGTTGGTGGAGCCTAAGTCTGTTGACAGAATCAAATTATGTCCTCACATTTCAAACAAATGTTCATATCTCTGAAACCATAGGGGCTATGAAAGAAGTATAAATGGCAAACTATTCAGCACAAACTATTTTTATAGTGGTAGTATTCTTTAGGTTCCAAGTTTTAAAATGAATTTTATAAGTCATAGTAAGCACAGTAACTGTTACATTTGTAATATTTTGGAAACAACTTGTAATATCTCTGCAACCACTAAAGCTACACACATACTGTCAGTGGTATTTTATTCATCTAGTCGAGAGCTTTCATAAGAGGCTAAGGAGTTCTATCTATGTTACTTGTTTGTTGAGATATTTAGAAAAATGTGAAAATTATATCTGTATAAATTTAATATAATAAAAACAGCAGTTAATATATTTGTACCTGCACTAGACAGAGATCAAATTTTTAATGCAGTTGAGTTTGCCATTGTATAAGCTTTAAGATGAAATCTTTTAATGCCTTGTACATAGCATGGTTTTGGAATTATTGATGCAAATATGAGCAAGCAATATTTGACACCTAAAGGTGTCAGTAGGAGTTAACTGCAGATGTAGCTGGAGGCGTCACTCTGGTGTAATGAGTTAAGTAGCCAGATTCTAACGCCCGTTCTGGAAGTGTTTCATATCAACACTGAAGCTGCACACCATTCTCCTTTATCCTGTGGTTTTGCAAGTTGAGATAAATCAGAATGATCTTGTCTTTCAGTGATTCTAGGATCCTCCACCAGTTAATGTCATTTTTTTTTTCCTGGTGCATGCTTACTTTTAGCTGTCAGCTTAGATAATGTGGGTGTTTGCTTAAAAGATTACTGGAGTTCCAAAAGAAAATTGTATTTTAGCCTTTCATTTTCATCAAATATTGGATTGAGCTCTGTAAAAAAATTTAGTTACTCAAGATATATGTGGCAGTGGTAGTATCACATAAACTGCTTTCAAATTATTCTGTGCCACAGGTCCGGCTATCTCAAACAGACTTCTTTCCTCTAGGTGTTACCCTTAACTGTGAGTGCCAAGTTATCTCAACACCACAGACAGTGGCCATAACCGTGTATGCTAAGATACCGGTTTTCACAAATTGTTTTTATTTCATATCGGTAAAAGAAGGATTTTAATAGGTTACCTATTCTTGAGACACTTAAGTGTAGTTGTACTAACAAAGTAAGTTACCTAAAACTACCACTTTAAATAAATGAAAAATCCCATACACATGTGAGACACCATGCTGTTCACTGGTATGATGTCTTATCTGTCACCCTTTACATAGTAACAGGCCATAGTTAGCCAGTTCATACCCTGTTACTATGTAATATGTGCACTTAACATTGATTACTTAGAGTAACCAAGCTCAGCAGTTAACCAGCAACTTGCAGCCATTGAACTAAAGATTGTAAGGAAGAACAGACACACTCATATTCAGGGGTGTTTTCTCTTGTAGAGATGTTTTAAGTAATAAATATTAGCAGGATATATATCTTGTGGCAGTGTTAACAGTACACACTGTCCTCAGCAACAGTTCATTTAGTTTTTTTTATTGTTGTGGTGATTATTGGTGAAAAGCTTTGTATGAGATTTGTAAGCTGAAATACATTACAGCTGCTATTAGTTCTTTGCCTTAGAGAACAGCCATGCAGTCAGTTAAGGACTAAAATTCAGTGGTATATAGGCAAGTAATGTGAAAATAAATGCACATTACTTGATCATCATCATCATTGCAGGACTTATCATCATTATGGCTTGCCTGAGGGAAGAGTGCATATGTTTGTAAGTAGTAAGTTGAATTACATTACTGTGACCATTATTTCTTTCATTTTGCCCCGCAAAATTGAGAGTGATTAAACAGGAGCAGGTGGTGAGGATGCAGAATGTATATGAAAAAAATGACAGTTGATCAATCAATGTTAGATAATCATCAATGATGCTCCCCAAGATAGAAGTGTGTATGCATGTGTGTAAGTGTAATAATGACCAAAGCAACCAAACATCAAAGACTCAAAAGGTTAGGACATGGACATTTTAAGAAGGGAGGAAGACTGTATGAAATATGAGGACCATTATTGATTGCTGTTAAATGACAATTGATGTGGATTTCTAGGTTACTAAACATGTATGAAAGCATAAAGTTGAAATTTACTGTTGTGGATTTTGAATCCTTCACTTTAATCACAGTCAGCTAAGAGTTTTACACAGGACGTCTATGTTTTTGGAAAGTCAAAACATTTAACTGTTGAAACCATAGAGCAATTACATGATCACTATTAAGAGATCTCTGATACACTGTCCCCTTGACAAGCTGTATGTGTCTGGAGGTAGTAGGCTGAATTACCTACTATGGTTGTTACTACTTTCACTTTTATCACAATCGTACAGTAGAGAGATAACTACTTTCTCACTATATTTTTGTGGTGGGAGGTAGGCTTTGTATAAAAGCAGAAGGCCGTTATGTGACTAGTATTAAGCAGTCATTGATATGGCGTGTTGGAGTGTAGTGTACATGTCTAAGAGCAGTGAGTTGAAATATATAACCACAGCTAACATTTCTCTCATTTTCATTGCAATCAAACAATAGTGAGTTGCACACAAAATTAGTAGATTTTGTTTTTGGTGGGGTGAGGCAGAGTTGGGGTAGGTTGTATGTGAAAGTAATAACCCAAACAGCGGTCTGAGTGCCCAAAATTAAAATTGGTAAACCTGGAATAAGGCACAAATGGAACTCAGCAAACGGACAACTTCTTTAATGGACACAAGCACAAATAAATCCACAGCAAACGAACTCACAGCAGCACAGTAATGCTGTACAAGTAAATCCGCATATGTTTTTGTCAAAATAACTTCATCAGATACCTAACCTCTCTTCCTTTGATGAATAAATAAACTAATCTAGTTCAAAGGAACCAATGGATAAACAGATTCAATTAAACATGTAAAATGCATTGAAACACATGGACCTTAAAGGTAAATGAATCTGAATGTTAAAACCAAATAAATAAATATATATGTATATATATTTTGTTGTATAAAATACTTCAAATATAAACCTTGGTTAAAAATATATATAGAAAGTTTCATATAGATATTACAAACACAAACCTGAAATGCTTCTAAAATGTTTTTTGAAGTAAAGCTAAACTGACTCTAAATAAAATGAAATAGCACCATCTAGTGGAAATTAAATTAAATGCATGTTCATCTTGTTAAAAAATTATTATATAAAAATGAACCATGAAATGCTTACATATACAATATGAATAAATAAAACATAAAATTATTTAAAAGTTAAATGTAAATATAAATTATAATATCATTATAAAAAGTACTATAATTTAGCAGATCTCAATTTCAGCGCAGGTTTCAAGGATAACATTTCATTTAAACCAGGGAAAGAGCTTGCATCCAGAACAATTTGCCAATATAGCTCCCTATATTCCAAACGAGTCTCCCAAGGCTCTCTTCTGGGATCACGTGGGACCACTTTGATGACAAAAAAATGGAATTTAGCTTTGTCACAATTGTTTTGATGTTTGAACAGAGCATTATTATCTTTTCTTTTCCTCATCTCATATAAATGCTCATAAATTCTCTGCCTCAGTTTCCTCTCGGTCTTGCCAACATAAAAAGATTCATAGAATTCACATGTAGCAATATAAACCACACCTGTGGTATTACAATTGGCAAAACCTCGAGTAGTAGTATAATTGCTCCTCTTCTTCAAAAGAATAGAATCACCTTCCTTAATATTAACACAATATGGGCAACGCCCACATTTTCATGTCCCTTTTTATTACTAATAGGGTTACTGAAGTTTGCCCACTCCAATATACTCTTGATAGTGCGTCCCTTCCTATATACACATTTAAATGGTTTCTAAAAAATATGGTTCAAATAGGACAAACTAGCAAATTTGTTCCATTCTTTACTAAGAATACTTCTCACCAGATTACTGTCGCCATCAAAGGTAGTAAACATGACAGAATGAAACCTTTTTCTAAAGTTGTAACTTTAGCAGTGTTTGCCTCAATATTTTGTACTTCCAGTATAGGTAGGGGTATCCCCAAAATTGGAGCAAATCTTCCTGCTCTCCCTTCCTTAACCTCTGCAATAACTGACGTTAATAGATCTATGGGGTAACCCCTTGCTCCAAACATATCTTTAATAAATTCACTTTCAGTATTAAAATCCTGATTATCTGATGTCATCCTACTAGCTCTCACCAGCTGGCCTTTAAATATTGCTGTTTTTGAAAAGGTGGGTGAGAGCTTGTGTAATGCAAGTAAGCATTAGAAAACGTATCTTTTTTGAAAATTTTTGATTGAAAACCTTCCCCCATCCTCTGTATGTTTACATCAAAAAAACAGAATTCTACTTCATCTACTTTATAGGTGAATTTTAAAAAATGAGTTGTGTTTGAAATATAATCAAAAAATTCCATAAATTTTTCCAAGGTATTATTCCAAAAAAGACAAACATCATCCAGGAAACGCCCATAGTTGTTCCAATATTGTTTAAAATTTGAATTATGAACACATTTTTCTTCCCAATATAATAAAATGATGGCATATGTAGGTGCACAATGGGCACCCATGGCTACGCCCTTGGATTGTCTAAAATACTCCCTTTGGAAGAATATAAGGGTCTCACAGAAACGGATAACTGGTGCCAGAGCCATGGCCTAAAGTTAAATGCCAAGAAATGCATAGTCATACCCTTCGGGAAAAATAAGGTTACCCCTAGCTACCATATAGGTGGCAATCCCCTGAACACAGAAGAAGTTATTAGGGACCTGGGAACCCAGGTTGACAGTAGCCTTTCATTCGACACTCATATTGCTAAAGTAGTTAGGAAGACCTTCTACATTGCCCACCTTATCATGAAGGGATTCACATCTAGATCAAGGGAAGTCATAGTCTCCCTATACTCATCACTCATCAGACCAATGATCGAGTACAATGCCCCATTCGGAATGTATCTGACCCGACACTTGCAGCAGCTGGAGAGGCCACAAAGTTCCTCACCAAAAGGATAAAGGGTCTCAAAATCTGTCTTATGCTGCCCGACTGAAAGAACTCCAGTTATATTCAGTTGCTTACCGCTTGCTCAGAGGTGACCTATGCCTGACATACAAGGCCATGTCAAACCCAGATTTGATGAACATGCTTCATCTCAAAAATCTAGATCCCTCAGAGCCACAAGGCCGGGAGACTTAAACCTCGATACGGTTATTAATAGGACGTGCTGGAGGGATAGATTCATCACCCAAAGACTCCCTATGCTGTGGAACAAAATCCCGGTTTATGTGAGGCAGAGCACCTCGCTGGCCTTGTTCAAGAGGAATCTTGACCAATGGATGGGAGATCGCAGATACATCCCAGGGGTTACCTCAGTGTCACTGCTCGACAGAGGCACAGCAAAATAATGGGCATAGTTTCTCCAAACTAAAGGGGTGGCGTAAGCCACAAAACTATGGGCTAGGCTTATAAATGCCCTCGGGCAGATAGCCTAGTATGAACCTATGAACCTATTATTTAAAATCAATCCCATTAAAACTAGGCATGTAAGAAACACCTTAAAAGGAATGTTATTCTTGCTTTCCAAAAATTCTTCAAACCCTTGGAAGAATATAAAATTATTATTTAAAATCAGTCCCATTAAAACTAGGCATGTATGAAACCCCTTAAAAGGAATGTTATTCTTGCTTTCCAAAAATTCTTCAAACCAATTCTTCAAACCAAATCAAACCTATCTCATGAGGAATACACGTAAAAAGATCCACAACATCCAAAGTGATAAAACTAGAGGTGTCTACCTGATTGGAATTTTTAATGTGCCTTAAAAAATCCCAAGAATTCTTCAACACATTGGAATGTTCCATCACCACATTCTTGAGATGTACATCTACATATTTTGCCAGTGGGGCAGTAATAGAACCCTCTGCAGTCTGAGAGGAGGATCATCAGGATTTTTATGGACATTTGGTATACTAATAATATGTGGGACTTTGGGTTGTTCAACATGTAAATAGTTATATGTTTCTAGATCAATAAGCCCCTCTAAAACTAAATCACTCAAAAGAGAAAGTTTTTTGTATGCAATATGAATTTCATTCATATACACTCTCTCTCATATATATGCTGGTCATTTAACAAATCAAACATTTTTGCCTCATAATTAATATGATCCATAAACACCACCCCAACCCCTTGTCAGGTTTCATGATTCTAAAATGTTTATTCTCTCTACATAAACTAAGTGTGTACATTTCTTCCGTAGAAAGGTTTGAAGGTTTGAACTAACCTAAGTTTGTCTCTTAGCTCCTTTTCAACCATAACCTCAAAATTTCTAAGCTTGGGGTGAAGGGGCGGATTAAACCTACTCTTTTTTGTTAAAACAGTAGTTTCTTCTTATATTACCATTAAAAATATCTCTAAATTCTTTTGCCTAATAAAAATTTTAAAATCCACCAATAAATTTGCTATGTTAGCCTTTACGCTTGGAATAAAGGTAAAACCTTTTGTAAATAAGTTAAAATGACCCTTTGTAATGGGGGTAAGGGTATAATTAAAATATTAAAACCATTGTAACTAAACATACATTTATTAGTCACTATTTCATCTGAAGAAATTACCTCCATGATGCCTTTCGACTCCTCTGGTTCTGATAACCGTACCTGTAGTCTACTGGATCCTTGTTCTTGAGTCTCTCTGATCTCATTGGGGAGGGAAACTCTAAAGGGTCATGCATATCATAACCATTAAACTGAGTTTCAATGGGTAATTTATCATACCTCATGTCTCTTTCACCTCTATACTCATATGGTCTGTTATGAAAATTGCCCATGTGTTCTTTGGTTTAGGGTATTGTGTATTGTTTTTATAGTCCTTTAAGTCCCTTTGCACCTTTCTAAAATTTCTCTTATGAATCCTAGTACATTTTACTTCTACATCTTTTAACATTTCATGGTATTTAACTATTTCACACTCAATACCAAACATTAAATCATTAACAATCTTATTGTTAATAATCTCAGTCTGGGAAAACATCTTATCCATTTCCAACTCATTGTATCTAATTATAGCCTTCATAATTTCAAATCCACATTTGTCAAATGCACAAATAAGGTCCTTGTGAAAATCTGAGTTTTCCACAACGTTGTTGGGGTATTTACACACCCGTAGACCTTTAGAAATAATGTTCAATTGCAAACAATGTTTAAGATACACATTGTTCATCTCCCATGCTTTAAACTTAAAAAGCATATTGTCCATATCCGAAATTAAAGTGGTGTAACTACCACTATAATTATTATGTTGAGGTATAGGCATCTCTTGGAAATCTAGTTTAAAATCAAGAATGTCTTTAAAATGAACAGTACCTGTTTTATGTTGATGTAAAACACCCACCGAGGCTGCAATACCTCCATTACTTTCATTCACAGGCTTCAAATTTGAGGTTCCGGACGTACTTGCTGGTAAAGAAATATTTGGAAAACTATCCAAGCTTTTACGTTGAGACTGAACAATCTGCCCATGCTGTGAATCCAATTGAGAAACAGTTCCTTCATTCGAAGCTAAACCGGCGAGTCTCTCCTGGTTACAAGGAATCGAAGATATCAGAGTTTGGGTTAAGGGTGTAAGCAAACCCACAAGTTGCGATATCTGACCTATGATCTTACTCGGTGATAATAATTTGTACTTTTCTGCTCTATTCCATCTGACTGCATTTTTAGTTTGTTCTGGGATCTTAGTCTTGTATTTTATTTAGCAGTTGTGGAAAAATTGTGTTTCTGCATTATTCTGCCCTTCTGATTCCACAAGTAGAATTACTTGTAAAAGGGTTGCTTCAGGTTCGATCCTGTGATACAAAAGGACTGATGGAAAACATTTGACTGAATTTTAATGGATCTTCATTGGATAATTAACTTATGATGTCATTTATTTTTGAGTATTTAACATGATGAGTTATGCTTCAGCCCACATCTGATGAAGTTGTTGAAATGAAAATGGATTTTTAATTACGTTAATGGTGTTTTTTATACTTCAATAAAAGTGTTTTGCTGCATTAATTCCCTCCGAGGCTTTATTGTTTCACTTTGCGAGGGAGTTCTCTGCTTCCTTGTTTGGTTTTAATCACCTTGTTTTTGCCTTACTTTGGTTTACATGGAATCAGACTTACAGACTTTGCTGAGGATGCTAAGATGGCCTTTATGAATACCCATTCCATGGACTAGCTTTATCAACTTGAAGTAAGGCATAGAAGGAAAAAATGGAGCAGGAGGGCAAAACCATCACTAGTGTTTGGTGTTGTTTTTTCTTTCCCGCAAAGAACATTTTTCAGTTTGCAAAAGAACTCGTACTCAGCTGTTTTCAGAGGTGGAAGAAACATTCTGTAAAGAACCTCAGTCATCATCCGTCCCCTTTTTTCCCATTTTTTTTCTACACTAGGTCGGGTATCGTGTTAACTGTTGCTAGCTCTCTCGATTCAGTGCCACACTGCTGCCTTCTTCAGCACTCATGCCTGACTGTCGCAGATCTTCTTTCACACAATCCAACAGCCTTTTAGCTGGATGTCCTCGCTTCCTCTTACCTTCTTCCTGTCTGTCCCAAATCTTACTCACCAGATTGTCTTCTGCTTTTCTGCACGTGTCCAAACCACTGTAATCTGTTCTCTTTTATCCTTTCTGCAATTTGAGCTACTTTGGCTTCTGCTCTTATTCCACATTGCTTCATCTGTCCCACAGTGTGCATCCTACTACCTTTCTCAAGCACTTCATTTCCATCACCTCTATCTTCTTCAACCTTTCTGCCTTTACTGCCCAGGTTTCTGTACCATACAGTAGTACTGGTCACACCACTGTCTATTACACCTTACTATTCAGCTTGTTTGGCATTCTTCTGTCATAGCCTAGTACCAACCTATGAACCATTCTATCAGCCCTAGGGCCTATACAAGCCTAGCCATAACAATTCCCTGGCTATTTCTTCCCACACTGTTTACTTCCCTGGACCCCTGTCTAGCAGGGCGACTGACGTGATCCCCGGGGTGAATTTCCTTTCTCCCATCCAATCATCAAGGTTCCTTTTGAAGAGGGCCAAAGAGGCACTCTGCTTGATATGTATGGGCAATCTATTCCAGAGTCTGGGGAGTCTCTGGGTCAGGAACCTACCCCTCCATCATGTTTTATTTATTGTGATGACAAGGTTTAGATCCCTGGAGCGTGTGGCTCTGAGGGATTGGGATTTCTTTAAGTGTAGCATGTCCAACAGCTCTGGGTTTGACATGGCTTTGTATGTTAAGCAGAGATCGCCTCTGAGTAGGTGATATGCGACAGAGTATAGCTGGCGTTTTTTAAGGCGGTCAGCATAGGGCATCTGCTTTAGGCCTGTTATTCTTTTCGTGAGGTATTTCTGCAGCCTTTCCAGTTGTTGCAGGTGTCTTGAGAGGTACATAGCAAATGGAACATTGTATTCTATAATGGGTCTAATGAGGGATGAGTACAGTGGGACAATGACCTCCTTTTTTCTGGATGAAAAGCTTTTAGTGATGAGGTGTGCCACATAGAAGGATTTCCTGACTGTTGTGGCGATGTGGTTATCGAAGGTGAGACCACTGTCCACCTGTGTCCCTAAGTCTCTTATCACACTTTCAGTGTTTAGTGTACTGCCACCTATATGGTAATTCACGGATACATGTTTTTTCCCAAAGGGGATAACTATACATTTCTTGGCATTGAGCTTGAGCCCATGGCTCTGGCACCAAGCATCTGTTTCTGTAAGGCCCTTTTGTAGAGTATCGACATAATTTGGGGATTCAGTAATGGCTCCCAGTTTGCAGTCATCTGCGAACTTTGTTAGCCAGTGTCCCTTAGTGTTGGCCTGCACTTCAGAGAAGTAGATGCCAAACAAGAGCGATCCCAGGACTGAACCCTGAGGTACTCCACTTGTCTCATGTCTGGAGCTGGATTTGGAGTCGGCTACTTTTACAGTGTGGGTTCTATCAGTAAGCCAGTTAGCAACCCATTGGGTGACGTAGGGATTAATGCCCAGCTTAGTAAGTTTATCTATGATTCCAGAGTGGGGGGATAGTGTCAAAGGCCTTGGCAAGGTCTAGATAGGCTGTGTGGACCACCGTACCCTTGTCCATGGCTCTGGAGACTGATTTGAAGAAGTCAATCAGGTTCAGGAGACAAGATCGGCCCTTCACGAACCCGACCTGGGTGGGGTCCAATGTTTGAAGGTTGCCAATGTCTTGGTTTATAAGTTCCATGATAATACGCTCCATGGCCTTGCAGATAAGGCTCGTCAGACTGATGGGACGGTAGTTTCCGGGATCCAAGGTGGATCTCCCCTTGAGGAGTGGGATAACTGTAGCTCTGCACCACTCAGTGGGCACGAAAACTGAGGTGAGGTTATGATTAAACATGACACTTAGGTGAGGTGCCAGTTCATATTGTAGTTAATGTAGTACACAGCCCGAGATGTCATCTGGTCCCATGGATGCTGTATTCTTAGCTTTGGAGAGTGCGTTTTTTACCTGTGTGGCTGTTATTACTGGATATTGGCAATCTTGCGGTATTGAGATGGGCCATTTAGGGAATGAGAGGGGGTGAGAGGGGGGTGAAGTTGGCACTGAATCGATCTGCCAGGATATTGGCAATATCCTTGGGATCAGTATATTTAATACCATTCTGTTTTAGCTCAGAGCAGATCTGGGCATTGCCATTTAGATTCTTGACATAGTTATAGAATGCCTTGTGGTTGTCTTTGGAATCTTTGGCAATTTTATTTTCGGAACTAGCTTTGGAAGATTTTATGAGGGATCTCAGTTTCTTACTGAGGCTGGTAAGGGAGTTGGGATTTTCCTCTTTTCTGCAACAGTTTCTTCCTTTTGTTGTAAAGTTTGTTTATGGCAGGGGACCACCAGATTGGCTTCCTTTTTTGGATGAGAGCATCTTGGTTCTATTTGGGATGGCACGATTCATGCATGAGTGGATGTGCTCGTACAGTACCTTAGTGTAGGATTCAGCAGTTCAGTTCCCGTCTGCATGGGTGTCATGAAGCTTGTCACTTCTGACTTGAGTAGCATGAAGCTGGCTTTGGAGAAGTTTTTTATGGAGGTTTCCTTACTGGGGGGTGGGGGTGGGATGTGGATGTTAAGGGTGATTAGCTTATGGTCAGACCTGACTAACGAGGGGGTGACCATAGGTGTGGAGCATCGATTTCACATGTTGGTAATGACCAGGTCTAGGATATTGGTGCCCCTGGTGGGACTATGGATTAGTTGATCCAGGGCATTGGAATTTATGAATTCCAAGAACCGTTGGGCAAAGGTGTTGATACATGAGTAGTTTTCCCAGTTAATGGCAAGGTAGTTAAAAATCACCCAGAATTAGGGTGTTTGGTTCTATCTTAATATTTTCCAGTATGTTTAGAAAGGTGTAGTGAGAATCTTGGGGTATGGTGGGGGATCTGTAGCAAGCTACAATTTGGATTGCAGTCTTACCTAGTGTTAGTTGCATCTGGAGAATTTCAGATGCATTGTGTTGGGCAACTAGCCTGGTGGTGTGAATATCCTTGGTGAATATTGACTCTCCTCCACCTTTAGTGTTTTGGTCCTGGTTTGGTGGCCGAAAAGTGTGGTAAGAGTTGTAGCCTGGCATTGCAGGGGTGCTCTCTGGAGCCTTGAACCAGGTCTCAGTTACTGCACAGATATCAATGTTCTCCATTTTTAGGAGTGCCTCGAGTGAGTGCATTTTGCGGTTTAGACTTCTAGCATTGAGTAGCATTACCTTCAGATTTTGCATGCTTGTACCTGTTACGGTGGTGGATTTGTCCTTTGAACTTTGCCTGAAAAAGCCACTATAGGGGTGGCAAGAGCCTTAGCCAGTAACGTGAATCCCAGGGGTGACAGGTGCAGACCATCTCTGGCATAGCATCGTGGTTTGTCGATCATGTCGTCCCATGCAGACAGATACTGGATCCCCTTTGAATGACACCAGAAGCTTAGCCAATTGTTGAAGTCAATCATTTTGTCCTTATATTGTGGTATAATTCTGGGTGAAGGCAGGATGCTACTCGGGGCTAGGGTCATACCTGCCTGGGCCACATGATCTGTGAGCTCTTCCATGTCTCTTTTCATGTAGTCCAGGGAAGTACATCTCAAGTCATTCACTCCAACATGGACAATGACAGAGTCATATTTGTACTTGTTGTGGAGTGACTTGAGTGCATGCGTTATGTGGCGGATCCTGGCACCCGACAGGCAGCTGACTGTAATTTTCTCCTTGTTCAACCTGGTGAGAGGACATCAGTGTGCCGGACTATAGATTCACCTATGACTAAAGTGTTAGGTACGTTGTCTTGCCTTAGGGGCTGTTGCTGGGTGGCACACTGGTGTTGTGAACTATGTGACTCTTTGATTATGATTGGTGTTTGTTTGCGTTTCAGCTTCAGAGGTCCTTGTTGCTTGGGCAGGTTGCAGTTAAGGGCCTCTGCATATGTGGATTTAGTGTTGCTATATGTGGGTGTTGGTGGTGTGGGTTTAGAAGGGCTATGTGTTGCTTGAGGTGCAGTGTGGGTGTTAACCTTCTCCTCTTGACTGTCTAGCACAATCTTGGATGGAGAGAGCTTTGCTTCCATTTTGGCTATGTAAGTGCATCTCTCACAGGTTGTAGTGTTGGGTGGTAGGAGGAGAGGGTTGTCTGTGTACATGAGGCAATTGCTGCATTGCCCCAGTTTGCCCAGATTCACCAGGTGGACAGGAGAAATCACCGGAAGCTGACCCTTGGACATGCCTGGTTTGGTGCTTTTTTTATTTTTATTTATTTTTTTTGTAAAGTACAGGAGCTGATGTCCTTCAAGGATGCATCTGCAGTCATAACATATGGGTTGTCCTGCCTCAGGCAGCCCTTCGGTCAGCCGGATTCCAAAGTCTGGGTCTGGCCTCGGCTGATGTCGCACTTTCCCCGACATCAGAGTGTCTGGGGTATAAAAGCATCAGCCGACGCCATTTTCCTCCGTCTTTCTTGCCACGCGGTGCCCGAAGCAGAAGCTGTTCGCAAGTGCCGGTCGGTCAGATCCAGAGATTTCAACTACCGAAGACTTCGAAAAAAGCTAAGTACCCCGTTGGGGACTCTTTCTTGCCTCAGCCTATGTCAGACAAAGTAAATAATTGTTTAACTTGTGGGAAACAAATACCTCATAAGGATTTCCATTCTTACTGCCTTCCTTGCTTAGGCCCAGACCATGACGTATCAGCTTGTTTAGCCTGTGCCTCCTTCAACCGACGGACTCTTAGACATCGGTCGGAGTTTGCAGAGGAGTTTTTTGGAACCGATTTTGCTTATAAAATGCCGTCGGAGACTCCGACTACGCATATGGTCAAAAAACGCAAGGAAAAGGACCGACACTCGCAGCCCGCGGTTTCGGCTGAAACCACGGCTAGGCCTACCGCGAGTGTCTCGGTTTCGGCTGAAACAGAGTCCACGGCTATTCCTACTACCGAAACCATACCTCCGACCACCGAGGCCAGAGAGGCCCCGGCTGAGTCAGCTTCAGAACTCCCTACCGAAGCTAGTGTTCAGGATTTGTCCGACACCATACCTTTGGACATTTCTACCCCTGCACGTGGGGCAGCTAGGCCCCCAGCTTCTATGTCTATTAAGGCCTTCTCCAGGGCTAAAGCTGCCAAACTTTCAAAAGCTTTGCCTGCCAAATCTACATCCCAGAGGCCTTCCTCTAGCTCTCAGATCCTCAGTCTTGCTGAGGACCTTATCTCCTTAATTAGGGGTTCCCAACCTCACCCAGACAGGGCCTCCCAACCTCCTCCAGACAAAAGGCCCAGGACTGACCCCTCTGAACCTCACTCCTCAGATTACTCCACAGATGGATCTGATTTGTCAGACCACCAGGAAGGGGCCTACTCGCCTTATGAGGATTCAGATGCAGAAGAATCTATCCCTTCAGCCTCCCCCCCCTGAAGAATTTTCCTTTGGGGAGACTTTACACTCCATGAGAGAACACTTTCAATGGCAGGGTCAGGATTTCTCTGATTCTAGAAAAAGATTAAGGACCTTTTTGCATTTGCCCCAGCATAGGCCCTTAGCTATACCTCCGGTTCTAACTGTAATTGATGATGTGTACAATGATGTCAGTACTGCACCTGATTCTCTTCCTCCGGCCCCCGCCAAACCTGACCTATATTACAGGGTCCCGGATTCTCACTTCCACCTGTATAAAGCCCATGCTGCAGACCCAGAAACTATTTCTCAGGGCCCTAAAGGGGTTGCAGCCGCTACTGCCAAAAATCCCCTACCCTCTGAAAGAGAGTCTAGAGCATTAGAGAGATGGGGAAAAAAAAAAAAAAAAAGGTTTATACATCTGCTTCTCTTTCTGCCAGGGCATTAAACTGTCAATTTCATATGATACAGTACCAAGAATTTTTGTTAGATCAGCTAAATAAGAAACTTTCTTCACCTGAACCTTTAGACCGTAAATCCCTTCAGGATTTGGTACACAACTCACAACTGGTCAGTAATCATTTCTTAAAATGTGGCTATGATGCACTGGAGGCTTCATTTAGATCAGCTATGACTGGGGCAGTAATTCGTAGGCATGCCTGGCTGAAGGAGCAATCTTTGCCAGACCAGGTCAAGGCTAAACTCCTCGATGCTCCAATGGAGAAACAGCATTTATTTGGTTCCCCTGCACAGGAGATTCTAAAGAAGGTTGAAGAAAAAGCAAAATCTGTGCAAACAGTTAAAGATTTCCTGCAAGTTCAACCTCCGAGGTTCAGTAGAAACTGGCCTACAAAGAATTGGTCCTTTCCAGATTCCTCCAGAGCACAGAGAGGCAGAAACAGGCGCCCTAGAGGCAGAGGTCAGTCCAAGGGCCCCTACAGAGGCCGTCAGTGGCATTCTGCCAACCAGAGGAGTAGTGCAACAGCTACAACTACTACCACTACCACAGGACAGACACAATGACTTGACTCTGATTCCGCCTACCAGGGATCAACTGGAAGCACCCTTGGGCAGAAAGGTGGCTTTATTCTCGAAAAACTGGCATTGCATTACAAAGGATACATGGACATTGCAAATAATAGACAAAGGATACAGGTTTCACTTCCATACTTTGCCAAAAAGAGGCAGAATGCCAAACCTTCCACCAAACCAGAAGGCAGAGGCTTTAAGACAAATCAGCAAGTTACTTCAGATGAAAGCTATAGAAAGGGTACCATCTACAGAACAAGGCCAAGGATTTTACTCCAGACTATTCCTTGTGCCAAGAAAAGAAAACCAATGGAGGCCTATACTCGACCTGTCCGCACTGAACACTTATCTCATTGTGCCAAAATTCAAAATGCTGACCCTACAGCAACTTCTTCCCATGCTGGGCAAGGAGTCTTGGTTGGTGATTCTAGATCTCAAGGAGGCATACCTGCACGTCCCTATCCGACCAGATTGCAGAAGGCACCTCAGATTTCTTGCAGGATCAGAGCATTATCAATTCTCAGTGTTGCCCTTTGGCTTATCTACTGCGCCCAGAGTATTCACGAAATGCCTGGCATCAGTAATTGCACACTGCAGACTTCAGGGAATTCAAATTTATCCATACCTGGACGACTGCCTAATACAAGCGGACAACAAGAAAAAATTATTAAAGGACTTGGCCTATGCCATACACCTGCTACAAACCTTGGGATACACAGTCAACATCCAAAAGTCAAGACTAGTACCATCCCAAAGGATAACCTTTTTGGGTGCGGATCTGGACACAATCACTCAGATGGCTTTTCTCACAGAAGAAAAAAAAAACAACTTCCAGATTACTTCATGACTCTGACAAGACAAACTCAGCTTACTGCAAGGAAAGTCCTGCAGGCCCTGGGTTACATGGCATCTTGCATAATTTTAATTCCACATGCCAGCTTGCATATGAGGAAATTACAATGGTACCTAAGGAATGTATGGTCTCAACACAGTCACAGTCTAGAAACCATGCTTCAAATCATTCCATGCCTTCAAAAGGAATTCCTGTGGTGGGCTCAGGCCTGCCAGTCCAACAGAGGGTTGCCTTTCAACAAACCAAAAACAAGGCAGACCATCACCATGGACGCCTCAGACCGAGGATGGGGAGCACACATGGAGGACAAACGTATCCAAGGCCTATGGCCTCAAGGGCAGCTAAGCATGCACATAAACCAAAAGGAAATGCTGGCAGTAAGGCATGCAATCGAGGCATTCAGACCCTTCCTCCAGCAAGGGCATCTCTTGATATGGACAGACAACACCACGGTCATGTGGTACATAAACAAACAGGGAGGCACACATTCCTACCCTCTATGCCGGATGGCTATGAATCTGTGGAACCTATGCCTGAATCTCAATATCCAGCTGCAGGCCAAATTGCACCAGGAAAAGAGAATACACTAGCAGACAGCTTAAGCAGAACTACCATGGATGCACACGAATGGATGCTGCATCCAGACATCTTCAAACTCATAACAAAGAAATGGGGAATCCCAGAGATAGATCTGTTCGCCTCCCCACTCAACCACCAACTGAAGAAATTCTGCTCAAGGACATACCACCCACAAGCCTGGAGGGTGGACTCTCTCTTTCAGCTGGAATGCCCTAACAGTATATGCCTTTCCACCTCTCCCATTGATGTACAAGGTTCTACTGAAGATCAGGGAGGTACAGCCAAAAGTCATACTAATAGCTCCGGACTGGCCAAGACAACATTGGTACCCGCTATTGAGAAGCATGTCTCAGGCAAACTCATGGCCTCTTCCCCTATGGCTTCTTCTTCTAACGCAGAACAATTTCAAGACCCTGCATCCCAACTTGAAAACATTGCAGCTAACTGCCTGGAAGATTCCTTAAAGCCCAACCAAACCGTTTTATCTCAGAGGGTGAAGGACATTATCTTGGAGGCTCGCAGACCTTCCACAAGAAAGACATACTCAGCTAAATGGAAGAGATTTCTCATTTGGAGCGCATCAAAGGGCACAGATGTCACAGTGGCAAACCTAGCACACATCCTAGAATACTTAGCAGAATTGTTCCACAATGGCCTGTCTTATTCATCCATTAAGATTCATGCTTCAGCAATTTCAGCAGAATACAATATGGATCCACCTATCTTCTCACACCCTCTTCTCAGACAATTTTTGAGAGGGATCAAAAATGTTAAACCTCCAAGAAGACCCCCCCCCCCACCTGCATGGGATCTCAATTTTGTGCTGGAAAAACTGACACTACATCCTTTTGAACCAGCAGCTTCAGCAGACCTCCAGTTTTTATCTTGGAAAACTGCATTCCTTCTGGCAATCACTTCAGCAAGAAGAGTATCTGAGTTGCAGGCATTAATGGCAGTGCAGCCTTTTCTTATTTTTCACCAGGATAGAGTGTCACTGACAACCAATCCTACTTTCATGCCAAAGGTGGTATCTAGGGTATCCTTGAACCAAGCTATTCACTTGCCTACGTTCTTCCCTAACCCAGAGAACAAAGGGGAAAAACTTTTGCACACCTTGGATATACACAGACAACTACGCTACTATTTGGACAGAACTAAAACTAACAGAAAAACTGACCAGCTTTTTGTAGCATATGCAACTGGGGTGCAAGGAAGAGCAATTTCCAAACAGACAATTTCAAAATGGATAGGAAATTGCATTCGTTTTTGCTACTCCTTTCATGGAAAGACAGTTCCTGAAAATATCAGGCCTCACTCCACAAGGGTCACAGCCACCACTACAGCTTTCCTACGAGGGGTGGCTACCAAGGACATTTTAGAAGCTGCTACTTGGAGCTCCATGCATACATTTGCCAAGCATTACAATCTACCTTTATACTCCAGATCCCGAGCAGGGTTTGCAACTGCAGTACTGCAGGGGATCTTAACTACACCATAATTCTCTTAGTACCTCCTCCCCAGATTGGCTATGGTATTCTACCCATATGTTATGACTGCAGATGCATCCTTGAAGGACATAGTACAGTTTTGTACCTACCATAAATGTAGATGTCCGATAGGTATGCATCTGCAGTCAGGATTACCCACCCTCCTTCCCCTCTGTGGTATTCCTAGGGTGCTTACCCCTCTTTCAGCTAGCTGGGGGAATCTATTATGGTGTATTTGTTTGTTTGTTTATATATGTATATAATTTGCAAATATTTGGAACTTTTCAGCCTTTATCCAAATTTAGCCTTCCTAGAGGGCACCTGGCATCTGGGGCAAGAAAAACTGAGGAAAATGGCGTCGGCTGATGCTTTTATACCCCAGACACTCTGACGTCGGGGAAAGTGCGACATCAGCCGAGGCCAGACCCAGACTTTGGAATCCGACCGACCGAAGGGCTGCCTGAGGCAGGACAACCCATATGTTATGACTGCAGATGCATACCTATCGGACATCTACATTTATGGTAGGTACAAAACTGTACTTTTTCCCTTACCTTAGTAAGGTACTTTGCAATTATAGGCTTAGTGCCTACTATTCATTTCTCCTTATTAACAAGGAGAGTTGAGTGCTTGTATCAGTTTAAGGCTTCCTAGTGCTTTCCAGCAGGTATTAGAGCAAGTGCTAGTCACAGGGATGCTTAAAGGTAAGATGAAAAAAATGCACACTGCAGTGTGCACTAGAGAAGTTAGATGTGAAAGTAGGTAACTTAAGTTTTACCTGCTTAAAAAGTTAAGGTTTAGTGGAGAGTTACTATTTTTAAAACAAGATGGATTGAAAGGGGTGGTCACTTTTGTATTCTGGTACTATGGAATACAGTAGGATGGCCAATAAATGTAAATAGTTGAAGGGAAGGGATTTAAAAATGATGATTTTGTGATTACTCATACAAGCCAGTAAAAACAGAGAGGAAATGAGATATATGGTCAGATTTAACATATGAGGCAGGCAACTAGAAAGACAGTGGTATTTAACAAGACAACTGTAACTGGGTGGGAGGGCGGAAAAAAATTCTGCCTGACTCAGAAGAGACAGAGCTGTGGTCTCTTTTGAAGTTTTAATATGCTGTTAAAGCAGAATGCAAGTAAAACACAAGGTAAAGAAAACAAACCACAGTATTCAAAATATAGAAAGGCAATAAAGTAATACAAAATACAAAAAATAAAAGCAAACTAACCTTTCCTTCACAACAAAGTGTAGCAGAGTCTGGATGAGCCTTTCTGACTGCTCCTGACACTCTATGCCAGTTGGCTGCAACCGCTCTGATTCTAGCTTTGAGCTCTTCATTCAGACTACCCTTCTCCTCAACCACCCCACCCAGATACTTGAAGCTGTTTATCTGTTCCACTCACTATCTTCCCTTCTAGCTCTGTTCTCACCTTCTTCTGATTTCCTCAATTTGCTGGCATTACCACTGTCTTATCTGTGCTTAGTTTCATCCCATGTGCCTTCAGTTTTGCATTCCATTTTCTTATCCTTTGCTGAAGTTCTAGCTTAGAGTCTGCCTGTAATGCCACATCATCTGCATACAGTAACTTTGTTGATCTGTCCTCTTCAACCTGTTTGCCAGTGTAGTCCATCACCAGTATGAACAACAGTGGGCTCAGAGCTGAACCTTGGTTTACACCCACTTCCACTGAGAACCCCTCTGTGAGGCCGAACACTGTTCTTATTTGAGTCATTGGGTTTTTGTACATAGCCTGCACTAATTCTACCATTGTTTCTGGGACTTCAAATCACTGCACTACTGCCCAGATCAGCTTTCTTGGGACCTTGTCATATGCTTTCTCCAAGTCTAGGCATGCCCAGTTGGACTCTCTCCTCATTGCTAGCTTCTTCTCAAGTATCTGTCTCACTACAAACATCGGGTCAGTTGTGCTGCATCATGATCTGAGTCCGAACTGCTCATCTCCCATCTTACATTCTTCTGCTCTGTGTATCCGTTTATCAATCACGGTTGTCCAGAATTTTCATACAGTGTGAAAGGAGATTGATGTTTCTGTACTGCCCACAGTTGTGGACATCCCCTTTGTTCTTGTACACCGGCAGGAGTATACTTATTCTCCATCATCTGGGATATGCCTTTCTCTCCACACTGCTGTTAGCACCCTCAGGAGCCATTTCTCCCCTGTCAATCCCAGGGTTTTTATCATATCGCTGTGACCTCATCTGAGCCTGCTGCTTTCCCGGACTTCATTTTCCTTAGTGCTGCTCTTACTTCTTCTAGGGTGGGCTCCTCCTCTTCTCTCATCATAGGCTATTTCTGGGGCAGTACAGCTTTTGTGGGATTTTCCTCATTCAGAAACTGCTGGAAATACTCCTTCCATCTGCCTTTGATGTCCTGTGGACTATTGAGCAGGCTGCTGCAGGCATCCCTTATGAAGGGTGTCTGTCTTCTTTAACTTTCTGTCTTTGCCTTACAACCTGATATAGTTTCTTTGTGCCACTTACTGGGTCGCTTTCCAGAAGTTGGTAGAGTGCCTCTGATGCCCTGTTCTTTGCTATTGCATCTTCTTTCTAGCTTCTTTGTTAGAGTACCAGTAGTCCTTTCTAGCCTGGTCAGTCTTTTCTATCTCCCACTTCTTCCTGTGCTCCTTCTTTCTTTTGATTTACTTCCTGGACTTCTGCATTCCACCACCAGCTTTCTTTATGTACCTTATTTCCATACTTGGCTCGGCCACATATCTTTTCTGTAGTCCTAAAACATGCTGTTTTTAGGCACTGCCATTCTTCAACTCCACCTATTTCCTCCTCTTCTTGGGCTGCTAGGGCCTTGAGTAATTCCTTAAACTGTTGTACTTTATGTCCAGTCAAATTCCAGGTCGTCAGTCTGGTCTCTGTTGACCTTAGAGCCTTCTCTGACCATTACTTGCAGCTGACTGTGGCATCTAGTGGTTTATGCTGTGGGTTATTTCACTGGGGGTGACTTTGCAAACATGGATTTTACCCCAGTGCCTTTTCTTACTCTGAGGAAGTCTACCCGAGTTGCATGTTGGCTACTCTTCTATGTGATCTTGTGACTCTCTTTCTTTCTGAGCTGTGTGTTGGCTACTATCAAGCCACTTGCCAGACAGAAGTCTAGAATGGCTTCTCCTTCTTTATTCCTGTTGCCCCACCCATGTGGACCCAGGCAATCCCGATGTCCTGTTCTATCTGTCCTGATATGTGCATTCAAGTCGCCCATTATCAAAACCAATTCATGTTGTCCTGCTTTGTCTAATAGGTCCTGCAACTGTTGTTTGAATGCACTCTTTTCCTCACTATCACAACCCTGCTGTGGGGCATAGGGCAGTATTCATAATCTCACTCTATCATTACACTGGAGTCTAATTACCATGAGTCTGTCATTAATTCTGATGATATTCCTCACTACCTTCTGAAGCATCTCTCTCGCCACAATTCCTACACCATTTCTAGCCTGTCCCCCACCTGAGTAGTAGAGTCTGGATCCTAAGCCAAGTGGGTTTGCTGCACTACCCTTCCATCTCATCTCTTGGATACATAGAATGTCCAGCATCCTCCGTATCATCATGTCATCCACTTCCAAGCTCCATCCTGTCAGTGAACCTACATTAAGCGTAGCAATTCTCAGTTCCTGTTTGACAGGTTGGTTGGTTTTATGTCCAGCTTTCGCTCAATAGAGCTATCCCAGGTAACCCAGACTGGGCAACTCGACACTGGCCAGCCAGTAGCTTATTGACCCAGGGCTGCTGGGCTTTATGCCGGGCCTGTGTATCGCTCTCCCACCATTAGCAGATGTCCCTGGCATGGGTCATAGTAGACCGGGTCCTCAACCCACTTATCACAAGTAACTACCTGTGCCCATTTTCGCGACATTAGTCAACATGACTGAATCACCTAGAGCCATATTTTACACTGTTGAGTGGCTAGCCCTGCCATGGCATGCAGTCTGTGGTCCATGTTCTCCTATCTCGAGGATACTGTGCACCACAATAGATGAAGAAGATTGAATGTGCTCTTTGGACTTCCAAAAAGGTTACCAAACAGTTTAGGAGGTGTCTGTGATTCGTAGTCAGAACAAGTCACTGTAATATTCGGATACTACTGTTTGGTCTTGCCTTTTCCGTGAGAGTGTTCTCCAAATACATGTCCATAGTTGTAGCACACTTTTACGTATAGGGAGACTTAAGTATGTATGTCTGTAACTTGCTTAGTGATGGCTTTTGAGTCTCTGCATTATTCTGGTCTCTTGGATAACCATGAAAGTAGCAAAACCTCACCTGCAGCCTTCTTGGTGTCTTATTAATAGGTTGCAGTCTGGTTACTCAGTTATTCAGAACAAAACTCCGCACAGACATAAGCAGCAGTGTCTCCAGGTGCTGCATCTTATGGTGGAAGCCCTGCTGATGATCCCACCTGCAGTAGTCTGCATGACAGTTTTCCTGTGAAACTCTCAGATTTACATAATTAGAGTTGCAGGTGAAATTTGTTACAGTTGAGGAATGCTAACAGTCTCTGCTCAAGCAACCACTTCCATCATCCCCATCCCATGGTGATGGTCACAACAGACACCTCAGCCTCTGACTGTGGGGCACTATAATGGGCAGATAGTTCAGGGTGTCTAGATGTTAGCAGAACAGTTGCTGCACATCAAGCTAGTGTAAATGAGAACAGGCTTTCTGGCCCCTTACTCTATATAAAAGAGTTCCATTGCCATCTGAGATACTTTGTGGGGAATAAGTCATTTCAAAGGAAGACCCAGCTGTTAGTTCCCTTTTCCTCCTAAGTTCTGAGAACAACAAAAGTCTAAAACAACTCTTCTGTGTGGCTGTCTAATTGCATTCATTTTTACTTTGTTGAGCATTAATAAGCCATTACTTTAGCAAGCTCAAGTAATGGCTGTCTAAATGCATTAATTTTTACTTTGTTGAGCATTAATAAACCTTTACTTGACCTTGCTAAAGCTTACTGTGCAAGAGCTGCAATCAATTTGGTAGCCTTCTTTAGGAACACAGTGCAACCATTGTTATTTGTGCAGCATGTCACAGATGCCAGTAAATGTCTTTGCAAAGCCTTGTGTGCTGCATGAGGGTAGTGTCAGAAACATCCTTAAATCAGACAGGCTTCCTATTAGAGAAAAACTAATTTTAGGCTAATGTTATCTTGCCTGCATCACAAAATGTGTTATGCTCTTGGTGCAAAAGTAAATCAGCGTGTTTGAAGTGGAGTGGACACCATTGCCGCAAGTTAAAATGAAACTAGGTGCAAACAATTAAGTAAAATAAAATGTAAATGATTAAGTAAAAGTCAAAACATGTCTAACCTTTAACAAATGACCCATGGCCAGAACAACCAGCTGCTTTGTGAGCTTCCTGTAACCTGGCCAGAGAAATACCCAGTCACAACCCACCTTCTGTCAGAGAAACCACTACTAACCCAGAACCTAAGCAAAAGAGTTAAGTACAAATAGAGCTCAATTCTCAAAAAATGTCTAAAATAACATATTCTGTAGGAAAAGAAGGCTATTGTAACTCTTTTATTAGAAAGTTATATTTTCAAGGTTTAGACAAATCGTTTCAATCTCTAGAATTTGGCTCTCATAGTCATAATTCTTGCCTTACACCTCTCAAAGTACAATTTCTTCTTAAACGTTATTTTGATTTCCATTATTTTCTGTATTTTTTTTTCCCAGGCATCGGTCAGCTTTTCAATAAAATGTGATATTGAAACATACTTGTTAGGATGTTTATTTATTTATTTTATTTTACATTTGTTGACCGGGATTGTCAGACTGAGCTGAAGAGTATAAAAAGAAATACGTCATTAAGATGAGTATAGTTTTTGGGGTAAGTGGTTAAAACACCCCAGTTTTATCATGATGTAGTTGCATGAAGGCAAGACAATTACAATAGAATGTTTCCCTGAGACAGTTAGCTTAACAGGTTTTAGAAGACAGTAGAAAGAGTAGCTCAGGAAGATTAGAGAGAGCTAGTGAGAAGAGTGAGTTAAGGACAGAAAGTAGATTAAGGTATGAGAAGTAGGGGATGTTTAAGGAGGGAGAGTGCAGTGGCAGGACCAGTGACTTTTAAAGTGCTCTTTGGTGGCTGTCTTAAATTGTTTAGGATGTGTAAGGGTCCTGATTTCTAGTGGGAGCCTATTCCAGGCAATAGTGGGGTGATAGCTGTACATGTTGCGTCCAAATTTAGACTTGGGTTTGTAGATTTGTAGTAGGTGTTGGTTAGAGCTTCGGAGAGGTCTGGAGGGAGAATAATGGGAGATGAGAGGGGATAGTGCTGGGCAGTAGGAAGGCCGGTGTAGGATAGAATGGATGATCTGGAGCTGAGAGAGAAGCTGGTAGGGTAATTCAAGCCATTTTAGGTGTTTTAGAGAGAGACAGTGATGGGATTTGTATGTTTGTTAGGCAGCAAATCTATTTACCTTGTTGTGGGTAGATTCGAGTTTGGTCAGATGTGCTGAGTTAAGATTTGTGAGAATTTGAGAATTGTACATTAGACTAAGTAGAAGGTAGGTAAGAGAGAGAGTAATCTTGTCTTCAGAGGTAAGGAATTTCTTGTTACGGTAAAAGAGCCCTAGTTTTGAATGTGCCTTTTTGATACAGTTATTAACATGCAAGTCAAATTTAAGCTGATCGTCAAAGGTTACGCCTAAGAGCTTAGTACTGGATTCTACCTGAATAGGAGTGTTATTAAGGGACTGTATGGAGAAGGAGGGTTTAATATTTATGAACTTTTTAGGTAGGAAGAGTAACAGCTTTGTTCTGTTAGGGTTAAAGATGAGCTGGTTGTTGCAGAGCCATGTTTCAACTAAGTTAAAAGATGCCTGAGTAGCTGAGAAGAGCTTAGAGGGAGAGTTGGCTGTGGTGATGACTGTAGAGTCATCTGCGTATTGCACTAAAAGATGATTGAGGACAGAAGGTATAGAGCTGATTAGTAAAGATATTAAAAGTAAAGGCCCTAGGATAGACCCTTGAGGTACACCAATTTTGACAGTTAGAGGAAGGGAGAGTGCCATCTCACTGATTGAGATCTATCAGTGAGGTAGCTGGAGAACCATGCAACAGTATCAGAGGAGAAGTTGAGGTTATGCAGTTTGTGCAGAAGAAGAGAGTGTGAAACAGTGTTGAAAGATTTTGAGAGGTCCAAGAATAGTCAAGAAATAAGTTTATGGTCATCCATGGCTATAGAGACAGTGTTGAGGAAAGATAATAGAGCTGTAGTTGTGCTATGTTTGGGTCTGAAGTAGTGTTGAGTGGGTGTAAGCAGATTTTCCTGTATTAGATACTGCATAACTTGTTTATGAATAAATTCTTCTAGTACTTCAGAGAGAGAGAGGAGATGATAGCGATAGGTCTAAAGTTGGAGATATCAGAGGAGTTGCCTCCTTTGTGTATAGGTAGAGTGTAGCATTGTTTTCAGATGGAAGGGACTTTAGATTCAGAGATAGAGCGATTAATTAGGATAGACACAGAGAGAGCAGGAGTGTCAGCTGCTAGTAGAAGAAAAGTGGAAGGAATATTGTCAGCTGATGCTGAGCATGGTTTTAATTTAGAGAGTAGAGTTTTGATGTAGCTAGTAGGTACAGGTTTGAGGGAGAAGGTATTTGAGGCGATAGTATTAGGAGTAGGTTCAGAAAAGTTGGAGATGTTAGTAGTAGAGTTTGGGTGAGGGTTCAGTAGCTTAGATATTGAATCGATAAAGTAGGTATTGAAGATAGTGGCAGTTTCTTCAGATGCCTTGTCTGGGCATGGATTGGGGGGAGCTAAGATTACCGGGATGTAATATTTGGTTAATAGAGTTCCAGAATTTTTTAGGATTAGATTTTAGGGCTGTGGGAAGTTTGTTATAGAAGTCCTTTTTATCTTTGTGTTTTTTTTTTTTGTCAGATTTCTGAGTTCTTTATATTTTTGTAAGTCTGCAGAGAGCTTAGTTTGTGACCATTTTTTCCATAGTTTGTCTCTAGTTATCATAAGGGTATGAGAGGCTTTTGAAAGCCATGGAGATATGGTGGACTTAATTTGGACTTTGTGAGGGGGAGCAAGTGAGTCTAAGATGCTAAGAAAGGTGGAGTTGAAAGCTAGGACTGCTTCTTCTAGTAAGGTAAGGGATTTCCAGTTTACTTTAGAGAGGAGGGCATTAAATGTTTCTGGATGGAAGTTAGAGAGTTTACGACAAGTGATACATTTAAGAGGTTTTGAGAAGTGGATGTGAACCTAAGCAATTTTATAGGGCAGTGATTGCTCAGGGTATTTGGTAGGGTTTCAGGGTTATGATATTTGGAAGGATTAGATACAAGTACCCAGTCAATTGTTTGTGTCTTTCAGCTTTTCCGCGGTTTGGGGTCGCCACAGCGGAACTCCAGTCCACTAATGATTGACGGTTGATTTTTACGTACCGGCTTGCCATGCTTGATGCACAACCTTCAACGAAGGTACGCCCATTCACGCATGTCTCCACGCAGAAGATGCTCTAGCTGAGAATTGAACTGGACAGCGTCTTACTGTGAGGCGACAACGCTACCGCAGCACCACCACCGCGGGTTACACAAGTACCCAGTCAATAAGAGTACTAAATGTGTAAGAGTTGTTTGTATGGGTAGGTTGGGATATTAGCTGTGTAAAGCCATATAAATTAATATGAGTATTAGAGTTTGTATTACTGAGCGTTAACCAGTTAATGTTGACATCCCCAAGGAGGATAGTTTCATTGGGGATGTGTTGAGAAAAGTATGAAAAAATATTTTCGAGCAGAGGAATGTTGTCTCCTGGAGGAATATAGATTGCTGCTACTGTGATGGTGGTGTGGTCATCTATTTTAAGGTTAGCTGTAAGTAGTTCAGCAGGAGAAAAGGATGGGATAGGTTTCATAATGCTTGTAATGGTGAGGTGGTCGGAGCTGAGGATGGCAACACCACCCCTTTTTGTTTTGGCAATCTATACGGAGTATGTTATAACCATGGGGGAGAATGCCTTTATCAGAGGTTTGGGGTTTTAGCCAAGTCTCTCTTAGGGCGAGGACATCATGGGTGTGGAAGGCTATCCAGGCATGGGTTTCACTAAGATTGTTTAGAATACTACTGGCATTCATAGAGTACAAGGAAATATGTTTGTTTGGAGAGGATGAGTTTATTAAGTTGGGAGAGGTTGAGTTATGCATGGTGGGATGACGGATGGGCCCAGGATTTGGATGCATGTCTCCTGATAGAAGCAGGGCTACAGGAAGTTGGTAAAGTTTGAAATTAAATGAGTTGTAAGTCAAGTACTTAGTCTTGGTTTTAGATGCTAGAGAGTGAGGGGGAGGAAGTTTGATTTTAGGCAGAAGAATCTGCATGGAAAAGATAGAGGTGGAGATTTTAAGGAGATGGTTAGGAGATAATTGAAGTATAGTCACTGTACTTATGATCTTGGTATTTTCTGACTGCATTTAATTTTATGCTTATTTGTATGAACTAACTCCATATGTATGTTTTTCTAAAACAAAACTGTTAAGTATCTCGCAGTCAAAACACTGTTATATGTTAGCCTTTTGAAGACTGGCGGTGTAAGCTAAGATGATGCTTACTAGGCTTTGACTTCCTTTCTGTTCATGCATGCGGAATTAGAATTCTCCCTGCAACTTTTATGCTTATCTCTGGGTTCATAATTCAACACCTACATTGACATTAAGTAGCATGGATAATCACCCTGTTGTCTGCAGGACAAATTCTGTACAGAAAGGTTGTAGAAACTACTGGGATGGAGTTAGGAACAGTATGTATATATGCATTTTAACATGTAAAGTACCTTTCTTTAGCCATCACATTTGTGCATTTGTTAGTGTTATTAATGCATAGCCATGTGTTTTCCAGCCATAGTAATGAAAACAAAAAAACTGAAATACGGTATGCAGCAACTGTCAGAAATGAACAGTTGATATAACACCTGAATTTCATAGATTTTCAGTGATGGACCCAGAACTTCAGCTTTTTTAGATGTGTTTTGTGCTGTTGTAGTACTGCAACCAGTGTCAAATTTCCATTAAACATGATACCCTTTGCATCAGTGTACTTTTTACTAATTATTATGTAAGGGAATAAAGACTAAAGTACAGATATACTGCTATTCTAAAGGCCTCTTTGCTTTGATTTTTATGAATGCATACCATCCAGTATAAGCTTGATTAATGCCTCATGCAAAGAGACCAGCCAACTCCTCACCATTTAAGTTCTTAAGAAACATTAAAAAAAATCTAATTCCTGTTTCAGATAGGTACAGCTAATGTACTGCCTGAAGAAGTGAAATCAAATGGACAAAAAAAAAACGTTTTCCTTATTTATTGTCAGTGGTGCAACAGATGGCACTCATCACCTTTGGTGCACAAGGGTTTGGGTTCTATTCCCATACCAAGTAGATAGATTACTGACACTGCAGTGCAGCATGGGGGAGTGCACTTATGAGTACTTCATCCTTTGGATGAGACGTTAAACTGAGGCCTCATCTGCTTGAGTTGGTGGTAGCTGAGATGGAATTAAAAGACCCCATGGCACCCATACAAAAGAGTATGGGGAAGCTCCTTGATGCCCTGGTGAAATTTCCCCTAATAGTATAAATACCATCTCAGGTCCCCATGAAAAGAGGCTAGTAACTTAGTGGGAATAACCCGGTCAACAAAGATTAAATAAATAAAATAAATCTTAAAACTGCCACCCTAACCTGTACTAATGAAGCATCACAAGGCTCTATAAATACCTCAGTAACCCTAGAAACCATTGCATACTTATATATAATCTGTGAGGCAAAAATACTGGACTGTAAAAAATCAAGTATGAGTTGGTATAAAGATCAAGAAAAATTTGAAGAAAATGTATGTAAAGATATTGATCATAATAGGAAACCTTTTTATAGATACATAAGATGTGGAAGGAGTAAAGATACACAAATTGATAAACTGTGTGCAGATTCTAAAATTTATTCTCAGACACAACAGATTATAGATATATTTACAAAATCTTATGCAAAACAGTTTGGCTCCACAAAAGGGGTGGTAAGTTGTCCTAGTGACATCCAGGTAACCCCAGATACTGGAATCAAATTAGATTATATTGAAAAAAGAACTGTGCAAACTGGATCCAAACAAAGCACGGGGAGGAGACGGAATAAGTAACAAAGATCTGAGAACACTTCAGCAAGAACTTACACTACCATTATATCTATTATTCACTAGGTCATATAAATATGGGGAGATTCCTCAAGTTTTGAGACATGCACTTATTAAACTTGTCTTTAAGGGAAAGGGGAGTTGCTCAAACCCAGAATCATATAGACCCTTAAGTCTGCTTTCATGTTGTGGAAGAATAATGGAGAAGGTAATACTGGATAAGTTATTATCAGAACTGGATAGGTTGGGACTTGAAACCATATATCAGCATGCATATGTTGAAAATAAATATATTACCACCTGTAACATGATGTTCTATAACAATGTAATAACAGCTATGAATGAAAAATTGTGCCGTGCTGTGATTTATATAGATTTAACTTCAGCATTTGACAGGGTCATACATAAAACACTGATCAATAAATTAGTACAACTAAGTATTGATGTACTGTTGATAAGATGGATAGCTGTGTGGCTTACAAATAGGACATGGCAGGTATCACACACCAACTGGACAGGCAAAATCCTTGGTTACAGTCAAGGTACCCCACATGGCTCTGTCATAGGCCCTTACTTGTTTAGATTGTATCTTTCAGACCTTACTTTTTCATCTGAAGTGTTCTACAGTCTATATGCTGACGACCTGAAATTGGATAAACTGATTACAAGTGTTACAGATAAGGCATGCCTGCAAAATAATTTGACTAAATTGACCATTTGGACACAAGAGAATAATATGTTGATAAATAGATCAAAAATGAAGCATATGAGATTCGGGAGACATAAATTGAAAGGTGAATATTTAATACAGCACACAGTGATTGAAACTGTAGACTCATTTAAGGACCTGGGTATATGGGTAGATTCAGCTGCGAGTTTTTCTAATCATATCAACCATTTGGCTAATGATAGTTATAGAACTATAGGTTGTATAAAAAGATTTATAAAGTCTAGGAAGTCAAACATAATGAAGTCATTGTTTGTTAGTTACAAACAAAATCTTTTTGTAAACTAAAAGGTGATTTACATTCTCTTAGATGGTTCAAGATGAAAATCAGCATTTGCACGTTGGTGTATGTGTATCTGTTTATCACATGCACACATTTCCTATATTATTATATTTGCCATTTGTATAGCCTGTGGTGAAAATTACTTTGTACTTGCAACCATTCTCATCAAAGTGATGTGCATTTTGTGCACCTCTTTTTTTTTTTTTTTCACCTGTCTTGCAACATGAAGATATGTAAGTGACCATATTTAAGCTGTAGGAATATAGTTTAGCTGTGGAATACCTCTCTAAAATGTGTGATTTATTGTTTGTTGAAATTCCTAATATCATTTGTTTGTGTTTCTCACTAGCTATTACTGCACAGCTTTCAGTATTTTACTAGAACTGCTTCTGTAAAGGTAATACCACCCTTATTGTCTCACTGTGTTAGCCACAGTTATCATGGCCATTTCTTTTTAAAGCTGTAGGTTCTGATAGAGGGACTGTTTCTGTATGTGTGGATTTTGCTACGGTTATTGTCCTGCGTGTATCTACTTCCATTTGTTTGTGGTAAAATAAATTGATCTTTGTTGGCTCCGTGGTGTAGAGGGATAAAGCATTCTCCTCACCGTTGCAGTATTCTTTACAATAGGGATCCCCTGGCAAGTGCAGCCTGAAGTCCAGCCAGTATACCAAAGCCTTTTGGTTGTAAAAGGTCTGCCGTACGTCACATGTACTGCCCACACACAACTTGGGGTATAAAGTTGACATCCAGGCATACCATCTTCAGAAATGAAAATCCCCAGTAGGAACAACAGTCCAAGGATAAAAGTAGGTAATAAGCACATCCAGAAGAAAAAAGGTCCAGGGGAAGTAAGGAAGGAGAGAATACTGCAACAGTGAAGAGAGACATATACTGTTATGATAAGTTTTTACACAACTGTACTGTGTCCTTCCATATCACTGTTGCAGTATTATTCTTTACAATAGCAAGAATGCAAAAGCTCAGGAGGAAGGGCCAGCAGAGCCCTCTAGGTAGCCATGGAGATTGGCCCTGGCAAAGCCAGCTCTGGCCCTAGAATTCACATTCCAACTTATACAGTTTAGTAAAGGTATCCGCAAAAGTCCAGGTTGCTGCCTGAAGAATAGAATTACTTACTATCCAAACACTTGAAGAAAAGCACCAGAAGAAGCCACAGCCTTAGCAGAATGCATCTTAACAGAAGGAAGGTTCTTCCCTTGAAAAGAATAAGAAAAAGAAACGGCTTTAGATTTATTTATTTTATTTTACATTTGTTTACCGGGAAAGTCCGGCTGGACACAGGTCCTTTTTCAGCAGAGGCCTGGGGAGAAAAGCTCAGAAAATAAATTAAAAAAAAAGTACAAAAGTCCAGAAAAAAAGTACAAAAAAAGTTGACCTACATGCATGATTGACAGAATACAAAAGAAATTTACAAAATTGCCATACATGTGTGATTGACAATAAGCAGAGGAACTTTACAACATACACATATTACATAATGATTCATGTTAAGTTTTCTGTGGGGGGGGGGGGGGGGGGGGGGAGATATCCAAGAAAAAATGGTTTGCTTGGAAACAGCCAAACCTAAAGACCTATGATGAAATAAACAAAAAGGTTTTCAGATTTACGAAAAACTTTAGTCTTATTGAAAAATGTCTGAGTTGTCTGTGCACTCTCACTAGCAGACTGCGGAGAGGGAAAAAAGTGGGCTAATGAACAGACTGATTAAGAGACAAGTCATTAACCACCTTGGGCATAAAAGAAGAATTATATGAAGGAACACCCTGTCCTTATGGAAAACTAAAAAAGGAGGAACAGCTATAAGGAAACCACTGGAGCTTTCTCATGTGGAGCTTGACCAGAGGAAGCATAGGAATGGTGGAAGCCATGTAACCCAGTGCCCTTAGAAACTTCCTGGCTGTAATAGAAGTCAGAGGAAGAAGGGACTGAAAGAAAGCAGCCAGAGTTAAAGCCTTGGAACGAGGCAGTGACCAGCACTGGAACAGTCTGGAGTCTGCACTTTAGAAAAACATGATCCTGAGAAGGAGTCAGGAATTATTTTTGGAAATTTACAGTACACCCCAGGCTTTGCAGGAAAGAAATAGCAGAGTGAAGATGCTTCAGTAAAATCTCTGAAGAGGAGGCCTGAAAGAGCAGGTTGTCTAGGTAAGGAAAGACCTGTATCCCTCTCAACCTACAGAAAGCAATCATAGGAGCGAGGCATTTGGTGAAGACCCTTGGGGCAGTAGAGAGTCCAAAGAGCAAAGCAGAGAACTGAAAATGTCAGGAAGCAACAGAGAAATGTAAAAACTTATAAAGAGGGTAAAAAGGAATGTGTAGGTTAGCATCCTCAAGATCCAGGGAAACTAGAAAAGCCTGAGGAAGAAGCAGAGGAAACAAGGTTTGGAGAGACAGCATCTTAAAGGAAAGGACCTTTTAGAAAGGTGTTTAACTGAGAGAGATACAGAATAGGTCTTCAGATGCCTTCTTTCCTGGGGAGAAAGAACATTCTGGAGTAAAACCCCATCCCCTCTGAAGAGTTGGAATTTCTTCCATGAGCCAACAGGCCCTGAAGCACATCTGGAAAAAAACGGGCAGTTGCTTCTGAGGAGGCTGATGAATGCCCAAAACGGGGAGGGTGGGGGTTACCAAACCATGTAATAACCCTGGCGAATTATGGAAAGAACCCAAGAGTCTTGGATGAACTTTACACAAATAGGAAGAGGCAGAGAAAGAGGAATGTGACTGAGAAGAGCAGGATAGTCAGAGAGCACCTGGTTTATCAGGGAAAGGAGGCTTCTGAGTAAGAGTTTTGGTAACCTTAGCAGGAGGAGCCTTTCTACCACCGTTTTTACCTTTGGGAAGAGGATGAGACTGTCTGTGGACAAAGGCAGGCTTGTTAGGATAATCCCTCTGAAACTTAGGAACAGGTGAAAAAAAATATGCTTCAGTTCTTGTAAGGCTTTACCCTTTTCTTGTAGGGACTTAAACAGCTCCAGAGCAGCAGCACCAAATAAATGCTTATTATCTAGAGGAATATCTATAAGCTTAGCCTTGATATCATCGGGCAAAGGCTGAAGCCCAAGCCAGGAATATCTCCTCAAAACAGATCCAAAAGCAGCAGCCCTAGATGAAGCATCAGTTGCATCATAGCTGCATTTAATGGAATGGCGAACAACTTTGGAGGATGTCTCTAACAAGGCAAGAACAGAGGCCTTCTCTTCGGAATCAGGAAGATCTGAAATGGCTTGAGAGGCATGAGAGAGAAGAGCCATCACAGCTCTAAAGGCTAGGGTAGCAGAAGTATACACCTTCTTGCCTAGCCTCTCCATGGTTCTGCTCTGCTTGTCCTAGGGAAGCAACTTAGTCGAAGGCAACAATTTGGAAGGCTTATCAGAAGTCACTGACTGTACCAAAAGGTCAGCAGAGGGACACTTATAAAGTTACTTGCAGTCATCAGGCACTTTATAATACCTTTCAGGTTTCTTGGACATAGGGGCTGGGAATAAGGAGCCAGAGAAGCAGTGAAAAAAGCATTCAGCAGGGCAGCAAGAACAGGCGAAACAGCAGTGAGCCTAGGAGACTTCATCCGCAGAAGCTCATAGTACCTCTTCTGAACATCAGACACCTGAGTACGCTCCTATTTGAAAAATTCCATCATTCTGGAAATAGTATCACCAAACGAAATATCCTCAAAAGGAGAGTCAGGCCTAATAGACTCTTCTTCAGAACCATAGTCTAATGGAGAAGGAATCCGAGAGGAATAAGTAAGTGACTCTTCATCAGAATCAGCATCATCAGTGGAGAAATCCTGTTCCCTAGGCCTCTTAAGAGGGGTAGAATACCAAGGAGGAGCTGGAACAGAAACTCCTGTGGAGGCTTCAAAACCATAAAAACATTAAACAGACCTTGAGTAAAGTTTTGCCACTCACTCCTAGGACCTTTTGGAGCAGGCGAAATATGCTTAGTCTGGTCTGTCTGAAAAGACCGAAAGCCCACTTACTCGAAGATGACAAGACCGAGATGGCATCACTGAATCTTCATTTAAACATATCCTCAAATAACCGAGAAGTTACCCAGGGAAAGGAAACGGTGTATCAACTTTAGTTTGCCCTTTGCCTCCACTGTAGTGTGATCTCTGAGTTGCTTTAATTAGTTAGGGGAGGTGTGGTGGGCACGGCCCCCCACTTGTGTGGGTTCAGAGTGCTTCTGTGTGCTTTCTTATGATTGTTGGCCAACTGCTTCCTTTCCCTGGGTAACTTCTCGGTTATGTGAGGATTTGTTTAAATGATGATTTGGTAATGTCGTCTCATTCTTGTTGTCTTTGCGTAAGTGGCCTTTCGATCTTTTCAAGTAGACTCGTTTAGTCTTCTGCTTCTTTTTAAGAGGGATGTCAGCCTTAAAAAAATTAGGAGGCCCTGTCCCCTGTTGACACTCTATAATCATAGTTGGCATCTCATCCTTCACTAATATCAGAGAACTCCCCTAGGCCCTTCGGTAATTACTAGCTGCAGTTCCCCCTGTACATCCGAAGTGGACGTCTGCAAGCCCTCCATGGATGTGAGTGAAGTCAGATCCATGCCGGCCTCCAAAACAGTCATGGGAGAGGAATCCATCAAGAAAAGCAGACAATCCCTTGGGCTTTCACCAGCCTCAAGAGAGACTTTCAATGGAGGTGGTACAGCCAAAGAATCTGACCAAGCTTTCTTGGTCTTCTTTACAGATGGTTATTCCTTGGGTTGGGGAGATCCTTCCATGTTGTGTATAGCCAACAGTTTGTGAGTTCTCTAGGTAGAGCGCAAGTGAAGAAAGCCAACTACGCAATGACTTAGGGATGAAAGCTTAACAAATCTCACAGGATGTATGGTCGTGGGTAGCGCCTAAACTGAACAAACACCACTCGTAACTATCTTTATGGCGAATCTGTGTCCCACACTGGTAATTCCCCTTTCTGGATGACATGAAAACCCAACAACCAGAAACAAGGCGAAACAAAGATAAGTGCCCCTTTGAGGTTTTTGATCTTCTTATCTGAAGCCAGTTGAAAACTAGCAGACGAACAAGTTTTCAGACCGACAATTGAAGATGGCATTTGGACTGGCAGCAAAGAAGTTCTGAGGATGTATGTCAGGATATCACCTTTATGCCCTATGCCATGTGCAAGAAGCATATGTGTGACATACCCTTTACAACCAAAAGGCTTTGGTATACTGACCAGATATCAGGCTGCCCTTGGATCCCTATTGTAAAGAATACTGCAAACTGATGTGGAAGGACATCAACCCATGCCCAGTTCTCCAAGCCAGCACAAGTATTTAGGTTCCAGACAAAATTCACTAAACAAAAGAACAGCACTTCTACTACTTCTGCCAAAAAACATTATGAATATAGAAAAAGTTGTTTATTTCAGTCCAGATAAAACATATAAATCTGTACAAACCACCACAGAATAGTGAACCTGTTTTTGATGGAAGACCTGCCTTTTTCAGTGTAAAGCCCAATCTGTGTCTCAGATGTCCTGAGATCATTTCAGCAGATCAACCACTGGAGGAGGTAACTAAAGGAAGATAAGTTGAAGGATAATGATTGTTGCCAGCATATGCATCCTGGAGGAGGGAGATAGCCCAATCTGCCATATGACTGGTTTCTAGAGGAGGAAGGAGAGACAGCATGCAGCAGTTGGATAAAGACACCTATGCCCACCAAGCTGTGTGCAGTGCAGTGGCTGTATTTTGCCATACACATGGGTGCATCTTTGTGGAAGCTCGTAGATATCTGGGTGCCATGGAGGTTAGGACATAGGCCAGACAAACTGCTCCTCCATGTAAGGTTACCTGGATGATGATCTCTCCACTGAATGGCTTTGTCTGGAACTAGTTACTTACGAATATAAACATTAGATTCATAATGAAATCATAACTGTTTTGTTATTGACAGTCAAAATCACAATTACAAAACTGTGACATAACTGGAAAGGAAACAACATTTGAAGTGAAACAAGTGATAAGAAAAGCATTTTTGCAATGGGCAGGATTCCTCCATCCCTCGGTCTGCAGAACAAGACCCCTCGTGTGTGTGTGTGTGTGTGTGTGTGTGTGTGTGTGTGTGTGTGTGTGTGTATGTCTGTGTGTGTATAAATATATATATAAATATATATATATATATATATATATATATATATATATATATATATATATATATGAGTCTACTGTTTATAATCGAAAATTCACTTTTTTTCGAAAATAAACAGTAGACGTACGAGTGCACTTCACTGAAAGTGCACTTTCGTGAACACCACTTGAGCGAACGAGCAGTATCATCCACTGTGGTGCGGTAGCCACGGACCTTAGGGTTAGGGCTTGGGTTAAGGACTATCCTTAACCCAAGCCCTAACCCTAAGGTCCGTGACTACTGCACCACAGTGGAGGACGCTGCCCGTTCGCTCAAGTGGTGTTCGCGAAAGTGCACTTTCGGTGAAGTGCACTGTTGCATAACCGTGGGTCTACTGTTTATAATCGAAAACTCACTTTTTCAAAAATATACAGTAGACCCATATATACATGTATATGTGTAAATTAGTAAAACCAGTATAGCAACCACCAAGTACAGTATGCTGCCACATGAAAAGCATCTGTGTCACAATATAAGTTATCTGAAGCATCTTGTGTGTAACCAAACGATTTTATAAACGGTATGACTGAAAAATCGTAAAATCATCCTTCTTTGTAGCATTTATGGGGGATGAAATGTCTTATTCCTGTCACAGTTACAAGTCAACCTTCTGGACCTAAAAGCCATCCTTCAGTGATTTCAGAACTCCTTTGCAGAGAAAGATAACTTTGAACCCCTTAGACTGTTGTTAGTGTTTTGTATATAATTAAACAATATGGGGTACACCTGTTATGTAGGTACACATTACTTTCAGAATATCTGCATGAAAAAGATAACTGAGAAAAGAAAGGGTGTTCCACTCTAGCAGTTGTTTTGCGGTAGGTACTGTAACCAGCATGAAATATCTCTTAGTACTGTAGACAGTTACTTTACATAATTATGCCATGACCTCAGCAAGCTGGGACAGTGTTAGGAATAAGCAGTCTCAGTAACTCAGCAGGTAGGATTCCTGCTCTTGGTGCAGAAGGTTTTGGTTTCTAGTCCCATGTATGGTAGGTGGATTCATTTTCCAATACTGATACTGCAGTGTACCATGGGTTGTGGGGTGGGGGGCTGCACTACTGACTCAGTCATCCATCGGATAAGATGTTAAACCAAGGCCCAATCTGCCTGAGTTGGTGGTAGCATAAGTGAATGTAAACATGCTAACAACAAAATAAAATATACATACATTTCAACAAAATTCCAAGTCATATATTTATCGACCTCCACTTCCTTTTCAACAACCATCACTTAGTTTTTCTCAATATGTCTGGAATAACCCAATTACCATTAAATATAACTTCCTTCAATCTTTGATTCCAAATAACACAAAACATTTTCTTGCCTAGTCTTTTGATATATTTTTGAACTAAACCTTCACAGAATCCATATTCAACCATGTTCATATTTAATTGTTTATAATTTTGAAATTCATTCAAAATTTTCTTCTCTGTTAATATTTCCCATAACTTTAAAACTCTTTTTACAATTTAAAAAACAAAGAAAAACATGCTCTATGGTTTCTAATTCAATACAATAAAGACATACCTTTTCATAGGTAGGTACTATGCTATTGGCCCTAGGGCCTATATAAGCCTAGCCAAAAGGTACCCTGGCTCTCGCCACCCAAGAAAATTATTTTCCTGTGCCACTGTCGAGCAGAGCCACAAGAAGTCATCCTGGGGTGAATTTCCTGTCTCCCATCCAATCATCAAGATTTTTCTTGAAAAGTGCTAATAAGGAGCTTTGTTTGATATAGATAGATAGTTTGTCCCAGAGTATGGTAAGTCTCTGGGACAGGAATCTATCCCTCCAGCATGTTCTGTTTATTGTGGTGACAAGGTTTAGGTCCCTAGAGCATGTAGCTCAGAGGGATTGGGATTTCTTTAAGTGGAGCATGTCCAAAAGCTCTGGGTTTGACATAGCTTTGTGTGTTAGGCGGAGATCGCCTCTGAGTAGGTGATATGCGATGGAGTAAAGTTGTAGTTTTTTGAGACGGTCTGCGTAGGGCATCTGTTTGATGCCGGTAATCCTCTTTGTGAAGTATTTTTGTGGCCTTTCCAGTTGTTGTAGATGTCTTGTGAGGTACATACAAAAAGGGGCGTTGTACTCTATAATGGGTCTAATGAGTGACGAGTAGAGGGGAACAATGACCTCTTTTTTTCCTGGATGAGAAACCTTTTGTGATGAGGTGTGCCACGTAGAAGGATTTCCTGACTACTGTGGCGATGTTATCAAAGGAGAGACTACTGTCCACCTGTGTCCCAAGGTCTCTTATCACACTTTCGGTGTTAAGTAGACTACTACCTGTGTGGTAGTTCATGGGTACAGAGTTTTTACCAAAAGGGATGACAGTGCACTTTTTGGCATTGAGTTTGAGGCCATGACTTTGACACCAGGCATCTGTCTCAGCGAGGCCCTTTTGTAGGATGTCCACATCTTTTGGAGTTTTGATTATGGCTCCTAGTTTGCAGTCATCTGTGAACTTTGTTAGCCAAAGACCTTCTGTGTTAGCCTGTACTTCAGCGAAGTAGATACCAAACAGGAGAGGACCCAGGACTGAACCCTGTGGTATTCCACTTGTCACTGGTCTGAAGTTGGATTTGGAGTCTGCTACTTTCACAGTGTGGGTTCTGTCAGTGAGCCAGTTGGCAACCCATCTTGTGACATAGGGATTTATAATTCCAGAGTGGTGGATGGTGTTGAAAGCCTTGGCGAGATCTAGATAGGCTGTGTGAACCACCTTACCCTCATCTACGGCTTTGGTGACCGCTTCAAAGAAGTCTGTCAGGTTTAGGAGACATAATCTGCCTTTTACAAACCCTAACTGGGTGGGGTCCAGAGTTTGGAGATTACTAATGTTTATAAGTGCCATGATGATGCATTCCATAGCCTTGCAGACCAGGCTCATCAGGCTAATGATGCGGTAGTTTCTGGGGTCCGTGGTGGCTCCCCCTTTGTGGAGTGGGATAACCGTCACTGTGCGCAATTCAGTGAGTTCATAGCCTGAGGTGAGGCTGTGATTGAACATGGTACTTAGGTGAGGTGCCAGTTCATTCTGTAGTCCATGTAGAACGCAGCCTGAGATATTGTCAGGTCCCATGGATGCTGTGTTCTTGCCTTTGGAGAGTGTGTTTTTTACCTGTGCAGCCGTTATTACAGAAAATTGGCATTCTTCCGGTGTAGAGATGGGCCTGTTAGGGAATGAGAGGGGGGGTAAAGTTAGCACTGAAACTGTCTGCCAGGATGTTGGCAGTATCAGTTGGTTCTGTATATTTAGTTCCATTGTGCTGTAACTCAGAGCAGATCTGAGTGTTGCCATTGAGATTCTTGACATAGCTATAGAATGCCTTGTGGTTGTCTTTAGTGTCAGTGTCAATTTTGTTTTCATAACTAGCTTTGGAGGATTTTATGAGAGATCTCAGCTTCTTACTGAGGCTGACCAGGGAGTTCCTCATTTATTTTTATATGGTATATTTGCCTTCAGTGTAGCTTATTAATTTATCTTCTTCTTCTTCTTTCGGCTTTTCCCGGTTAGGGGTCGCCACAGTGGATCATCTGTCTGCTCATGATTGGCAGTGGAGTTTTACAGTGTCGAGTTGCCAGCCTGGCGCCCAACCTTCCACAGAAGGCACACACACACGCACACTCTCACACCTAGGGCCAATTTAGAGTGTCCATTCCACCTACTGCATGTCTTTGGGATGTGGGAGGAAACTGGAGCACCAAGAGGAAACCCACGCAACCACAGGGAGGACATGCAGACTCCACACAGAAGGCAGCCCAGCTGAGAATCGAACCGGAGAACCTCTTGCTGTGAGGCGGCAACGCTAACCGCTGCACCACTGTGGCCGCCCTGTAGCTTATTAATTTATAATGTCCATAAAAAATCTTGACATTACTAATTTTTTGTACACCAAATATTTCTTGGCTTTATTGCTCTAATTTTTTCTACTGTTAAGTTACATCATGGATTAACATAAGAATATTCTACATACTCTCCTTTTATTGTAAACTTTGTCTGTATTTAATTTCCACCTTTTTTCTTTATAACTTTTTATCTCTTCATTCCTTTGTTCTTTTTCTGTTTTATTTGATCTTATTAAATCCCATTTTCTATTAAACTTTTCCTTAAACAGTTTTCTTATATAAACACTTTCATCTTTATTATTCCATTCTAACACTCATAATAAATTCAAAGATGCATCATAAACTACTGGATTTAATAATTCCAAACCTCCTGCATCCCTATCTACATATACAGTACTCTTCTCTTAACTGGGTTCAACCTAGAACCTCAGATAAATCTAAATATTAATTCAGTAGTCTGTTCTTCTATTTCTTTAGGTATCATGTATATACTTGCCATATAGGCTATTCTTCCCATCCATATAGAGTTAAGTGAACTTTTTATTATAAGATAATCTATATTTAGTTCATATAATACTCAACTCTCTCAATTCCCGTAAAATCTTTATCCATTGCTCTTTAACAACTTCATTCAGTCCAAAAATAATTCCTAATACCGAAATTCCACCCAAATTACTCCAGCCTGACAAAATCCCTGCTCTTTAACTAATGCTTCTTCCTTATACTAACACTCGCCCACTTCACTCCTCACACAAGTCTTTATTACAGGTTTCTAAATCCAACAACAAAGCCTGGAACTTAATCTAACCATACCTCCAAAGTATGGAATTCTATACCTCAGCCCATCATCACTAATGCCAACTATACTGACTTTAAAAATCAACTAAGACTCTACCTCAGCCACTGGTTTTGTTCATGTATCTGTCTTGGTTAAACCCTTTCCCCAATCTATTTGTTTCTCAACTTAATCTCCTTCCACACCTCATCCACTGTATGTAATTTGCCTACTTCTTTTTCTTTCCTTCTTATCCTCCCTTCGTTTTACTTTTCCTAGTTAACCCATCCCCTTTCATACCACTTCCCAGTATGGGTTTTCTTACTTCTTTTACTTTTCTCCTTACTCTCTTCCCATTTGTAATATTTCATCCTTTCCAACTTCTTTCACTACATCAACTTTAACTTCTCACCTGTATCCCATCTCCTATTCTCCTCTCCCCTTCCCCTGTTTCTGCTTTACTCTCCACACCACTCAACATTTTCCTCACTGCAGTCTCTTTCTCACATATCTCAGGCTGTTGCCTGTCTCTCTGTCTGTGTCTCATCTGATGTTCCTTTTCATAGTTTCCCATACATGTCAAATTTTTTATAGTATTTCTCATCTGAGTTCAGCTAAATACCATCTTGCCTTACCATTTCCCTTTTTGTTGTACTTAATATACCTTTTATGTTGTGATAACTATTAGTCATGCAGTGTATTCAAACTAGTATTTCTAAATATTTTTGCATACATATGTGTTCCTAAATTTTTGTATTCCAAAAGGTATCTATTTTTAAATGTTGTATTTTAATATTGTTAACTGTCTTCGGAACTTTTCTTCCCGGGTCTTCGCTGAAAATGGGTTGCCACCCAGTCGGACTAGTCTGGTAATCAAATGTTAGTAAATAAAATAAATCCCAAATTTAAGTTACTTTATTACTTCAACTCCAAATCCCTTACTTTTATTACTATTTAAACACATTAATCTATGCTGCGGTGGTACGGCAGTAGCGTTGTTACCTCACAGCAAGAGGTTCTCCCGTTCAATTCTCAGCTGGGCTTGGGAGTGCCTTTTGTGTGGAGTCTGCATATCCTCCCCGCGGTTGGGTAGCATTCGAAAGACATGCGTGTGTAAATGGGTGTGCCTTCCATTGAAGGTTGAGCGTCGAGCTGGCAACTCGGCGTTTCATAAAAATCTACTGCCAGTCATTAGCGGACCGGAGTTCGGTTGTGGCGACCCCTTACCGGGAAAAGCCGAAAGACAAACAACAACAACCAAGCTTTGTAAACAGTCATTTGTTGTAACAATTATTTGTTCCATCATTTTGCTGTTCTTAGTTACAAGAATCATATCATATATGTGTATGACATTTAACTGGATATTCAGTACCTTAATTTTGTGTAAATTTTGCCTTCATTATTTTTTCATTTATTCTTCTCACTATACAGGTCATAACCATAGCAAATAAAGTACTACTCATAGGACATCCTTGTTTCAATCCTCTGTTCATCTTTATTTCTTCACTTAACCATCCTTTTACAAATACTTTAATATTACTGTTCTTATATGTAAAAATAAAAATAAAGAAGCAACACCAGAGACAAGACGTAAACTGTAAAACTATGTAATAAAACATAAAAGAACAAAAGTAAGTGCTTTTGCACAAAATGTGATTCATCAGACATTTTGTGTGAAAGCACTTACTTTTGTTCTTTTATGTTTTATTAAATACTTTTACAGTTTACGTCTTGTCTCTGGTGTTGCTTCCTTATTTTTATTTTTACCTCTACTTATTTTGTTTGGGAAGCACACCAGTTTTACTCGTAGGAGGATTCTGTTTAAAGACTGTTCTTATATACTGACTGAATTGCTTTCTGTATTTTTCCCACTTAAATTATAATATTTCAAAATTTCCTATAAATACCTTGTGATCTCTTGTGTCAAAAGCCTTATTTATATCACTTATTAATAGTTTTCATTTATTTTTTGTCTTATATCATCTATTTCCCTGACAATCATTATCGTCTGACATCCTCTCCCTTTAATACTATATACACCATCCTGTAACACTTTATGTATCTTATTTTTATTTGTGTTTGTAAAATCATGTAATTTCTATTATTTAAAACCACTGGTCTCCAATGTATTTCTGTTTTTTCTCGTTTTTCTATATAAATTTCATTACCCCATTACATATTTTGTGTATCAAATACCGACTTGTAACCATTCATTCAATAGACATATAAATCTGTCTTTTTGCCAAAAATTCATATTCTTACATATTAAATAACCTGCACTGTCTGGACCTGCTGGTGAATTGGTATTAACTTTTTTCATTATTAAATCCAATTTGGTCATAGAAATCTGTTTATCTATATCATTGTTCATACTTTCATTAAATTGGTTAACATTCCGTTCATTGTCTGTCTTTAACTCTTGTTTTCTTACTGTCTTTTTAACAAATTGTACTGTAATATTCATAATTTCAGATTTTTCAATCGCCCCTTTCTCATCTCTCAATTCCCTAATTACACCACTATCATCTGTAACCATTTTACTCAAATACAGTGAAACTACTTTTTTACCTTGGACGAAATACCTTTGTCTATACAATAACCCTTTTATTTTTCTCTCTATTCTTTTTATAGTTTTCTGCTTCTTTTATATGATAATTTCATTTCTGTACAAAAATGTTAATATATTATGTTGTAACACCATATGTTCTTGTTTTTCTTTTTGTCTTAATACATTTTTTCTATTTTAAGTAGTCTCATTTTCTTTAAATGTTAACCACCATTTTGTCAAGTTCAAATAATCTCTCATAGTTAAGTGTTCTTTTCACACTTGTAATAGATTGATATGAAAGTGGGAAAGAACATAAATATTGTTAATGCTTTTAATTCCCCTTCCTATTTTTATATATTCACTATTCTCTTCAGTTTCTATAAATATAGCTGTATGATCTAAAACGCTTTCTGGACTTTTTCTTCTATCTTAAATTTTATACTATAAAAAAACTGTAGAATAATTGATCTCAGGTCTGCATTTCCTTTTCTATATGTATTTAAATTCCATAACCTTAAACCTTCACACCTCATAATTTCTTTCATGACTCTTTTATCCATTCTGTAAGTCCTTTTTATTTTCCTTAGACCACAATTAAATTCTCTTGCTATTATAATATTCATGCTGACAATTATAAAATTGAACATTTCTTTAAATAACTTTTCCCTTTCTTTATAGTTCAACAGTTAATGCTATCAGTCAAACTAAGGTAACATCTAATATGGAAATACGTGTATTATAGAATATCACAACACCTGAACAAGTTTCATTTACTAAATTCCAAATTATACTGCCCTTCCATAACTTTTCTATACTCTCTCATCTTTTGTTAACCCTCCCTAAATTCTTCTAACATAATTATATCTTCCTCACAATTATTACACCATCCCAAAATGCCAATTCTCCCAACCAGACTTTTAATACTAGTTATATTAGCTGTTAATATTCCAAGATTACTAGCTTCTCTTCTCAGTAGTGTAAATGAATTTTTTTACTCTAGCTATTTCCCTTTTCTAACTATCTTACCTAAATCCTGTATCTTCCCTTTTCTTTCACTCTCTTTCTGTATAATTTAAATTACTTTCCAGTGAACTTCTTTATTGTCACTTGCATTTGATTCTAATTCAAGCCCATCCTCTTTTATTTAATTTGCTTCAATATTTTTTATTCCCTGTATTATCAAAGCATTTTCTTTTTGATTTCTGTCATGCTAATTCCCTACTTTCTTCTTCATCTTTCTTTTCAACATTACATTTCTTATTACCCTCTTCCCTTAAAATTTCTACTTTTTCGCTTTTATTTGTACTACACCTTCTAACATTGTGACCAAAAGCCCCAAAATTAAAATTTCTTTTTGACAATTACCCACAAAGTGACCCTCTTTTCCACAAATAGTTTGCCTTCTCGTAGATGAACTGCCTGATAGGCTAACAAGATCCATCTGCCCGGGTTTGAAGTCCGTGTTTACCTTCTCATAGGTTGGCTCCCAACCAAGGCTACTGAGCCCAGCCTACCCGGCTGCCAACCAAGGCTACCGAGCCCAGCCTGACTACCCAGTTATACCACCAGGTACTATGTCATCCCACACAGCAGGCTGTGTGAAACAGGGGCCCCCGCGAGAAGGTGCTGCTGTGGACACAGTAGTGCAGGAGAGGCCATGTACAAGGACCTCCTGTCCAGTAAATTAGACAGTAGTCCCACAGCAGTTACCATACTTGGAAAGGAGAGGCTGTAAGAGGTGCTTCACTTTCCTTTGACCCCATACAAAAGAAACTTGTTTTTGGTTGACCCCAATATCAAACCACCACTTGTTTGCTTGCACACTTGGAATATGATCAGGTTTATCATTTTCTTTCTTTAGAATGATATTACTATCCCAAGCCTCAGTCCATAAGCCTCTCTTATCATATATATTCAAAATACTTTTCACTTCAGAACAAAATTGTTTTAGCAAATAAACTTTTACAGTTTCTTTATCAGTCTCTGTACAGAGTTGTATATTTACTTTCTTTTGAGCCTGTCAAAAAAAAGGCTTGAGAAATATATTTATTCCAAGGAAACATGTCTTGTTTTGTGCTGCAATCTTCACAAAAAGTCTCAATGTACTACTACTACTTTCTGAACTTACATTTTTCTTCTTTACTTTTCCTTATATTTTACACGCCTCCTCACAATGTCTGCAAATGAAATATTCTCCATACTGCTTTCCTCCTCTTGTCTAATCCACAACATCACTTCTCACCACGACATTTCATTCCCACTCTCTTGTTCCTTCTCATTAATTAATTTCCCCAGTAAATCATCCCACAACCTTCCTGACTGGAGGGTTGAAACTAGAATCCCTTCTGATTGCCGCTCCTCCACTCCCGATGGCTTAAACATCTTTGCCTGGAACAATTCTTCTGAATCAGCATACGACTCCACAAGTTGCTTTTCTTCATTTTTCCGAGATCGGCATTCGGCTCAACCGCCAAAATACTTTCTGCCATGATTGTATTGCCCTCCCAGCTGCCAGTGTACCGGGAGCAGAATGTTTGCATGTTAATGCTTGTTGGCCATACGGATCATAGGCGTTGTAGCAGTAAGGGAAGCTCCTGATGCCTTGGATAAATATCCCCTATCCAGAATGAACACTACCTTGGAGCTGCTCTGAAAAGAGGCTGTTGGACTAGTGGTACAAACCTGGTCAACAAAATGTAACTAAATATGAATTTGAAAATATGTATAAAAATTCCTTACAATGTGAAAATGCCACCTTGGATAGCTTGCATTAACTACACTCAGATGAAAGAGACAAATCCCTGTTAAAACCTTGCTTGTGTTAAAATGCCAGTATGGCTTTACAGTTGTGAATCTTTTGCTCACCCCTGATTTATCATTGTAAATCTGACAGTTCCTGATTTATCTAACATAGTCATAGAGTTAAGGCTAAAATTGCTAAACTATGGGTTAAAGAAACTTCCCCCTTATCCCCAGGGTTCAGAAGTCTTGAAATTTACTATATGTAGAGGTGTAGGGGTACAGGTGGTGGCCTTACTTTTTGCTAAAGGACACTTATTTTAATTTTCAGTGTTGACTGTCACTACTTGGTGGCTTTGTGTTGCTGAGGCACATAATCCATATTTTTAAACTGTAATTTAACATTTCCTGACTTTTATTTGCCCTATGTAAATGTGCTACAAATTGCATTAATGAAATACACAAACACACGGTATCTTTATATGCGTAAGTTTAAAGCACAATAGCGCCGGCAAAGAATATGGTCAGCTTTATATATAGGGTTTATGTGGAATGCTATTATACTGGTTCTGCATTAATCTAGTACTAGAACTGCCCTTTCACATGTACTAATGTTTCATATAATTTTTCACATACATGTATGATGGCATGATCTCTTTCATCCTTTTTAGTCCACAGGACTGAGTCCACCAAGTTTCAGTCAGTTCAGCATTAAAAAAAAATTCTAAGCTTTAGTTCTTCCCCATTACATATATATCTCTATTTGTCTAGTGAGCGAGTGTGTGAGTGAGCGAGTGTGTGTGTGAGTGAGCGAGTGTGTGAGTGAGCGAGTGTGTGAGTGAGCGAGTGTGTGAGTGAGCGAGTGTGTGAGTGAGCGAGCGAGTGAGTGTGTGAGCGAGCGAGTGAGTGTGTGAGCGAGTGAGTGTGTGAGCGAGCGAGTGAGTGTGTGAGCGAGCGAGTGAGTGTGTGAGCGAGCGAGTGAGTGTGTGAGTGAGCGAGTGAGTGTGTGAGTGAGCGAGTGAGTGAGTGTTGTGTTTACTTACATGTCCATCCACAAGAAATTGTCCGGCACCAAAGAGTATACAGTGAATACTATCTTAGGAAGATTTTCAAGGTTTTTAAACAGTTTCATCTTTGAAAGTGGCTTTTTGAGTGTAATAAACACGTTGTGTCAGTTCTTATATATATATATATATAAATGTGTATATATATATATATATATATATATATATATATATAAATGTGTATATATATATATATATATATATATATATATATATATATATATATATATAGGTCTACCTGACATGGTCGACAAGCCATTTGATCAACATTTATTTGATCGACAATTCATTTGGTTGACAGGCAAATTTGCCCCCCTCCCCAATGTTGTGCAACCCTGGAGTTGATATATATAGTTAGGGGGGGGTGTGGGGGGCAAAGCCCCCCACATAAAACTGCTTGTCGACCAAATGATTTGTCGACCAAATTAATGTCGATGAAATGGCTTGTCGGACCATGTCAGGTAGACCCATATATATATATATATATATATATATATATATATATATATATATATACGCACACACTTTTGTCAAATGATCGCCAGCAGTACAGCATGAATAAAACATATTACATGTTTGTTACAAAATAAACATTATTTTAACCTAATAAAAGTTGTTATAGTATTCGTATACTTTTCTTGCAAAAAGTATTGTTTTTTAAAACTTTATATTACAGTCACTTAAGTTTGTTTTTGTGAGTTCATTTATCAGAAAAACACACAAGACAATTTAAAAACAACTGCCTATAACTATATACACTGTCTACCAGAAATATGGGAAAATGTTAACAATTTAAAAGTCAAAACATTTCTACAATAATGAAATGATTGTCCTTTAAGTACGAAATATAATACATAAGTAAGGTACTAAAATGACAAGCTTTTTAGGAGCAGCATCCTAAAGTCAAATGTTCAAAAAATATTTTCATTTTAAGATATAAGCAAAACCCTGTAGTTTTTGTAAGTGCAGGAACTGTAGGGTTACCACCGGTCCCTCTTTGTGCAGGGCAATCCCTGTTTGAGCCATTGTACCCTGTGGAAGAAAACTAAAAAATGTCAAATGTCCTGAGATTTTGGGGCAGAAAATATTTCCCATGTTTTCTTTATTAGTTGCATAAATTGTTTATGAAATACCTAAATGTTATACCAAACAGCATAAGCAACTCAAATACTGCAAGAATAAGCTTTTATTTTGGTAAAAAGTGAAGCCCTGTCCTTTGCACTGGCCGTGGGCATGGTTTGTTCTGCAAAATTTTGTGTTTCTAAAAAAAATTTCCCACTTTAGACATAAAGGTGGCACCCCTTAGAAGCTGTTGCTAACATGTAATGTCATTGAGAGGGTCATGGGAAGCTAATACAGTGGTGCCATCTACTGCATAAAAAATAATAAGCACCAGAATTAATGCTAAGTGACACAAAAGTACATTGTCTAATACAGTTTCTTGTAACACAAATAACTTAGATTTATTACTATAATAGTCCCATCCTATATCCATAAAGGGTTTCAAAGGCTCCATGGTAAACTGAGCTGAGAGGTTTCTAGCCCTGTATAACTTAGAAGGTACTGTTAGACAAGTAATCTATACTTTTATTTTCTTGCACTAAATTGCCTTTGGAAGGAATAAAACTGTGAGCATTTTAATATGCTTATCTACTTTGGTGTATTTATATACTGTGTTCAATCATGCATGTGCACATTGTGTGGAGGCACTATGTACGTCTAGAAATAGATAAATCGATATGAGAACCCATCTTCAGCTGAGGCACATTGACAGGCTCCACTCATATTTCAGAGTCCAAGACAATGAGTCTTCCCCACGAAAGGCTAATGAATCTCTTGGAAGTCTACCATGGCTAAGAAAAGCCCTCCTTTTTAAGTAGAATAGATCATAAAACTGGTCTCATAATGACCCATTAACTCATATGTAGAAATTTCTCCTTTAACTAATACATAAGATTCCTTGAGTGATTTCAAAGAAACACCATTATTTACATAAAGCATAGAAGTATTAGCAGTGCTTTAAAACCAAATTATAATTTTTTACAATGTTTACATCACGTACAGTACTCAGCATCTCAGTAGATGTATTCTGTCTCTCTCAGACGTACGTATACATACACACATTTATGTATGTGTGTGTGTGTTTTATATACGTGTAGTTTAGTATTTTAGCCACCTTCCTTACCTTGTATCCTCAACTAGTCAACTGCCCATGCTTATTTATTCCTTGAAGGGATAAGAGCTAAGCAACTGGTAACTGAATTCAGGATACATTAGAGTGGTATTTTTGTTAAGTTATGCCCTCTCCATTAACCCTCCCCTCCATCCACCCATCTAATTTGAGCTTTGGTGTTCCCTGTTACAATTATAATATGTGTTACTGTGGCTGCACAAAGATGTAAAAGAGAAGGTTACTGTGGTACTGTCTTTTGGTGGTATGCTTAGTACATGCTTGTTGCCTTCCATAAGTTGCTCTGCTGGCAAGGAATTCTACATTCTTTTTATCTGGAAAAAGTAAGCTGTCTAGTCTTCCTTCATTCTCTGTGTTCCCAGCTAGCTATCTAGTACCTGGCTGATAGCTGAGATCTAGTCGCCAAATATGCACATGGAAATTCTTCCCCTTTTCCATTGAGGTAGTGTGTTGTTATGTAAATGTTGTGGCTCACTGATGCCATATGGTAGTTTACGGCAGTGCTGTTTGCCAGCATGTTCAAAATCAACTTCTGAAATTTTCAAGAGAGGTGGTGCTTGGCAAGCAGATGACTGCTTCTTATTTTTTATGGCTTCATAATCTGTATGTTTGTTTTCACTAGAAGCTTGTGAAGTACATAGAAGCAATATTAGCAAATGATCACAAAGAGCACAAGATGGCCAGTTATATGCTTCTTTAAGCAGACAAGTGTGAAAGTTCATGTCTCTCTCTTTTCAAGCACTTAATAGAGCGCATCTCCCAAACTGAGCAGGGCTGCATGTGATAACTCTGGTGTAAATTTCTGCCTACGAATCCAGTCATCAGGACTAGCTTTAAAAGTAGTTCAATTTGTACTTTTAGACCTATAGTGGTAATGTATTACGTAGGCTGGAAATACGTTGAGTTAGGAGCCTGTCTGTCCAGTAAGTCTTGTTTATTTGTTGGGTGCAGACTTAGATTGCTACTGCAAGTGTTTCTAGCGCCAGTGGTTTTGCAAAGGAATAACAGGCCAAATAGGACTGGTGCCTCCATTGCTCAAAAAGTGAGATTCAGGTCACCTAGAAGCAGTCTGTAGACAGTTGAATCTGAGATGAGTTCTCTTCTCTTAGGATAGTTAAAGGATTCAAGATCTTTAATTTTTGGTAAGGTATCTTTGGTGCCTTTCCAGCTGAGCAGTGTGCTTGGATTTATACTTACAAAAGGGGGATACTGCATTAATTTGATGTTTTTTGGTAATGGAAGAGTAAAGTGGTAGGATGATTTCTTTGATTCTTGAAGACATTCCTTTGGAAATTAACTGGGCTAAATAGAAGGATCTCCTGAGTGTAGAGGAAGCATGATCAATTGAGCGAGAGGTGCCCACATAAGTACCCAGGTCTATGATAATTGTATCTGTCTGAAGAAGAGTACTATTTATAACATATGATATAGGAGCTTTTTTTTTGTTAAGTACACTTCCCTGTTTTGCATTTATCTTGAGACTGTTTACTGGGTATGTGCATATTCTTGCCCTTGCTTGAGCTCTTTAGAGTATCAGTGGTTTAGCAGATAACAGTACCCAGTCTACAGTCGTCAGCAAATCTGGTCAGCCACACTTCTGGAAGATTGGCTTGGATGAAGTGGATGTCTGCAAAATAAATACGAAACGGGAGAGGGCTCAGCACTAGATCTTGTGGTACTGCCACTAGCTACAGTTTTACATTTAGAGAGGGTACAAGCAACTTTCACAACCTGGTATCTGTTGAAAATCCAGTTTGCAGTCTAGCAGATAACAAAAAGGTGTACCCCAAGTTTGCCTTAATTATTTAGTAATACTAGCATGGGGGGGTATACCACTGAAAGCCTTGACCACATAGGGGTAAGCAGCGTGCACTGAGTGATCATTTCCCACAGCTTGTGTAACATTTTAAGACCTGCCCTTCACAGAATCATACTGATTGGAGGTCTAAATGAGTTAAGTTGCATAAGTCTGCAGAAATTAGTTCTGGTGTGGTTCATTCCATTGGCCTTGCATATAAAGTTGGTGAAACTGATGGATCACCCATGTATCGGGAGTCACAGTGGCTGTTCTCAAGGCATCATGCACAAACCCTGTGAACAAGCTTAGGTAGAACAGTTTAAATAGCTCAGATAGCATGTACGTTGATCTAATCAGAATGCAGCCTGGTATGTTTTCTGATCCTATGGAAATATTATTTTTAGGGTTTGACAGGGATTCTAAGACTTATTACAGGGAGGAACAACTACATTTTTTGGGGATACTTGGGGCAACAATGTTGATAGATGGGGTAATGGGACTTAATTTGTCAGCTAACATATTGACTATATTCTTTAGTTTGCAATATGTGATGTTATTGTAGATAAGCTCAATGCATTTTTGGACATGGCCTAGTACCTACCTATGAACCTATCAGCCCAAGGGCCTAAGTAAGCCTAGCCAACAAGGTATCCTGGCTTACGCCACCCAATAAAGTTAATTTCCTGTGCCCCTGTCGAGCAGAGCCACAGAAGTGATCCCCGGGGTGTATTTCCTGTTTCCCATCCACTCATCAAGATTTTTCTTGAAGCGTGCTAATGAGGAACTTCGCTTGACATAGATGGGTAGCTTGTTCCAGAGTATAGGAAGTCTCTGGGACAGGAATATATCCCTCCAGCATGTCCTGTTTATTGTGGTGACAAGGTTTAGGTCCCTAGAGCGTGTAGCTCGGAGGGATTGGGATTTCTTGAGGTGTAGCATGTCTAACAGCTCTGGGTTTAACATAGCTTTATATGTTAGGCAGAAATCTCCTTGGAATAGGCGATATGCTACAGAGTAAAGCTGGAGTTTTTTGAGAAGGTCAGTGTAGGGCATCTGTTTGAAGCCAGTAATCCTCTTTGTGAGGTACTTCTGTGGCCTTTCCAGCTGCTGCAGATGTCTTGTGAGGTACATTCCAAAAGGGGCATTGTACTCTATAATGGGTCTAATGAGTGCTGAGTTGAGGAGAGCAATGACCTCTTTTTTCCTGGATGAGAACCCTATGTGTCACATAGGAGGATTTCCAGATTACTGTGGTGATGTGATTATCAAAGGAGAGACTAATTTCCACCTGGGTCCCAAGGTCTCTTATCACACATTCGGCATTAAGTAGACTGCTGTTTATGTGGTAATTCATGGGTGCAGAGTTTTTACCAAAGGGGATGACAATGCACTTTTTGGCATTGAGCTTGAGGCCATGCCGTTGACACCAGGCATCTGTCTCAGTGAGGCCCTTCTGTAGGATGTCCACATCATTTGGGGACTCTACTATGGCTCCTAGTTTGCAGTCATCTGCGAACTTCGTTAGCCAGAGGCCTTCTGTGTTAGCCTGTACTTCACCGAAGTAGATACCAAACAGGAGAGGTCCCAGGACTGAACCCTGTGGTACTCCACTTGTCACTGGTTTGAAGTCAGATTTGGAGTCTGCAACTTTTACAATGTGGGCTCTGTCAGTGAGCCAGTTGGCAACCCATCTTGTGACATAGGGAATTATACCTAGTTTAGAGAGTTTAGCTATAATTCCAGAATGGAGGATGGTGTCAAAAGCCTTGGTGAGGTCAAGATAGGCTGTGTGAACCACCTTACCCTTGTCTACAGCTTTGGTGACTGCCTCAAAGAAGTCGATCAGGTTCAGAAGGCATGATCTACCTTTCACAAACCTGAACTGGGTGGGGTCCAGACTTTGGAGGTTACCAATGTCTTTGTTTGAGTTCCATGATGACACATTCCATGGACTTGCAGACCAGGCTTGTCAGGCTAATAGGGCGATAGTTCCTGGGATCAGTGGTGACTCCACCTTTGTGAAGTGGGATAACTGTTGCTGTGCGCCATTCAGTGGGCACAAAGCCTGACGTTAGACTATGATTGAACATGGTGCTTTGGTGGGGAGCCACTTCGTAAAACACAGCCTGGGATGTTGTCCGGTCCCATGGATGCTGTGTTTTTGGTTTTAGAGAGTGTAGCTTTTGCCTGCATAGATGTGATTACAGGGACTCTGCATTCTTCCTGTATAGATATGGGCCCTTTAGGGTGTGAGAGGGGGGTAAAGTTAGCACTGAACCTATCTGCCAGGATGTTTGCAATATCAGTTGGTTCTGTAATTTTCATGCCGTTCTGCTGTAACTCAGAGCAGATCTGGGTGTTGCCATTGAGATTCTTGACATAGCTATAGAATGCTTTCTGGTTGCCCATAGAATCAGTGGCGATTTTGTTTTCATAGCTAGCTTTGTAGGATCTTATAAGGGATCTCAGCTTCATACTGAGGCTGACCAGGCAGCTCTTCCACTCATGGGATTTTACTCTCTTTTGCAACAGTTTCTTCCTTCTGTTGTAGAGTTTGTTTATGGCAGGGGACCACCAGATTGGCTTCTTCTTTTTGGAGGATAGTGTCTTGATTCTTTTTGGGATAGCACAATCCATGCACTCGTGTAAGTGCTTATAGATTGCATTTTTGTAGGATTCAGCAGTTGTAACTGTATTGTCCATCTGCATGGGTGTCATGAAGTTCGCCACTTCTGTCTTAAGAAGGATGAAGTTGGCTTTGGAGAAATCTTTTTCTGTGGTTTCCCTAGTGGTGGGTGGGGGTGGGGGGGTGGATATCTAGGGTGATTAGCTTACGGTCGGATCTGACCAACTAGGAGTAATTTCCTGTCATAATTGAAGAATGATTTGTAGTTGCCTTTGGTATGTGTGGCTTTCTTAAACTTATACTCTGCTTTGCAATTTCTAATAGGACTGTTAAATTCCCTGCTGGCATTTTTGTATGGTCTTGATATAAGGGTACAGGAATTGGTTTCATTGTTTTCTTTCATTTGTTTTACAGTTTATTAATACAAGAGCTTATACCACCAAGAGGTTTATGCCTGAATTTACCATTGCATTTAGGGTGCATGGGTACTGATTTTTCTATGTAGCTGTTTAGTTGCTGGTAGAAGTTTGAGGTGAACGAAACAGCGCACTTAGATGGGTCCATTTTTAGGTGATTAATATTGGGAATTTTGCACAGGTCTTTTACAAGCTTAAAAGCAGATTTGCCTGGTTAAGTCCTTAAAAGTGGTTTCATATGGTAGTAGGTTGCTACCACTAGTACTGACAGAGAAGATAACTGTGTTGGGGTCTGATTTAACCAGGGATGACTGAAGATATTTGCATACATTCAAACAAAAATTAAATACAGATTATTGACTTTGCATTAGAAGTTTCCAAAGTACATATTTACATCTTTGTTGTACAGTATGTAGCAAATTGTGTATGATCATCTACAAATGGCATGCATATGTCAACATTTATCAGTCTCCTTGTAAAAAGCTCTCTTGGATGTGCAAGTGAAAGGAAGTGCCTAGTTTAAGGTAGTTTGATGCACAAAGAAATAGTTAAAATTAGATGTTCTTCATCTCACATTGCTGCAGTCCTTACTTATGGGTAGTCCGCTGTCCTCGGTCGGCCCGAATACCAAAGTATTAGGCTGACGTCGGTCATGGGCGCCTAGATCTGACATCAGAGCGTCAGGGTATAAAGGCGCATGACCGACGTCATATCCTCAGTCTTTTTTGCCGCATAGTCCGATGCAGAAGCAGCGTTGCAAGTGCCGTTCGGCGTTCTGAAATTTTTCGTTTTCGGAGTTTCAGACCGATACCAAGTTGGGCTAAGTACCCGTTGGGAATATTTTTGTTTTTCTTGCCTCAGTTACTTACGGATGTCAGAAAAAGTGAATAATTGTATTTCTTGTGGGAAACAGATACCGCATAGGGATTACCACTCGCTTTGTATTCCTTGTTTGGGACCGGAGCACGTCGTAGTCGGGTGTCGGTTTTGTGCTAGGTTTAATAAGCGCACTATAAAACGGAGGTTAGATTGCGCTAGGTTAGTCTTTGGCAAGAGGTGTAATTATAATATGCCGCCGGATGTTCCGCCTGCTTCTACTAAGAAGCGCAAAGACAAATCTTTAAAGCCTAGGCAGGATGATTCGTCCGTTTCGGACGCCGGACCTTTAGAAGCTACAGCTGAACAGGTGGATCCGGCTGAAGTTTCTGTTGAGTCCCAGGGGGAAACTTTGATTTTACAAGATGTGGCCTCTCAGGAGGCAGGTCAGGCTGAAGGGGCCTCTCAGGTTACTATTCTCCCTTCTATGCCTAAGGTGGTTAGGCCTTCTGCTACTGTTTCTAAGGCTCCTTCTAAGGGCAGGTCTGTTTTGCCTTCCTCTGGTGTCAGTTCTGGTTCTTCAGGGTCTGTGCCTAAAAGCACATGCTTAAAATGGCAGAGGATTTGATTACTTTAATTAGAGGTTCTATGCCCTCCTGATAAGAGGCCCAGGATGGAGCCAGAGTTGGAAAGTTTGGAGCAGGCCTCAGATGATTCAGAGTCTTCTACTGAGGACATTCAAGATTTTCCTCCTTATTCTGATTCTGATGCAGAGGATTCCACTCCTTCTGCTTCTCCTCCAGAGGATTTTTCATTTTCAGAAACTCTGCATTCCATGAGGGAGCATTTTAAGTGGGAGGGACAGGATTTCTCTGATTCCCGGAAGAGGCTTAGGAGTTCTTGTTTTACCACAGCATAGACCCTTAGCTATACCTCCGGTTTTGGATGTTGTTTCAGATGTTTTCTCGAAGCTTCCCTTAATCCAGATTCTGTGCCTCCTGCCCCAGTTAAACCGGACAGGTATTACAGGGTGCCTGAGGCTCATAAATATCTGTATAAGAGTCCTAGGGCGGACCCAGAAACTATTAGTCAGGGGCCTAAGGGTGTTAGAGCCTCTGTTGTTAAGAATCCGGTTCCTCTGGATAAGGAAGCTAGAGCTTTGGATAGATGGGGTAAGAAGGTGTATACCTCTTCTACTTTAGCAATGAGAGCTTTGAACTGCCAGTTTCATATGTTGAAGTATCAGAATTTCCTCCTTTCTCAGCTAAGATCCAAAGTGGATGCTTTGGCAGAGGGCATAGAGTGTAAAGAATTGCAGGATTTAGTGCATGTTTCTGAACAGGTGGGTAAGCACTCTTTGCAATGTGGTTTTGATGCTTTACAGGCTTCTTCTAGGGTGGCTGCCACTGGTTCAGTTATTCGTAGGCACGCCTGGCTTAAGGATCAGAATTTGTCTGAGCATGTTAAGTCTAGAATTCTGGATGCCCCTTTGCAGTCTGAAGTTTTGTTTGGTCCTCCTGTGGAGTCAGTCTTAAAGAAAATGGAAGACAAGGCTAAGTCTATGCAGACTGTTAAAGATTTTTTGCAGGTACAACCTCCAAAGTTTAGTAGAAATTGGCCTACTAAGGGGTGGACGTACCCTTCTTCTGATTCTCAGTCTAGGGGTAGATCTAGGTGTGGTAGGGGCAGAGCTCAGAGTACCTTCAGGCCGAGACAATGGAGTTCGCCTGCTCAATCTGCTGGTGAGGGCAGGGGCCAGTCCTTTCGTAAACAGGCCCAATGACCTGCATTTTCAGCTGCCAGATTCCTCTTGCCTGGCAGCTCCTTTGGGAGGAAAGTTGGCTCTTTTCAAGCAAAATTGGCATTTAGTCACCCAGGACAAATGGGTATTGGACATTATAAACCGAGGTTACAAGTTCTATTTCCATACCATGCCTCCTTTCAAAGGCATGCCAGACGTCCCTCCTCGGCAAAGGATAGAGGCTCACAGACAAATTTCTGTACTTCTTCAAATAGGAGCTATACAGCCAGTTCCTCTGTCAGAAGTGGGATTAGGATTTTATTCTCGCCTGTTTCTAGTTCCAAAGAAAGGAAACACGTGGAGACCAATTTTGGATTTATCTATCCTCAACACTTACCTGGACATTCCAAAGTTCAAGATGCTGACTTTACAACAGCTTTTACCTCTGTTGGGAAAAGATCACTGGATGGTTACTCTGGATCTCAAAGAGGCTTACCTTCATGTTCCTATCAGGCCCAGTTGCAGGAGGTACCTGCGTTTTCGGGCTGGAAATTTACATTATCAGTTCTCTGCATTGCCCTTTGGCTTATCTACTGCGCCCAGAGTGTTCACAAAGGTTCTGGCTCCAGTGATAGCTTTTTTCAGACTAAGAGGAATACAGATTTATCCTTATTTGGACGACTGTCTGATTATTGCACAAGAAAAGGACGAACTTCTTCATCATCTACAGTATGTGATGGCGGTGTTAAGATGCCTAGGGTATTCTGTGAACGAAACAAAGTCCAGTCTAGTACCCTCTCAGGACATGTGCTTTCTGGGTGTGAGACTGAATACAGCTTCCCAGATGGCTTTTTTGACCCCGGACAAACAAAGAAGCCTTTCTCTTTATTTCCAGCAAATGTCTCTACGGTCCAGGCTGACTGCAAGGACAGTCCTTCAAGCCTTGGGGTTCATGGCATCTTGTATTCTGGTGCTTCCCAATGCCAAATTGCATATGAGGAAGCTTCAATGGTATCTCAAAATGTGTGGACACAGCACTGCCAAGATCTAGACACTGTCATTCAGATAATACCTTGCATTCAGAAGGAGTTTTTGTGGTGGGCTCAGGAATGTCACCTAAACAAGGGACTCTCTGTGACCCGGCCAGAGGCGAGTCAGATTCTAACGACAGATGCCTCGGACAAGGCTTGGGGAGCACACCTCAATGGAAAATGGGTGCAAAACACGTGGCCTGTCAAACTCCAACATTTGCATATCAACTTGAAGGAAATGTTAGCAGTCCAGTTTGCATTGATGGCTTTCAAGGATTTACTTCGTCCAGGGCAGGTGTTGATTCAAACAGACAACACTACTGTCATGTGGTACATCAACAAGCAGGGGAACCCATTCTTACCCTCTTTGCAGGCAAGCGATGATTCTGTGGGAAACTGCTCTCAATCTACACCTCAATCTTCAGGCAAGGTTTTTACCAGGAGCACAGAACTCCTTAGCAGATGTATTGAGCAGACAAATAGTGGATCCTCACGAGTGGAAATTGGATCCTCATGTATTTCAACAGTTGACAGTGTTATGGGGAACTCCAGACATAGATCTGTTCGCTTCTCCACTAAATTACCAGTTGCCAAAGTTTTGCACAAAAGTGTTTCATCACACAGCTTGGAAGGTGGACGCTCTATCTTTCAGTTGGAACAATCTGCATGTATATGCCTTTCCACCTCTGCCTCTTCTTCCCAAGGTACTTTTGAAGGCCAGACAAGACAAGCCAACCATGATTTTGATAGCACCGGATTGGCCTCGACAACACTGGTACCCACTACTGAGGAGTTTAGTACGAGAACCTCCATGGCCTCTGCCTTTGATTCCGCACCTTTTGTCACAAGAGGACAGTCACTTCCTCAATGTCAAGATTCAGTCTCTGCATCTAACAGCCTGGCATATTCTGTTTTAGACTCTGGAGGGTCTCAGCTTCCACCACAAGTTTTGAATGTTATTTTGGAGGCCAGGAGGCCTAGTACCAGGAAAGTTTACGCTGATAAATGGAGGAGATTTTTTATTTGGAGCAAAGGAAAGGACTTTGATGTCTCCAAACCTGATTTAAGTGTTGCTCTTCAATATCTTACTGAGTTATTGGACAAGGGTTTGTCTTTCTCCTCAATAAAGGTCCATGCTGCAGCCATTTCTGCTCACTATGATTGTGACCCTCCTTTATTCTCTCATCCTTGGTTTAAGCAATTTCTTAGAGGGCAAAGAATATAAGACCCCCACGTAGAGCTCCTACTCCTGCTTGGGATCTCAATTTTGTGTTGGAAAAACTTACTCTACAACCTTTTGAGCCTGCAGCTACTGCCGAGTTAAAGTATTTATCATGGAAAACTGCTTTTTGTTGGCCATTACCTCTGCAAGAAGGGTTTCTGAATTACAGGCCCTCATGGCAGTGGAGCCTTTCCTGATTTTTCATAAGGATAGGGTATCTTTGCGTACTAATCCTTCCTTTATGCCTAAAGTGGTTTCTAGTGTGGCCTTAAATCAAACTATTCATTTGCCTACTTTTTATGCAAACCCCAAAATAAAGGGGAGAAAATTTTGCATACTTTGGATATTCACAGGCAGTTGCGTTATTATTTGAGCAGAACCAAGGAGTTCAGACAGTCTCAGCAATTGTTTGTTTCTTTTGCTTTGGGTTCACAGGGTAAACCTGTTTCAAAACAAACTATTTCTAAATGGATTGGGTGTTGTATTTCTTTCTGTTATTCCCATCATGGTAAGGAGATTCCTGCTGGAATCAGGCCTCATTCCACTAGGGCTACTGCTACTTCTACGGCCTTTATAAGGGGGGTAGCTACAAAAGACATTTTGGAGGCAGCTACTTGGAGTTCAGTGCATACCTTTTCTAAACATTACCACCTTCCTCTTTATTCTAAGTCTAGGGCTGGATTTGCCACTGCAATTTTACAGGGCATTTTAGCGGCCCCTAATGCTTTATGATTTTTACCATCCTCCCTTTCCCGTTGCTTTGGGATTCTACCCATAAGTAAGGACTGCAGCAATGTGAGATGAAGAACATAGTACAGATGTTATGTGATCCTATCTCGCCTACATTCTGACTGATGGGTTCGGAGCCGATCCCTCGGCTCCGACTCGGCACGCTTATGCCAAAGAGTGAAGTCTCTTATTGGCTGAGCTTACTATATCCCAGGATGCACCACTACCAGTCCCCCAGATCTCGTTTGCCGCTAACCTGCAAAGACGTGGTCTCGAGCTGGCTGAGCTGAGTAGTTATTTTTGACTAACTTTTCTGTCAGTTTTTGCTGTTTTCTCTCAAAAAGCTGTTTTAACAGCTATTCTTACATTGTTGTGTGATTGGATTGGATTTGTTGTGAATTTTGTTGTGTGATTGGGTTGAGTTTGGCAGGCCCTCTTCATCTAGGGCCTTCCCGGTTAATCAACCCTCCTATATCTACATATAGTAAAAAGGCTTTAAGTTTTTGGTAGCTGTTTGTTCTTACAGGGTCTTCAAAGTCCCTTGTCATTTGCGAGTGATAACTGTAAGCCTATACTTAGGGGTGTCACCAGTAATTGTATTTTTTCCAGTCAGATTACTGAAATTCTCCCTATAATGTCTCAGAATCCTAGGCCTTCGGGCTTTAAAAAATGTGTAAAATGTAGTTTTAAAATGTCCATCACGGACGATCACTCGCTCTGAGTGTATTGCTTAGGGGCAAAACATTTACAGGAATCATGTAGCGTATGTCACGCTTTTTCCTCAAGGGTCCTCCAGGAGAGGAAAAATAAATTAATTCTTAAGGGATTAATTAAGCCTTCATTTGAAGAAGCCTTGGCATCCTCTCCTTCTCCGGCCAAAAAGAAAAGGGCGTCGGTTCCGACCAGTCCGTCGGATCCGACCGCTAAGAGACATAGGCAGGCCTCTCCTTCGGCTCCAAGGACTTCGGAGCCGAGGTCGAACGGTCTGCCTCGATGCCACCAGTGTCGACTCCTCTGGCTTCGGAGCCGATGGCTGGGGCATCGAGGCGGGTCACCGTCGGCTCCACTGCTCGGAGCCGACAAGGGTCGCCGCTCAGACACTTCCTCCTCGGCCGAAGTCCACCTCGGCACCGATGGAATCTCGTGTGTGTATTCCCTCGGCGCTGATACTCATCGAGTCGCCTCGGAGGCGGTCCCCTAGCCCTTTGGGGCCGTTGGAGAGGCCGCCCCGGACCCGTTGTGTTTCCTCTCGGTCTTCGAGGATGTCAGATTCTGATATAGACAGGGTGCTCCAAAGACTGTTCCAGTCCCCAGTCTTCCAAAATTTGTTTGGTTCCGACCCAGTTGGCTTCGGAGCCGGTGACCTTGGCCCACCCATTGCCATTCCTCCTCCGACTGCTTGGCTCCGTCGGAGCAGGTGCTGTTGGAGCCGGTGGAGATCTCAGGGTCGGCTCCGACCCTTACTCCAACCAGGCCTTCGGGTCCGAGTTTGGTACGCTGGACGTCTTCAGCTGGACCCGGGGTGATGTTTGGGACCTATGCTTCGGTTCCGAGCCTCCCCTCGGTGCTTCTGCGGGACTTCCGTCGGCTATCACGGCTCGGGACCGGACACTCCCAGGATTCTGGGGTCCGGCTTTCAGAGCCATGAGGAGTGCCTTGGCCAAGTCCTCTTGCCGTCTCTCCGGCTTTACCGGCACCTTCCCTGGGCGTGGAGACTGGGTCTTTGGCAGTTCCCTGTCCGTAGTCAGCGGAGCCCGGGGCCTGAGGTTACCCCAGTGGGGTTCCCTCCTCCTGAGGGTTCTTCGAGTTGTCTTCGGAGGAACCCCAAGGAAGAGATCGTGCAAGAGGAAGCACGTGGACTCCCCGAGTCTATTACATCAGACACTGATCTGGATGATGCAGAGGGGTCCCAGTCGTCCTCGGATGATGTCTCATTTGCAGACATCTTAGAGATCCTCAAACAACGAGGCGGCTGGATATCCAAACCCCTCTGCTGACCAGTCAGTGCTCCTCAAGGCCTTTGGGGCTCAGCCCTCCGCCTCCTGGGTGTCTCCGCCCTTGACGAGCTTCTGGATTTAGTTTGTCGAGGCGTGGGAACATCCAGATACCGTGGAACCAGTCCCTTCTCGTCCAAATAAATTTTTGTCTGCTCCCCTGAGAAGCAGTTCCTCACTAAAGGCGTGGCTGTAGATGCCATGGTGGTGGCATCTGCTACACAACAGGTCGTGGCAGAGGCTTCAACGTGCGTCCATCCTCCTAATAAGGAGTCTAGGAGTATGGACAGGTGCGGAAGCGCACCCTGACTTCAGTGGCCTTTACTTTAAGGTCTCTGAATTATTTGGCACATTTTAGCAGGCTTCAGAGGGATCTGGTCAAGGAGTTGTCAGATTCCTCTCGGTAACCTACCTGAGCAGCTAGCCCAGTCGGTTAGCTCTCAGTTGGCTATCCTTACGTCAATTTCTAACTCGTCCATGAGGCTCATTTCCTATGCGGCCGAAGGCGGGTAAGCGGCAGGCACAGGCGTGGCTCTCGAGACAAGCCTGGCTCCGCTTGTGTCAGTTCTGGAGGCCTTCAAGTCTTCCTTCGCCCGACGCCTTTGATGGGTCCTCATTGTTTGGACCCAAGGTTAAAGACACCCTTACCCACTGTGAGCAAGAGGGAAAAACTTTATCTGCCGTAGGTGCCCGTTATTCCACTCCCTTTCGGCCTTACCCCAAGGCTAAAGGAGGGGGGAAAATGTGGTTCCGCAAATCTCGCAAGTTTTTCTCCCAACAGCAGGAAGATTCCCCTTCCAGAGGCAGAGGACGGGGAAATTTTTCAGGGAGACGCCGTCCCAGAGGCGGCAGAGGGCCCGCAATTCTGGAGACCGCGAGTCCTTTCGTGGCTCTTCAGCCTCCCACACGTCATGAGGGATTGCCCGGCTATGCTGCTCGAGCCAGTCGGGTGTCGTTGCCAAGCACCTAAAAGCCTGGGAGTCAATCACTCAGGACAGATGGGTGCTTCGGATCATTGCCGGAGGTTACACCATCCCATTCACATACTCGCCCCCACCGTCCAAAAAATCCCGGACCCACCACCCAGTCAAAGGGAAATGGCAGCCGCAGAAGCTTTAAAGCTGCTAGAAAAAGGAGTCATCCAACCGGTCCCCACAGACCAGATCGGATCAGGAAATTACTCCAGGTTCTTTTTAGTGCCAAAAAAGACAGGGGACCTGAGACCAATATTGGATCTCAGCAGACTCAACCAATCCGTCATGAAATCCAAATTCCGAATGGTCACGTTACAATCCATTCTCCCATTGTTGGAGAAGGATGTTTGGATGTGCTCCATAGACCTCAAGGACGCCTATTATCACATACCGATACATCAGGCGTCCAGGAGGTATCTGCGCTTCAGCCTGGGAGACAGTCATTACCAATTTTGCGCTCTGCCCTTTGGTCTCACCACAGCCCCCAGGGTGTTCACCAAGTGTTTGGCAGTAGTGACGGCTCACCTGAGAAGTCTTGGATTCCAAGTGTTTCCCTATCTGGACGACTGGCTCCTGACTGCCACCACCAGGCATCTACTAATGGACAACCTCAAAGCCACCATCTACCTGGGTATTACCCTGGGGATTACATTCAATTGGTCAAAGTCTGTCTTGCTGCCCTCTCAACGCATAAGGTTCATAGGAGCAGAGATAGACTCAAGATTGAGGCGCGTCTTTCTTCCTGCCGAAAGGATCCAAACTTTACAGGGCCAAGTTCAAGCTCTGATCTCGAGATCCAAAGCCCCAGCCAGGATGGTTCTACAAGTTTTAGGCTCAATGTCTGCCACGGTCCTTTTAGTTCCTCTGGCGAGATTACACATGAGGATTCTTCAGTGGCTATTGTCAACTCAATGGTCCTTTCAAGATCTTCCTCTCAATCATCACATCATGATCACGGAAATATGCAAAAGGGACCTTCGCTGGTGGCTTCAGACATCCAACTTGGATCAAGGAAAACCCTTTGTTCTTCCCTCTCCAGTGGTTACCCTGATGACAGATGCCTCCCAGATAGGGTGGGGGGGGCATTGTCTGGGCAGGCTAGTTCAGGGCTCCTGGCTTCCAGACGAAGCTCTCCTCCACATCAACGTGTTGGAGATGAGGGCTGTACTTCTATCACTACAGGCTTTACACAAATTTCTTCCTCAGGGCATCATCGCCATCCACACAGACAACATGTCGGTGGTCTGGTATCTGAACAAACAAGGAGGGACCAGATCGTACCCCCTTTGCAGAGAGGCCATGAGGGTGTGGGAATGGGCTGTAGCTACCAACCGCTTCTTGGTAGCGACCCACATCCCGGGAAGGTCAAATATATTGGCAGACAAATTGAGCAGGACAATTCTCTCACCTCACGAATGGTCTCTAAACCACACAGTAGCAGCTCAGGTTTTCAGGAGATGGGGGACGCCATGCTGCGACCTATTTGCAACTCCACTGAACACCAAGTGCCAAAGGTTCTTCTCCTTGATCCCACATCACGGAGTACCAGCTATGGATGCTCTAGCACAACCTTGGCCAACAGGGCTTCTTTATGCCTTTCCTCCAATTCCACTTCTCCCCAAAGTTATTCAAAAAGCTTCTCAATTGGGGTCCTCAATGATACTGATTGCCCCATTCTGGCCTCGTCAGGTATGGTTTCCTTACCTGAAGAAGCATGCGGTGGACGATCCGTGGACTTTGGACCTAATTCCGGACTTGCTAATCCATCAGTTGGGACATCGGCATCAGTCCCTTCAATCTTTGAAATTGACAGCTTGGCTCCTCCACTTCCGACTTTAGTTAGAAAGCACACACTAGACCCGGAAGTTGTTCACATTTTATCTTCGCCCCACAAACCCACCACTAACAAATTGTACCTCAGTAAGTGGAAGAGGTTTGCTATCTGGGCTCAACTCAAGGGCTTAGACCCTATCTCTGCTCCTGTCCCAGAGGTTTTGAAATTCTTAACATCCCTGTTTAATCAAGGATCTTCTGTCTCAACTATTAAAGTCCAACTAGCGGCTATCTCTAAATTCCACGAATCCATGGATCCTCCTTTGATGAGCAACAGACTATGTAAAACTTTCATTAAAGGTGCGAGCTTATTAAGACCCCAATTTTTCATCCTGCACCTCCGTGGGATCTTGATTTGGTGCTTCGCGCATTAACATCTTCCCCTTTCGAACCGGCTGCTACATGTGAGTTAAAATATCTGTCTTGGAAAACTGCCTTCTTAGTTGCTATTACTTCTGCAAGAAGAGTTTCAGAGCTTCAAGCCCTGTCTATTAAGCCACCGTACTTGATTTTCCACAAGGATAGAGTATCACTTAGGCCTAATCCATCCTTTGTTCCAAAGGTCTGTTCTAGTTTCTGTCTCCAACAATCTCTAGAGCTACCAGTTTTCTTCCCAAAATTCTCCAATGAAGCAGAATACACTCTCCATAAATTGGATGTTCACAGGCAATTACGCTTCTATTTAGACAGACTCAGCAACTTCGTAAGTCAGACCAGTTGTTTGTGTCCTTCTCAGATAATAAATTGGGCCAAACTATCACAAAAGCTACTATCTCCAAATGGATCAGAGATTGCATAACTCAGGCTTATTCTTCTTCGAATAAGCAACTTACAACATCCATCAAAGCTCATTCTACCAGGGCTATGGCTACTTCTATAGCTTTTCATTCCAAGCTCGCTATATCGGAAATTTGTGCTGCGGCTACTTGGTCCAATCCGCACACTTTCATTTCTCACTACAAATTGGATGTGGCATCTAGAGGACGAGCTTCATTTGGTTCCACGGTACTCAGGAGTGTTTTCCAGTGAGCCACCCAGGATTCAGGTGCTAGGGACGCTGTCCCATCAGTCAGAATGTAGGCGAGATAGGATCACATAACATCTTTTAGTTATGTACTCACCATAACTTCAGATGTTTGGGATCCATCTCGCCTACATTCCTAATACCCACCCTCCTTCCCCTGCCTTGGAGATCAGAAGAGATTGAACGGTTTTGAGTTCTACTGTTTTATCTTGTTTCATCTGACGATGTTATATAAGCAGGGTATGCATGTGTGCATGTATGCGGACAAACTAGATCTGGGGGACTGGTAGTGGTGCATCCTGGGATATAGTAAGCTCAGCCAATAAGAGACTTCGCTCTTTGGCATAAGCGTGCCGAGTCGGAGCCGAGGGATCGGCTCTGAACCCATCAGTCAGAATGTAGGCGAGATGGATCCCAAACATCTGAAGTTATGGTGAGTACATAACTAAAAGTTTTGTACCTACCATAAATGTAGATGTTCGAAGATCCACATTGCTGCAGTCCAATTTACCCTCCCTCCTTCCCCTCTGTAGTTTGACTTGGTGCTATGCTTTAGGTGATGGTTGTTGTTGGGCATGTTTTTGGGAGGTATTCTGTTTTTGGCTGTGGCCTTTCTGGGTTGGCCTTCTGACATCTGGGGCAAGAAAAGACTGAGGATATGACGTCGGTCATGTGCCTTTATACCCTGACGCTCTGATGTCAGATCTAGGCGCCCATGACCGACGTCAGCCTAATACTTTGGTATTCGGGCCGACCGAGGACAGCGGACTACCCATAAGTAAGGACTGCAGCAATGTGGATCTTCGAACATCTACATTTATGGTAGGTACAAAACTGTACTTTTCCTGCTATTACTGTTTTGTGTAGATTTTCATATTAATTATTAGGAGAGTATGACTAGACTGGAAAGATGTAATGAGAGAACAGAGCAGAGAAGATGAAGCTTAAAGACTGCAGAGTTTACAGGAAAACAGAAAACAATGCATTGAAAGAAGGTGGTAAAGGGAAGGAAAACTGAAAGTGGAGGATGTACAACATAGAAACAGTGATGTAATGATAATGGGGTGTGGAGGAAGGGAAGTTGCTAAATGACACATGAAGATTATAGCAATAACCCACGCCTGGGTGTGGGTAATGCTGGATTTACCCACGGTTGGTGTGGTTTGGTCCCGAGGGACCAAACAAAGCCAACCGTGGGTAAATCCAGCATTACCCACACCCAGAAGTGGGTTATTGCTATTATACAATGACATTATTTAAGAAAAGAAATAATTACTTTTCTTAAATAATGGCATTGTATAATGCCTCTTTACTGCCCTTCCGCAGCTGTCTGGTATTCTGCGGCAGTTCTGATGTACTGCGCATGCCTACGCAGTACATCAGAGCTGTGGGCAAAAGCACTGTTTCGCTATGTTAAATGGGTTTAACATAGCGAGACAGCTTTAAAATAAGCAACGGAGATCTCCGTTGCTTATTGTAAAGCTGTCTCGCTATGTTAAACCCATTTAACATAGCGAAACAGTAAAAAGCAATGGAGATCGCTTTTTTTTTTTTTAAAACTGTCTCGCTATGTTAAATGGGTTTAACATAGCGAGACAGCTTTAAAATAAGCAACGGATATCTCCGTTGCTTATTTTAAAGCTGTCTCGCCATGTTAAACCCATTTAATATAGCGAGACAGTTTAAAAACGGAGATCGCAAGATCTCCGTTGCTTTTGCATTAAGCTATGTTAAAGGAGTTTAACATAGCGAGACAGCTTTAAAAAAAGCAACGGAGATCTCCGTTGCTTTTTTTAAACCTGTCTCGCTATGTTAAACTCTTTTAACATAGCGAGACAGTGTTTTATACTAACGGAAAAAGTCCGGGCGACCGGACCTTTTTCCGTTAGTATATTGAGGGATTTACAACGGGCACGCTGGTTGGGCTGGCCAATCAGCGTGCACGTTTTAGGGGAGGAATTGTATAATAAAAAATAATCCATTACCTCCTTCTGCATAGTATGGAGATAATGTTATGTAACAGTTTGTAGTGTTAAGTCCACTTTAAAATAAGAACAAAATTGGTAGCTTAATTTTAATTAGTGTAATTTAGCTATGCTTCTCACATCAGGTGAGAGAGAATTCCAGACTTCTTGTTAGCTAGTGTCATCCCATCTGGTGAATGGTCTTGTAGGACAAATTAAAACAGCCACTCAGTTGTATCCATCCATACTTTCTCAGTACCTGTTTTATTCAGTTCAAATTCTTGAGGAGCTGCAGCTTGTTCCAACAAACAGTGGTTGTAAAACAGGAACTAGTCCTAGGTGGGATTTTAATTTTATTTTTATTTTTAAATGAACTGGACCTGAAGGGTCCTTTTTCCCATTATGACATAGTTGGAGTAATAAAGAAGTTTAAATATATGAGTAATAAAGCAAAGAAAATACAAGCCTGTGGGAGACAATATAAAGAAACAGAAGATGGTATTAGATCAAACATAGAGTAAATAGTGGTCTTTGCAAAATGTGGACTTAACATAGTTCTTGATTTACTGTAACTTCAGTTATGTAACAACACCCAAGCAACAAGCTGCCTTTTGCTTAAGATGCCCCTTGAGTTTGTTAGTGAAGATGGCCAACTTGGTAGGCTCTTTCAGTTCATTATGGTGGTAGTACGAGTGTTGGGGTTCTAATATGTAAAGCATAAGTGGTTTGAGGTATTGAAACGCATGAAGCTTTGGAGGAAACTGCAGTGGATTCAGACCAAAATAAGCTGAGGCAAGGACTTGACCTGTTCAGGATTAAGGAGTTTGAAAAGTAAAGTGTTGATAAGGTGGGGGGCATTCAAAGGCTACTGGGTAGCCGTCCTGCTTCTTAGATTTAGTAATAATATTACTCTTTTTAGCAAGGTTATGAATGTACAATTTTTTTGCATGACTTTTTGCAATTTTTAAATGTTACAAGCTGAAGGAAAGACCGTTACTACAAGCCTGCTTCCCAGAGATGAGATTAAAACTTCTTTGCTTTGTTAGTTACACAATCTGCTGACTGCATTAGGGGGTTTGCAGTAGATCATTAACTTTGCTGCTCAGCTTGTGGCTGTGCATGGAGTAAGTGAGGGATCCAGGCAAACTCCCAGATATTTGTTTGAGAAAACGTTTTCCAGAGGGTATAATCAGGCCTAGAGAAATTGCTTTTCCCTGACCTGCTAAGGTGTTTTTGAGTACCAAAGAACATGGCTTTGGTATTTTTAATGTTAACCTTGAGAGTCAGTTGTTCCATAAATCTTAGTGTACCTGAAGTCACTTTATTAATGAGGGTATTGGTTGTTTGTGTTTCCTTTCCTGATGCTTAAATGATCATGTCATCAGCTTATAACAACTTACTTTTATTGCCTTGAGAAATGTGAGCACACTTGTAGGGTAAAAAGGCAGTGGTCCAAGAACAGAACCTTACTGACTTTTAGCAGATGTAGCAGAAACTCACCTTGTTCAAATTGAACATATGGTATTTGCAACTTTTGCATAGTTCTTGGAACATAACTGTTTTATCTGTTTATAGGTAAGTACTAGTTAATTGGTCTGCAGACCATTTTTTCAAGCCTAACCAAAAAGCCTTATTCAAAGTTTCCCTCTAACCTCAAGGAGAGCAAGACAAGATAGATAATTGGATGGGCAGCCTCAAATTCTCTCCCCATTTATGTTTACCTTGAAGGTGGCAAGGGTGCTTCTCTGCTTGACATGTAGTAGAAGTTCGAAAGGTGAGAGATACATTGGTGGAGAGTGGGAGGTGTTTATAATATGCCTTAGTGGAATGGCAACAGAGGTTTTATATATTTGGATAAGTTTTGTATAAATCCCATCAGACACAGTATGCTGTTGGCAAGAAATGTCATAAAACTTGTTTTACACTAGACAGTGAAACACTGATAAATTTGAAGTCTGAGAAGCCAAACATATCTGACTTACTAGGAGTCTGAAAAGTGGGTGGATGGTGAGAACTGAACTGGTTTGTAAACAACTAATTTATTTTTCATTCCATGATAGGAGACCCACTGCAAGTTAAGGACATGAATAAGTTTTTTGTTTCTTCTGGGTAGGTTTTGTTAGCTTCCATCTAGAAGCTCAGTGCATTTAAGGAGAGAGAGCATCTATTGTTTTAGGGACAGCACTTTGGATTTTTCAGTTAACTCTTGAGCTGGTTCCTTTAAAAATGCAATTGTGTTTCTAGTCAAACTTTACAGAACTACTTTAGCACTTGGGCCACATTGTTTTACAAGTGACAAAGACTTGCTTTAGTTCTGTTGTTATGATAGGGCTAGTTTGTGATATACATTTTTTTTCAGGAATAGAATCTTTCTTGAAAAGGAAACAATGTTGCTAAAGTACTCCACTGCTTGTGGTCTGTGAGGTGATAATGATTAACCATTCACTGAATGCTAGTGCGTAGCATACTTGGCTTTTAATTTTTCACAAAAAGCTTGGTAATGTTGTAGTGTTCACTGCACAACTGCCATTTAACAACTGGTACCTGACATTTGGAGAGTAAATTGGAAAAAAAACAGTTTAGAATTCTTTGTGAGTAGTAGGTTAGGGTCTTCTAGGCTCAGTAGCTAATTGGGAAGAAGCATGCTGAGTAAATGTGGGAAAGGAAAAGAAGTTAGGATTTGCTCCATCATGAAGATTTAGGACTCGTAAAAGCAGTACATGTTTGCATTTTAAGTTGTTTAGGAGCAGTTTAGTTGAGTTATTTGTAGCAGTCGGAGTGGTAGGGGGAAAGTAATGCAAAGCTTTGTTAGAAAATTAAGTAACCAGTGTACTTCTGGTGTTTATAAATAGCAACAGCACTCAACCCTTGTATTTGTTTTGAATTGTAATTATTTAGAATTTAAAAGGGAAAACATCAACAGATTTCGACCAGGACTTATCACTTACTGTGTCTTACCCACCCTTTTCCCCATTTGTGGAACAGGTTTTCCTTGCACAACATGTGGAGAACATCCTAGCATCCTTAAAAAAATACCTGGATGACTAAATAGGTAATCACAAATTTTCTTTTGAGATTGGGGGGGGGGGGGCTGCTTATTGTAGGACATTTAGTTTCTCATCTGTAATGGGTTAGACGGCTGAGTTTCTCAATCGTCTCCCTGGTCATAAGCGTAGGAACAACCTATGAACCTAGAAATCGGCTCTATAGCTAGAGCCATGCTTCAACGTAGGCATATTTTTAAAAATTTTGCAGATGATTATATTTATAATTTTAATGCCTCTTTCTTGCTTGCATTGCAGTCTGAAAATGCGGGGTAGCAAGATCCAATTTGAAATAAAGTAAAGATAATATAAGCGTTGTGGTATGCATGACTAGGGTTTTGTATGGTTCCAGCATACTTCATATATTGTTTTAATTTGAGTATGTTGTGATACTTATTGGGAGAATAGTACTGTACTCTGGCAGGAAATAAAATCAGAACAACCACAATAACACTTTTATTTTCCCCAGGGTAGGTGGGATTTTTTTGGGAATGGCAGAGTTCCTTTGTTTCGTGATGAGGGCAGTCTAGAGCTCAGTAGTAGTAGTAGGAGTAGCAAATGCACTGCATATTTAGTGGAGTTATAGTACAGTACCATACACAGTTGGTGGCCACAAAGCTAAACAGGAGCTTAAAGTAGAATTCTCAGTTTAAAACTTAGCTTTAGTGATACACCAAAGACAATATGCAAGGAAGAGACACATGGCTTCTACTCCATTACAGAACTGTATGTGTACCAGAGAAAACATGACTAACTAATGTTTGGATCTTGTAATGTACATTTCCCTGTGCAGAAAATTTATATTCAGACTTTTTTGCACAGGTTCAGTAATGTTTGGTAACAACCCTCTTGGGAGAAATATAAAAATGTTACTACTTAAAATTAAGAGACGAAAGTTGATGAAAAATGCTTGTGCAGCTAAAGTACAAAGAAAGAGTTAAGTTTGAAAAAGTAAACACGTCAAATTAAAGACGTCGGACTACAAATAAGCAACAGTAAAAGTGAGAGAACTGACCTACATTTAATT